>NC_141093.1:25043685-25381185 GCF_041138505.1 Cibotium barometz
CATCAAATTTGAAGATAACATGTTGGAAATGGTGTTGGAAATGCCCCATCCTGAAGAAAACAAGACTTTATCTTTAGCAAGTCATCTCGAGTGTCAAGTCTACTTGAATTGGGCACACTAGGAAAAGACGTATAAAAAACATGATGAGCAATGAATTGACCTTGGCCATCCTAGAAAAAACCAAGCTAAAGGAGGGAAGAGCACCTCTAAACAATGCACATCTCTATCCAAGGAGAGATTTAGTATGGTGTTGATATGTAGATAGAACCACCACATAAGCATGGAGTGCCCTCATTTATCACCCATACCACTACTCTATTATGCACATTGCAAACACTTGGGGAACACAATACATCCATGTGTAGGTATGGTGCCCTACTGCTAGCACAATTACTAGCCAGACTAACTCTGGATTTATTAGCACCATGAGTCCGATATAATTGGAATTCTAGACCTACACAAACACAAGGATAAGGGTATACACGGGGAATGTATAGGGTACCCGCTGATGTACCCTTGCCACCACTAATCCTATCACCATAACCACCTCCACCTCCTCCACCTCCACCTCCACCAAAGATAACACAAATCAATCATGTTTTAGTTGAAGAAACCTATGAGTTAGAGCTAAACCATTACTATCATGAGGATACATAAGATATTATGCCTAGCTTTTATGTTATGAAACAAGCTATGCCAATGTAAGTATTTCAAACCTCTATCCAATGGAGGGGCCATGAAATGAATGCAATAGCTTGGACTGTAATGATAATTATCACTGTCAAGGACCTCATCAAGAGTAGAAAAGTTCCCACTACAAGGACCTCATCAAGAGTAGTGGAGTACATAAAATGGTTTCTCCTACTTAACATCAAGCGATAAGAACTCCAATAACATTTGCCTACACAAAGTGTCGCGAGTAGATCACCCCATCAAGGATTGCCTGTATAAGTCAAGTGGAGAAGAAACTCCACTTGACTTACACAAAGTGTCGTGAGTAGATCACCCCATCAAGGATTGCCTGTTGTATAAGTCAAGTGGAGAAGAAACTCCAACAACATTCACCTATAAAAAGTGGAGTAGATGACCTCATCAAGGAATTACTATATAAGGCAAGTGAATTGCCATGATAAACATGTGCAAAATCTTTGTTGATGATGGCTTCGATGGTATCCATTTCGGTGATGATTGTTGTCTTACGTGATGACTTTGCAGTTAAAAGGAAATGAAATGCCCATGTGAACAGCCTCTTAACAAAGAGGAAGGTTTATTAAACCTTAAGAGTTTTTTTTAATTAAAATAACTCAAACCTTATCTCTCGAGCTATGCGGTGGAGAATTTGAGCTCTGGCTGCCCTGACGATGTCGCATGTCTACAGATTATGTCCATCTGCTCTGCGATCGACTGCTGGGATATTGCTCGGCATACCAGCTCTAGAGCCAAGCTTCTGGAGCCCTTGAATTTGGCACCAACAGCAATCCGATGCAGCCCCCAACCACCATGTCTAAGGTCGCCACCTACCTCACTCCTACTGTGGGTGATTTATAGTGGAACAAGCTCTTGTTTGATGCTAGTTTTCGTGCTTGGCACCATTGTTGCCCCTTACTTGCTCTCTTAGTTGTTATGCTTCTGTTTGTGTGGCAGTGCTTTGGCCACCTAATTCTTTGCAAGGAGGGTTTTGGCCACTCATCCACAAGAGATTGCCTTAATAACCAGACATATAGAGAAAGATTACACCAAGAAAATGAAGCAGCTAGATGAATGATTGCCTTAATAACCAGACATATAGAGAAAGATTACACCAAGAAAATGAAGCAGCTAGATGAATGATAAAAACAGACACAAAGTAGATGGATAATGATAAACCTTAACGAAAGAAGAAGAAGAAGGAAACTATGCCCTAATTCTATTCTAATCACACAGTAATTACTTGCTAATACTAAAGAAGCTAGGAGAGCTAGTTCTAAGCTCTGATGCCAAATTGAAATCATGGATCAAGCTCTCTTAAACAACTTCCAAATAACAAGATATTTACCTAATCATAAACTAATCATACACTAATAACAATACTAATCTAAGGTGGATAAAAATGATCAATACTCATGGTGATGAGTGTATACTAATTATGCTTAGACTAAAGTTCAATTAATCTACAAGATGAAAACTTGCACTCATAAAAGTACTTGAGATGGTGTGCTTATGTTCCAATGCATGAAATGTCCTCCTTTTATATGAGGAGAGTACAACTTAGCTTTTCTCTTGCATGTGGGATAATTCTCACTTGGTGATGTGGCTTCTCACACTCACTCCATATTTTCCTTGTGCTCTTTGGTACCATATTTCTCAAGAGGAAAGGGTGTATCATTGGTCCTTATCCAAGACAATTTGGATGAAGGGACTATAGACATAGGGTCCACATATTTAGCTGAGACAACATTTTTATATAGAAAACCCCTCATCATACGGCCCTAGAAAGGAGTGTGACCCCAAAGAGCATTAAAGAATATCCCAATACTTCAAAGGAGGTCAAAAAATTGGATACGACCAAGGCCTTGGTTAGAGAAGCTCATGGGAAATTTGAGCAAAGACTGTGGAGCAGTGTGGATATTGAAAACGGTGTCCCCCATGAGGAGGTGGTACAAAAAAGAAAAATGGATATTCCAGAGTCAATCTGAGAACAAGAATGAGAAAAGACTACGAAGCAGTATGGATACTAAAAATAGTGTACCCCTACAAAATTGGGAAATGGGGTCTTCCAACCAGTCTCATAGTGATGTCTCATAACCACTAAGAAACGATGGTAATACTCCTAGATTCCATTCAATCAATTGGAACATTACTATGAAAATGATGATATAAATGTTGCCATTCCTATCCACCATAATGGATATCAAGCAACTACGATTATAGACAGGGGAGCAAGAGTGAGAATCATTACAAAACAATGCTAAGAAAAATGAAAAAAACTTGCCTTAAAAAACGAACTGATCTTGTCTCGTAAGATGACCGATGGAACATCAACAAGACCCATAGGAATCTTACAATAACTCAAACTAAAAATCTTATCGTTTTTATATCATCACATGTTCGTAGTGATGAACTTCTTATGTCAACCAGATTCATATGATGTCATACTCAAAAAACCTTTCATGAGAGAGGCACATTTGGTGCATGATTACACCTTAGACTAAGTCTATTTACGAAAAGATGCCTAAGTTCTAAAGGTAGACCTACAAACATGGACTCTTCTACCCTGAGGGTAACCTCTTTGGAAATGAGTCTATAGCACACTGATAACATGGGTACACAAATATTGATTGGGTTGGTAGTGTTATAGATAGGAGATCTACCAGTGGTTTTATGTTTTCATTTGGGAGTCCTGCTATGAGTTGGAGTAGTAAGAAACAATGAACAGTTGCCTTGTTGAGTATAGAGAAAAAGTACAGGGGTGCTGCTATGGTAGCTTGTGAGGTATCTTAGTTTCAAACGTTGCTTGGTGATATGAGTGAGCTCATGGATAGGGCAATTGTCATTTATTGTGATAACATGAGTAGCATACAGTTGTCTAGTAACCCAGTATACCATGGTAGAAGGAAGCACATTGAGGTGCATTATCACTTTATGAGGGAGAATGTTCTAGTAGGTGATGTAGATCTAGTATATATTATCATAGAGGATTAGGTGGCTGACATCTTCACAAAGACATTGGGCATAGAGAAGCTCCACATGTTTAGGAGCTTACTTGGAGTGCAGTGTGTGGAGTTGAGCTCGAGGGGGAGTGTTGAGATATCAATCTCAACTAGTGCTACGACAAACATTGATGACCCGCTTGGGTGATAGCTTCCACACTTATGCCACCAGCATGGTTGGTGAGATTATGTTTGATATGCTACCAGTTGGATGACAGGCTGTGTGACAGCCACTTTGGAGTACTAGAGTTATGGCATAGTTATAGCAGTAGCTCATATAGTCGGGTTCACACTACTATGCGCCGAGACCATTGTATGTTACTGTAGGAGAGTACTTTCTCTTTATATATGTACTCTTATCTTTTAGTTATATGGTTGTAGAGAAGAGAAGAAGATAGAAAAAATTCCAGCCATCCATCTTTATCTTGTGTCTTGCAATCTATTGTGTGTGCGTTTTCTTGCAACAAGGAACTCAAGCTCTCCCTCTCCCCTGCATTCTCTTTATGGTATCAGAGCTCCAGTTCATGTGAGAGCTAAGGCGGCAAGAACAAGCAAAGAAGGAAGCAGTAGATGGGTAAGAGAATCATTATCTCTTCCCTTTCTTATTTAGATACAACACCCCCTCGGTAGCAAAAGCAATCATACACAAGTGGAAGAGGCCAATCTAGAGGTAAGGGGAGCCAAAGAGGCCAAGGTGGTTGGCAAAGAAATTAGAGTACAAATAGCATAGAGTGCTATTATTGTGGGCAAACCAGGACACATGGGAAAGGACTACTATAAAAAGCAAAATGACATAAAAAATGGAAAGTTGCAGCAAGCAACTATGCATCATCTAGTAAACAGGGTGGTGACGTGACAAAAGTGAGTAGCTGTTTGTGATGCAGCACACACTCAGTTCCATAATAGGAGATATATCCGGATCTCAAGATATAAGGTATGTGGATTTTGGCACCTCTAATCACATGACCAGTCATGGTGAGTGGTTTAGAGACATGCAAAAAATGAAAAAACGAGGTAATGTAGAAACAGATAACGATACTACCCATCCCATTGCACATGTTGGTAAAGTGCCATTGTCTATGCAGGATGGAAAATGAAGTACTTTTTAGGTGTACTTTATGTTCCAAATATTACAAAGAACCTGATTTCTGTTGGACAGATGGTTGAGTAGGGTCTACAAGTGGGGTTGAATCTTCAAGGATGTTTTGTGGAAGACTTCAAAAATCAATGTCGCTTGGTTGCAAAGGGTAACAAAAATGGCAGGATGTTTACTTTGGATTTAAACATGTCTAAGGTAAAGGCAACCATGTTTGCGCATGGAACAGGTGTCATTGTAGATATTGACATATGTCACAAGCGCATTGGCCATGTAAATATATAGCGATGGTTGAAGTTTATGCAGGCCTAAAATATTATTGTAGGTTTACCAAAGTTTAAGGTTGATGGTATGCATAAAGTATGTGAAGCATTCCAGCTTGGTAAGTAGGTTAAACATGCTTTCCCACATGAAAAGCATGTCAGTGCAAGGCCACTAGATGTTATACATTCAGATCTATGGGGACCGATCAAGACTGCAACAATTGTAGGTTGTAGCTATTATGTTACATTAATTGATGACCACACTAGGAAAGTGTGGGTTTACTTCAAGAAGGAGAAAAGTGAGGTGTTTGATCACTTTCAGAGATTTAAAGTCTTGGTCGAGAAGGAAAAAGGCATGCAGATAAAGTGCCTGAGATCAGATGGTGGGGGAGAGTATTTCTCCAATGAGTTCAATGATTTCTTGAGAAAGCAGGGAATCAAGAGACACTTTACATGTAGGTACAATCCACAACATAATGGTATTGCAGAAAGAAAAAATAGGCACATTATAGAACTTGTACGTGTCTTGATGGCTGAAAAGAATATGCCACATTATTTTTGGACAGAAGTAGTAGCAACTGATGTGTACATTATGAACATGACACACACTGCAGCTGTTCATGGTATGACACATGAACAGAAGTTTATATGCATACGACCAGATGTGTCTCACTTGAAAGTCTTTAGGTGTATTGCATATGTGCATGTTCTTGATGAAATAAGAACAAAGTTGGATCCCAAGATATCTTTATTGGTTATGCTATGGAGAAGAAAGATTATATATGTTATAACCCTACCACTCGTGAGATGCGAGTAAGTAGAGATGTTGTCTTTGACGAGATGAGTAGTAGCTGGTATGCACCAGCAGTGAAGGCAATAGAAGATGCAGATTGCACCACAAGTAGAGAGCAGCAATTGCAGGTGCTTAGTGGACATGGAGAGTCCTCTAGCAGTGGATCTAATGTTAGTCCATGGTCAAGCAAGTTGAGGATAGATGTAGGTACATATGTATCACGCAGAGGGAAGGAAAAGGTAGATTAAGCTTTTGTGCCTAATCTGTTAGTAGGTCACTCATATGTGGATGGTGATTCTAGTGGCTCTGAGTAGAGCCTTGATGAGGATCTTGGCATTCCATTTGTGGTTACTATTGGTATAAGGAGAACTAAGGCTATTTTAAGGACACCTAGCAGTGATCCAGGTGTACATAGGTCTACAAGGGTTAGGTACCATGCTGACAGGTTGAGATATGATGGATATACAACCCATCATTATGCTTACATGGTTAAAGCAATATAGAAGTTGGAGCCCTCTTCTTTTGAGCAGACACTTGGAAATAAGAAATGGGAATATGCTATGAATAAGGAGATGGCAACATTGGATGCAAATGCAACATGGAAGTTAGTGCTTTTGCCTAAGGAAAAGAAGGGGGATCACACTATGGACTCGACCGTTGTATGTAATTATAGGAGAGTACTTTCCCTTTATGTATGAACTCTTAGCTTTTAGTTATATAGTTGTAGAGAAGAGAAGACACAAGAAAGATAGATAGATAGAGAGAGAGAGAGAGAGAGAGAGAGAGAGAGAGAGAGAGAGAGAGAGAGAGAGAGAGAGAGAGAGGAAACAAGAGGAAACATGTGATTAGCACTAATCACTCCCAAACCCTAATCCTAAGCACACCACACATGCTAGATTAGAGTTGCAAGAGAGAGGGACAGAGAGAATAGTCCACTTCTATTGCACAAATGGGAGAATGAGTTATAAACAAGAGAAATTGGCTTTTATAGTTCCAAGCCTTTTTCCACTGACCTGGGGGGCACCCAAAACATAGTTACAAGGCTTTTCTCTATGGTTTGGCCAACTGACCAAGATTCTCTTGTCTATCCATCGAAGCTCAATAGAAATGTGTTAACCAATATGTGGTTAACATACTGGTGTGGTGTGCTAGGGTTAGGGTTTGGGTTTGGGAGTGATTAGTGCTAATCACTTGTTCTCTCTTGCTTCTTCTCTTCCTCTTGCTTGAGTGATTAGGATACCATTGTGATCGTCCTCCGTGGAGATCCCACACAATCTTCGCCTCTGTGTGGGAGGATTGCGGTGCAAAGAGCGACTACGGTGGAGCTCTTAAGCATAGCTCAAGCTCGACGGAATGCTAACTTCCCACAACACGTTAGGGTGAGCTTTATAAAGACAATTCTACCTTATGGGGGTCTGTATAACATTGGTTAAAGAACAAATGCCCAACTGAATCCTTGGACATGGAATCTAAGGGAGAATTTGATATTGATAGGTATGATAATTCTGACTCTTGTGAGATGACTAGAGTATTCCTAAGGTACCCATCAACAAACTTAGGCAGTATCAATACTATGAAGGAGAGGATACTAATGCAACCATTCCTATTTCCTACAAAGGAATTCAAGTCTCTTCCATCCTTAATGGTGGAGCTGGTGTTAGTATCGTAACTAAAGCCTATTAGATGAGATGGGGTGAACCCCCTTTAGAACCTATAGGTGTATTAGTCAAGATGGTTGATGGCTCTATTGGCAAGCCTCTTGGTAAGATTAGTCACATAACTATAGATACCTATGGTATGCACTTCTCCCATACATTTGTAATCATGGATTTACAGCATCCTACCAATTTATGAGGCAATTATGATACATGACTGGGGCATGAACCATATTTACCTCCAAAAGAATAAACAAATAATTAGGGTAGATTTGGTGAGTCATAAACCCCATCCATTGAGTCACACTCCTTTGGAGCTGAATTTAGATACGACATCTCATACTGAAAAGTCTACAAAAAGAAGCGTATGTATGGTGTGTAAGCATAAAGCTATAAAACTAGAAAGCAAAATCTTTGCAAAAAAAGAAAAAGCTCATCGATGAGGGAATAAACATTGGTCTAAGAAAAGTTGAAGGAAGAGTTTCTGAACAACAGAAAGAGATTGCTTCTATTCCGGACCCCACTTTTTGTGAGAACTCGATGCAATTGTTGGCTACGACGATAAACGTAGTTCCTAACAAGATGGGAGCAAAATTCATGAATGCCAATAATGAGGAGATATCTCTTTACATGATGACTACTTCTTTGCAAGATGATGATCCTACTGCTTTTTACCGTGATGGGACAAGTTCAAATGAGGAAATTTCTAAGTGTATTCATAAAACCAAGAAGAAGCTTAGAAAAATATGAAAAAGGCCAGTCACTATCAACCCTACACTCCATCCAGAGCTAGAAAATGAAAAGCATTTCCTTTAGTATGTTGGGGCCATGGTATCCTTTAATGAATTGATTGAAACCTTAGGTGATGATATGAACCAAGTCGTTCCTTTTTATAAAATGGAGGCAACATCTCTTAATCAGACAGCTAGTTCTAAGTCTGAAGACCAAACATCACAAGTCTAGGTTTGCTAGAAAGAGAAGGAATAAACTTCTCAAGGAAGCTGAAATAGAAACGAAATGAAAGGCCCAAGAAGAAGAAAAGTTGGAAGAAGATGCTTCCAAAATTCTTGATTATTTCAAGAATTATAATTTGGATGAATGCTTTGTGCAATGTGAGGAAGCTCTAGGAACAAAAGGCAAGGGGTCTAAACCATTATTTAAAGGCCCCACAGAGGTTAAGAAAGTGGACATCGTGGACCTTGGTGAAGAGACCTTGGTGAAGAGTCTAAATCGCCACACGTACTTGACTGAACAAGAAGAGAAGGATCTGATTGATATTCTCAAGGAATTCAAATATGTTTTTGCTTGGAAATACTCAGACATGAAAGGGATTCCTCCTGAAGTTTGCAAGTATACTATTCAAATCATGGATGATGCACGACCAGTGTGACAAACATATTGTCCTATGAATCCAAATTATGCCAAATTGGTTAGAGAGGAGATTGATAAATTGATCAATGTGGGTTTCATTTATGAGATAGAACACACTAAGTGGGTTTCTCCTATTGTGGTTATACCTAAAAAGAATGGAAAACACCGAGTGTGTGTTGACATGAAAAAGGTCAAATGTTGTGATGGTTAAGGATCATTATCCTTACCATTTACTGAACAAGTATTAGAACGAGTGGTAGGAAAAGAAGCCTATAGATTCTTGGATGGTTTCTCGCACTTTAACCAGGTACAAATAAATCCTGTCAATGAACATAAGACATCATTTATTACCCAATGGGGAACTTACGCCTATAGGGTTTTGCCTTTTAGTTTGACCAATGCTCCGGCTACGTTCCAAAGACTTATGTGTACGGATTTTAAGACTACTTAGAGAATTTTCTTAAAATCTTTATGGAGGACCTTGGGGTGCACTCATCTTGGAGGAGCATTTGAATTGTTTACGCAAAGTTTTCCTAAGGTGTAGACTTTACTCAATCTTGAAAAAGTGTCAGCTTATGGTCAAACATGGTGTAATCCTTGGACATATTATGTCTAAGAGAGGGATTTGACCTCAGCAAGATCAAAGTAAATCTAGAATTACCTCCTCCTACAAATGCCAAAGGAGTACAAAGGTTTATGGATCATGTTGGGCTATTACCGACTATTTATCTTCATGTATGCTGATATAGCCCGACCATTATGCAAACTCTTGATAGTTTGTGCATGTACCGCGATGAATGCCAAGAATCTTATGAAAATTTGAAGAAGGCGCTGTTGGAGACAACATATGTTCTCCACCATTTATCATTGTATGGGTTACAAAGTCAAAGGATATGAGTATCTTAGCCTAAGGGTTTCCACGTGAACACTCCTTTTATGAGTGTGTGTAAGTGGGTTTATGTGTGAATAGCCTCTTAGGCATGCTTGGATAAGATATTATGCAAGTGTGCAAGTGTGTAGGATTCTTTCTTGGGAAGAATTAGTCCAAGTTTGATTGAGTCAAAAGAAAAGGCTTTGCTCTCAGTAAGTGAGTCTTACTAATAAAAGCTCACTTACATGTATAAATAGCTTTTTATGTCTAAAAATAAGAAAAAAAAACTCAAAAAAGCATTAAAAATTACCAAAATAGCTAGAAATCAAAGCTAGAAATCATATTTGGCCACTAATTAAGCTCAATAAATAGTTAAGTAGCCTAATTATCCCCAAAAGTTATGTTAAATTTAGCAGACCGCTAAATGTAGCTCATATTGTCGGGTTGTCGAATGCTAATGAGATTTCAAGGGTGCGTAGCCCTTGATGATGAGTAGACTCCAAATATGAAATCTTACAGCCATTGAAGATCTTTAGCTAGCCCAAAATAGCAGTTTCCTCATCTGATAACTATTATGGACCAGTGAAAAATGATCAGGTGGGCTATTGGCATGGTCTGAAACTATGGTTAATTATGTCATAAGATTTGATATATCAACAAAGTGTACATCACATATGTACTCGACAAGATCATGTTCACTTTTAAGATCATGTGGGCCTTTTTCAGGTATGCTAAATATGGGGTCTGGCTCATATTTACATCACAGCACCCAAGTTGCCTACCAAGAACTGTAATACTATTTTAAGTACGTAAGTAGAGTCAGAACAACTAGGGGTTTGACATAGGGAAAGTCCACAGTACAATTCTTGCATGTGTAAGACCATGTCAGATTATGACTGCGTCTGCTAGCTAAAAATAGGAAACGTAGACCCCTACCTGGTATGTAGCACGCAGGTTAAAAAATTTACCCTAGGCATACTTTAATTACTTTAGAAACATGGATGCATGTGTCGGATGGGAACAAGATTTAATATTCCTGTAGACCAGTGTACTAACTAGGCCCCTTTTTTTTCCAAACGTGGACCCCCTCTAAGCCAGTAGGGCTACAGTTGCTAGATCACCTGTTTGAAGTAGGTATGATGTCCGTTGGATTCATAAACAATGTCTGATGAGGTCAAGGTTTGATATGTGAGTGCTTTGGTATGTGATGAAGCTTTGTGCATAAGCCCCTAGCATTTGGTCATGCCTAAGGTGATGTTTTTCCCTAACGTGGACCCCTGTATGCTTATATCCATTGGATGCACAAACAATGTCCGATGAGGTCAAGGTTTGATATGCGAGTGCTTTGGTATGTGATGAAGCTTTGTGCATGAACCCTTGGCATTTGGTCAGGCCTAAGGTGATGTTTTTCCCAAACATGGACCCTTGTATGCCTATGTCTAGCATCAGGTCAAATCTTTGCCCGAGAGCATTATAGACAAGATACTTTTAGTGCCAAACTTGCCCGAAACAGTATGGGGTTTGACATGCTTGTAGTCAAGGAATTTGGCTACCTATGTATGAGAGCCTGTAGCAAACATAGGATAGTAAGGGCCTAGAAGAAGCAAACGTGGATCTCCTACAGGCTAGGACAGCAATTGATGCAAGCAGTGCTTCATGATGTACCTAGAACCTTCCGACTTGGCTAGGATGTTCAACATGGGTCAAAATTTAAAATTCGATTTCTTAACACCCTGTTACGTGCTTTCCACTGCAATGGACCCAATTGGGTGTTGTTACAGGACATTGTTGGCTAAAAATAGCAGTTTGGCTTCCCGAAATGTAAAAATTTGACTTTGGCTATTTTTAATATGTTCCCATGGGCCAAATAACATATGATTGAAACCATAGAAGGTCCTTTGTAAGATTCCTCCCTCCACCTTTTGAGGTGTACAGGTGTAAGAACCTCCCCTTCTAATCTTATAATTATTCCCCTCTTTGAAATAAAAGAAAGATCTTGTTTTACCCTGTTTGACCTAGAGAGAGAAAATGTCTAGAGAAAGGTAATCCAAAATTGAGATATTTTTGGATATAAAATCCTCCTAGTGTCTAAAATGGTTTCCCCTGAAATAGAAATTCAAAAAGAACTTTTCAATGTGCAATTAATTCACAATAGGTATAAAGGACCTTAGCCTAAGGGTCTAGATTTTCAGAAATTTTTGGATTATGGTCCAATTAAGGTTCCTATGGGCCAATAGGATCAATCCAAGTGTGGAGAGGAGATAAATCCAATTTATAAAAGAAAAATACCCAAAAATGAGTAAATGCCCACATAAGATGAAGAGTTGACTGAGTACAAGGTTTATTAGTAAAAAAACTATGAGTATTACTAAAAAAAATGAGATATTTTGGGTATAATGATTCAATTTTGACACCTTGGTAAGGAGAAGGGAGCTCTTCAAGGAGGCACCTATTTCACATGTGTGGTGGAGTTTTAAACTCAAAAATATTGTGATATTTTTATGTCTCCTCTCTCTTGGATCAAACCAAATCAAAAGGGAGCCACAAACTAGGTCCAAATCTTGTCCAAATTCAGCCAAACTGAACCTGGAAAATTCTAGAAACTAGTTGGACTTGGTTAGAGGCCTCCTTCACCTATAAATAGATCCTTAGCCCTTTGTAAAAAAATATGAGAACTATACCATGCCAGTCAGTATTATACTGAAATAATGATATTTTCTATTATCCTCTAAAAATCCTCTACAAATTGGAGAGATTAAAGCTTCTCTCTCTCTTCAATCTTCCTTGGAGTCTTCATCAACATACCAAACCAATTGATTGGTTGGGGGCCTCTACTTTGATTAAAGAATCAAGCAATCTAGGAGGTAAAGTGTGGTTTATGGTCTTTTTTTTTAAATCTCCAAATGTTTCTCTCTTCTCAACCCCTCTCAAGCTTGAGAAGCATTCAATTGAATGGCTTTTTAATACAATTGAAGTTCTTTAATAAATTTTGTGATAAAACACATAAAGTTTCCATTTATGCTTAAATTAAATGTTTTTTTAAAAGCATGTCTCTCTCTCCCCCAAAGAATGGTTATTCCTATGACCTATTCTATATTCAAATGATGCTTCTCATGAAGCAATTCTCTAATCTAAAAGTAATGTCTATGTTTGACAAATTAGAGGCCAAAGAAGTAGCTTTTTAATGTTTTTTTGCTATTTAATTTATGGAAAAATTAGGAATCAAGTCCATAATTGGATAGTGATCCAATTAATGGTTATTCTATCATATGATATTACTAAACTTTATGCTTTCAAAATTATTGAGAATTATCAGTAATAGTAGCGGAGCTATGGTAAAATTTCTGAAAAATTAACACATAAATCATTTTTATTCATATTATGAAAAGAGGACTTCCTACCATATTCTAGGATTAATCATCCTAGGTTAATTGATTAACTCTCATCATAACCATGGATAAATTGATTTTAGTGTTTATGCATAAATAGTTGTTAGCAAAAAGAGAAATTTCTAGTAATTTATTTAAATGTTAAAAGAGGTAGTTCTAGATGGTGTTTTCATGATTTTTTACCGTTGTTTAGCCACCAAATGCTAATTAAAGCATTTTTTCTTATGTGCAGTTAGTTCTAGTAGCGAATTGATCGGCTAGATCATTTTGATCAAGAGTGGGCAAGTGAAGTTGGTTCGAGTGAATCGTGATTTTTGAAGAACCTTATTACCATGGCTTATATTGAAGGTGCATGAGATTGGTATTTCTTGATTTTCTTGGAAATTTTCTTGAATTTCTTGGTCCTTCCTTGGTTAATTCTCCCTAATCATGCTCTAAATATGTTTATCTTGAGGGATTAGGCGAGATTTGGGTTCTAGAGGCTCCATTTTGATCAATTTTGGCCAAAAATTAGATGCTGGGACCAAATTTTGGGGCACCTTCACCAAATTTTGAACTACAAGACCAAAATTGGGGGAAAATTAACTAATCTTGATTAACTTTTTCTTAATCCTCATGTTTTTCACTAATTACCCTATTTCTTGGAGCTTCCATGGCCATTAATCTCCATACATGCCCCGTTTGAGCTCAAATCCTTAGGGTTTTTGTTGTGCAACTCATGAGGAAGACGTAGAGTATCAATTTTGAGGGGATTTTCTAAAATTTTCTGGTCCCCCTTCTTTCTTTCACTCAAAACCTAGAACCAGAGAATTTCGTGGTCATTTACCCTCCATAACACCATTTGCTCAACATTAGAAGCTTCAATGCCATGTATTTGAGCCATCCTTGAGCAATTTGTGGGTATTTTCGTCTCTTTTGCCCATTAGGGTGCTTGCAGCAGCGCCGACTACGTGAAGGGCCTCATGGCTCAATGTTGATAGCTACCAAGTCAAAGAAGCATGGCTAGAGTCCTTCTAAGTTTAGCACAAAGGAGGGTGGAGAAGAAGTGGAGACCATTTTCAAGAGTTCTTGGTGATTTTTGTGGCTATGGTGAACTTCCAAAAACCAGAGAATAAAGTCTTCAAAAATAGAGGCATTCAAGCAATTTCCTTCATCAAGATCAATCAATGGTGGTTCTAAACACTCTTTGGTAAGTGGCTATTCAACATTTTCCATGAATCAAAGCTTCCATTGTAATCAAGGGCAAGTTTGGGGATTCCATGTGTGGAAAGCCCTAAATTACAGAAATTAGGGTTTCCTACATGCTTAATTAGCTCATTGTGGTATTGTCTACATGCCAAAAATGGGAGTACATAGCAAATTATTTGCTATCACTTGCCATTGAGCCACATGTGGGATGCCTTTTTGAAGAGTTTGATGTTCAAGGCAAGCATTCATGCCCTTATGATGAATCTATGGCTTACCATACTCCATTGGGATGCCATTGATCCATCAAAGAAGGGAATCTTCATCAAATGAATGGTATTATGCATGCATGTCATGAATGTAATGGATGTGATTCTATGCATTGAAAGAGTTATGGAACCCATGAATGAGCTATTGGCACCAATTTTGCATTGATATGACACATATTCTCATATCTTTGAGCATTGTTAAGGGTATTGGATGCCATTGAGCCACTTATAGCCATCTCAATGATCTACATGGAGTGTGTGCATGCATATGAGCTTGTGGATTGAGCTATTGATCTTGCTTACTCTCACATGCTCTTGTTGTGGTGATTGGAATTGAGTGGTTTTGTTGGATGGAGGGAAGATTCTTGGGATTTGATTGAAAAGCATGAGTCCATGCTCTTTGGTTTAATGAATGAGTTGTAAAAGAGCATGAATCATGCCATGTGGTTGTAAGTAATCTTCCTTGCTTTTACATTTAAACAAAGCACACTACCACATCACAATTGTTCTCACAACTTTCCATTCCTAGCATCTAGTATGTTGTGAGGTACCTCAGGCATTAGAGAAGAGGTCCGAGGGGAGCATGGCTTGAATCCACCGTGCCGTGAGTGCCCTGGGAAAGCGGTACGGTGGAGGATTAGGTACTTGGAGTAAAGACATGGCCCCAACTTGTGCCTAGAATTTGACTAGGTACGAGGGTGGGAAGAGCTTGGCTAGGAGATTAGCAAGCTTCGACACGCTTCATCGAAGACATTAGTACATGTATTGCAGTGATCCACTTGGGTTATGCATGGATTTTATGCCTATTGGATGAGGCAAACATTGGGGCAATGTGTTATGCAGTTTATGCAAGATGCGAATGAGTATTGATGCTGAAATTTCATGCTTAGGAGATTGAGATTTGGCTCCTAATACAAAGGAGATCATGCCCAAATTTTCTCAAAATCCTATGCATGGTTGGAGTTATGGGCATTGGTGAGCACATTCTATGAGCTTTTGGATGCCAATGGAGTATTGGATGCTTGAACAAGTGAATTGGGGCTAGCGGGAAGTCATTGGTCTCACTAAGAACGACACTTAGGCAAGATTCTGCAGAATTGTCAAAACCCTAATTCAGTAAAAATTCTTTAGGACTGAATTAAAGGTGATTACACAAGCCCTTAGTACTTCCTTAGATCTACCCACCAACAAGCCCTTAACCTTCGAAATCCGATATTCCTTTAGGGTGGAAATTAGGGTTTTACTAGGACTGATAAACCCTAATTCAGTTACATGGAGTTTATGGTCTCATTGATATAATTACATAGGGTTGTAGAACTCATCAACGACTTCGATTTGAGCAAGAAAGTTTTGAATTCTGATATTTCTAGCTCAAGATATAGCCAAAATACTATTTCAGACCATATCCCTGAGAACCCTAAAACAGAGAGTAGTATCACACTTCAATTCTTGGGTCTTTGCATAGGGGTTTAGAGTATCTCATTAGCTCTCTATCAAGCTATAGATCTCTTTAATCTGACAACCCTATCCCAATCTATCGCCATTTTTTCAAAAAACAGGGATTTTATGGCACCGAAACCCAAGGGACGACCGAGGCGGGTGCAATGCATTGGCCTCCTAGAAAGTAGAAGGGGAGGAAGCAATGGAGCATGGCATTTTGGATGTGCAGTAGGAAAATTTTGGGCAAGCTTCAAGAGAAGTGGAGGAAGAAATGAATGTTGGGAGTGTCCCCAAGTATACCCCGCAATCCTCACATTCCGTCTCTAATGACGCCCTCCTGCTACAAATGCTAATGGAAATCAATGCAAAGATGGATCTATGGCTACAAAGGTAGAGGTCAATGATAAACTTGACACTATGGCTACAAGGATGGAAGCTTTGGAAGAGAATGTCATTCGACCAATGAGTCAACATCCATATGATAGTGGTCATGGTGGTCAACATGAAGACAAGCAACATTTTGAGACAGCTTTTGAAGGCCGAAGGGAAGGCAAACAATGAATGATGCAAGAGGCTTCTCCTAAGTTGACACATGAGCATTCAACCAAGAAGGTTTCTTTTGGGTTTATGGTGGATGCTCGAAGACCTTCTATGATGAGAGAGACAAAGCCTACTTCATTTCAAGTGGGTTCTTCTCAAATGAATGAAAGGCATGCACCTACATTCAAACATGTGGAGTCCAATGTTGGGGATCCTAGAAGAGTACCTTCGCAGCCCAAAGCAAATCAATACTCCATGATTGAAGAACAGGTGTATGAGGTGGATGATGTGGATGTACATGATTGGGAACATATGTCGTTCATGATTGGATGTACATGATTGGGAACATATGTCATTCATCAAGAAGCAAAGAGAAGCTCATGATAGGTGGATGGAAATGCCACACTTTCTCAAGAGGGAGTACAAGGATTTTGCACAATTCTTTGGGTCATATGTGCAAATGCAAAAGCACAAGCCTTCACACCATCATGAGAATGCATCATCTACCGCATCTAAGGATGTGAAAGACAAGATCTCTCTCTCCAAGTTCAAGGGTTATGGATCAGCCCCAAATGAGTTGGAGGAGTGGATGAACAAGTTGGATACATACTTTCAGCTCTCCCCAAAGAGTGATGGATCAGCCCCAAATGAGTTGGAGGAGTGGATGAACAAGTTGGATACATACTTTCAGCTCTACCCAAAGAGTGAAAGGGATAAAGTGCAGTTTGCATCCTTACATTTGGAAGATTATGCACATCAATGGTGGAGACATATGATTAAGGAAGGTACTATGCCACACACTTGGGAAGAATTGAAGCAGGAAATGAATATGTCATTTGTTTTACTCAAAGGATGGATGATCCTAAGATTGAGGAATTCAGGAGCAAAGGCCTTTGTTTCAAATGCAAAGAGAAGTGGTCACCCGAGCATATTTGCAAGTCAAAGAAAGTGGTGGCTACTATGATTATCATGGATGAGGATGATGACTCCAAACCATCTCATGACATGGAAGAGTTTCAAGATTGCAATGAAGAGGCACATGGGGAGGATTTGGAGGATCATTCTTTTGTTAAAAAAGAGGATGAGTTTCCTTTTCACCCCGGTGGAAGGAATCATGCATGCATTGTGGGAGATGACATGCCCAAAAGTGCAAACTATGCAGAAAATGCAGCTCATGTATGTTCCATTTCACAAGAGCTTTTGGTGGGTTGCAAGAGCCCAAATACTTTGAGATTGATGGGCACCATCAATGGGAGAGTTGCACACATTTTGGTGGATTCCAAGAGTACTCATAGCTCCATCAACTCTCTCAAACTATCTCCAAAGGAGCTACCCATAACCTCTCAAACTATCTCCAAAGGAGCTACCCATAACCTCTCAAGTGCAAGTGGGCAAATGGAGACAATGAGAAAGCTAGTTTGGTTTGCCCTTCAACAAGAGTGATTTTATCCTCTTCATACACTTAGGAAGGTGATTTGTTGGTGGTCTTGGACATGGGGCCCATTGATGTGATTATGGGATGTGATTAGTTAGCTTCTCTTGGTGATTTCCACATGAACCTCCAACAAAGTGTTATGAGCTTTTCACATGATGGACAGCAAGTGGTATTGGCTGGAAATGCACCAAAAGGGCTTTCTTTAATCAATCCAAAGTGACTCAAGAAGGAACTCAAGGCGTTTGGCACGATCTATGTGTTGCATGTCACTCAAGAGAGGATGGATGGTAATGGACAACACATAGACAAACAAATGGCAGCTCTTCTCAAGGATTATGATGACATTTTCCAAGTGCCAAAGAGTTTGCTCTACACTCCGGGGAAAGACAATGTAGTAGCGGATGCATTGTCTAGAATGTGGGTTTGCACTATGACATCAATTATGGAAGTGTATAGTGAATGGATAAAAGGGATTCAAGAGGAGTATCTTGTCAATGAGAGTGTTGCCCATATTTACAGAAAATTACAGCAAGGAGATGGTGAAGAATTTCCTCATTAATAAGATTTGGAATGGTCTCTTATGGCACAAGGATAAGGTGTATTTGGTTCCTACCTCATCTTACATTCTCAAGGTGCTTCACGAGATGCATTCTTCACCGCTTTCAGGTCATCTTGGTGTACTCAAGACATTTGACAAAGTGATCAAAAGCTTTTATTGGAAAGGCATGTGGAGAGATGTAAAGAAGTTTGTTTTGGAATGTGTGTCATGCCAAAGGAATAAGGATAGTCACCAATTGCCAAGTGGTTTACTCCATCTTTTTTCTATTCCGGATGGGAAATGGACTCACATTTCTATGGACTTCATCATGAGTCTACTAAAGACGAATCATGGATGGGATCGAGTCTTTGTGTGGTGGTGTGGATAGACTCACCAAATCAGCTCATTTCATTGTTTCCAAGACTATATATGGAGCCTCTCACATTGCCAAGCAATTTATGGAGCATGTATTCAAGATACATGGTCTGCCACTCAATATAGTTTGGGATTGAGATACCAAGTGGCATGTTTAGCATGTGGAGAATGCACATTACATGAGGATTACATATGATGTAATTTCTGGACAAATTTGCCATAATTTCTGGACAGCTTGGGTTGGATCCATTGTTGGGGCCATCATTCTACTCCAACACACTTGGAAGATCATTATGATACAAGGCAAAGATGTGGGACTCATTTGGTTGAGGTTATGCATCAATTGCAGTCCATTTTATGGAGATTTCATGAAGTACTTTCAAGGATCTTCACCGATAACAAGGCTTCCGTAAAACAGTCTCACATGATTGCATTGGTGGAGAAGGAGTTTGCGGGTTTCACTACATTTTGGTTTCTTCTTCCAAATGTAATTCAAGAACATTTTTGGGGAACCTCTTTACTTCTCAAAGATTCAAATTGTGGCCATACTTGAAGTGTAAATATCTTGTATAATTTTGAGGACAAAATCCTTGGGAAGGGATGGTTTTTCATGAACCTATATTATACATGTAAATGGGCCCATGGGTAAAACACTATAAATAGGGCCTTGGGCACATGGATAGGACCTTTTGTCATTTTATTACTAGTCTTGGACATTCCATTGTACCTTTGTCTCCTACTATGGAGATGGCCATCTATGGTCAAGGCTCATGGCTAGCTTTCAAGCCATCCTCTTGGTGAGAGGTTAACACACTTAGGCCATTGTGTATCTCTCTCTTTGCTACATACACATATGGATTCTCTCTCTTTTTCATCTTTGGCTATGATGCTTGGAAATGCTAATTTCATGTATAATAGGTGCTAGAATTCATATTTCATGTGTTTGATTTCATCCTTAACTCTAGATCTATTCCACAAGGAAACTTTTATCAATGAGCTTGAGTTAATGGAAAATCTTTTTAAATATGAACTTTTCTAATTGGTTATGGATCCAGTGTCTTCATGTGTTCATTTTGATGTAAACACTATTTCTTTGGATGTTTAGGAAAGTAAAGTGTTAAATTCCATTAAGAGAGAATTTCAGGATGTATTTCTTGATGAGTCACCTCATGGTAATATTACCTTCCTAAATGAGAGGTGGACCATAAAATTTAGCTAGTGCTGGTTGTTGAACCTGTTAGTATTCCTCCATATCGGCTTAGCTAGACGATGGAGGAAGACGAGATAGCAAAGCAACTAGCTAAATACTTGAGGATGGGTCAGATTAGACCAAGTAAGTCTCCTTGGGGTGCACCAGTTCTCCTAGTTAAGAAAAAAGATCAAGGTACCTGGAGGATGTGTATTGATTATAAACGTCTTAACAAGGTTACAATTAAGAACAAATACCCATTGCCCAGAGATCAGACGATCTTATTGATAGGTTGCAAGGAGCTAAGTATTTCACAATGCTTGATTTGTGAACTAGTTATATACAGATCCGTATTGCAGAGGAAGATGTTCCTAAAACTACTTTTAGGACACGTTATGGCCATTATGAATTTTTAGTGTTACCATTTGGTCTCACTAATACACCAGCAACTTTCCAACAAATGATGAATGATATATTTTGGGATCTGTTAGGAAAATGCGTGGTGGTTTTCTTAGATGATATTTTGATATACAATGAAACTTTGGATTAGCGTGAGGATCATCTTAAAGAGGTTCTAGGAAGGCTCAGGAAGGAGAAACTGTATTGTAAATTATCTAAGTGTGATTTCTTCAAGAAGGAATTGTTATATTTAGGTCATCAAATCTCTCAAGATGGCTTAAGTAAAAATTTAGATCGGATCCAAAAGGTTTTGGAATGGCCAGTTCCGCGTACGGTCAAGCAGTTAAGATCTTCTTAGGTTTCATGGTATTTCTTCGAAAATCTATCAAGGATTATTCGAAGTTAACAGTGCCTTTTACCAACCTTCTTAAGGGTAAAAATAAGAAGTTTGATTTTTCGATTGAGTAGAATGAGAAGCTACAGGAAACTTTTGATACTTTGAAATATAAAGTTCGAGATGCTCCTGTGTTAGCCTTATTAGATCCTGGTAGGCCTTACATTGTTGAGATTGATGCTAGTGATTTTTCGATAGGCGCAGCTTTGTTCCAAGATGGAAAGCCTGTGGCCTTCGAGAGTAAGAAACTCAACAATGTACATACTAGGTACCCAGTTCAAGAGAAAGAGTTGTATGCAATCATTTATGCTTTAAAGGCATGGAGACATTATCTCTATAGGTCTCAGTTTATGGTCTTGACAGATCACCAGTCTTTGCACTTAATTTGTGATCAACCGGACTTGAAAGGTAGAAAGGCCAGATGGGCTGAATTGATGCAAGACTTTGATTTCATGATTAAATATAGAAAAGGTAGCTTGAATAGCATTTGCTGATGTGTTGAGTCAAATTGATGAAGTTAATGAACTTAGCTTCAAGGAAATTACTCCTAACTTGTACAGTTCACTCAGGGAAAAATGCAGTACATATATTTTCTTTAGAAAATATTAGAATTTGGCAAAATCAGGGTCCAACTCTGAGGTAGATCAAAACCTAGTGAATAAAGGAGAAGCCAACCAATTTTTTATTTGGAATGGTCTTTTATTTTGAAATGATAAGGTTTACGTGCGGGATATTAAACTGAGGATCCTATTTAAGTGCCATGATGCACCATTGGGGCAGGACATCTGGGTATACAATGTACCTTGGCTTTGGTTAGAAGGACTTTTTATAGGCAAAAAATGAAGGATTTTGTTCAGAATTATGTGGTTAAGTGTTATCAGTGTAAGGCAAAGCACCTTAAATATACTGGGTTATTACATCCTTTGGATATATTCTTCTCGAAAGTGGAAAAGTATTTCCATGGATTTCATTACGGGACTTCCACGTAGTGTAACAATAGGGGTCATGATGCCATTTGGGTAGTCGTGGATAGATTGACAAAGTTGGCTAGGTTTTTACCCACATAAAGATAACAATTAAAGCATTGGAGTTGGCTTACCAATTTGTCGAGCAACTGTTTATTAGACTGTATGGTCTACCTTCTGATATTGTGAGAGATTAGGACTCTAAGTTCACAGCTCATTTTTGGTAGGAAGTTTTTAAGAAATTAGAAAATACTTTGAGTATGAGTTCCTCTAATCACCCGTAGTTTGATGGGAAAACAAAGTGTGTGAATAAGATTTTAGAGGATATGCTTCATGGATATATCTGTGGAAAACCATCGAGTAGGGAGAAATATCTTCCAATGATGGAATTTGCCTATAACAATTCTAAGCATACAGCTACTGGTTATAGTCCGTTCATGCTTATGTATGGGTATCAACCCAGGGCACCTGTTGATGTCGGTCTTAAGGACATTGAGCTTGATGCATCAAGGAATTTTTTGCGTAATATGGAGGAAATGCTAACCCAAGCTTAAGATTCTCAATCTTTTGAGCAAGGAGCGTTGGTTTATTTGAAAGTTCCTAAAGATTCTCACACTTTGTCAACAAGAAAGTGCTCAAAATTATCTCCTAGATATTGTGGTCCATTCCGAGTTATACATCGGATTGGCATAGTTGCATATGAGCTAAAACTACCTCCACATGTCAGAGTTCATCTAGTCTTTCATGTCAGTATACTGAAAGAGAAGCTGGGAGGTGAGGATAACATAGTTCCTCCTCAAGAACTCGTTGAAGTCTAAGGTTTGTCTTATGTTCCAAATGAACCTGAAAAGGTACTTGAATTCAAGGAAAGGAAACTTCGTAGTCACTTAATCCCTGAGGTTAAAATTAAGTAAAAAGATAGGGAAATTGAGGATTCGAGTTGGGAATCAGTTGAGAATGTTCAGCACAGTTTTCCTTATTTTCATTGCAAGAGTGCAATGTTTTGAGAGAGGGGAAGTATGTTATGTGCACATTATATATGCATATACTAGGAGGCTAATAACCCACCCTAGGCATGTGAGCATGGGAGCATGGGAACATGCTCTAGTGGGGCAAGGGTTAGGTCTAGACCTTGGGTTGAGGTTAGGGTCAGGCAACCAAGGGTCACACATGGAAATGGAGAGTCAAGAGTCACACATGGAAATGAAGAGTCAAGAGTCACTTGAGGATCCTCCTATATAATAGGGGCATGGAGCACTCTTAAGGAATGTTCTTTTGTGTAGAGCATTGTATCTACTCTCTTGTCATTTCATGCTAGAGCTATGTGCTGCTACAGTGAAGTCATATCTCTTGGTGGTATGGGACACCAAGGAAAGGTGTGTGGTACTTCATTGTATTCATGTGTGCACCCTTGGGCTTGGGGGTGGTCGGGTGGATGCGTATATGCCTAGTTTATGCATGTTTATGCATAGTGATTAGCTAGAGAAATCTTTAGGGTTTTAACATTAAAGAGATCTTTAGGGTTTTAACATTCTATTTAATATTAAAGATATTAAAGAGAATGCGATACTGGGGCATCATTTAGGAAGGAGATTGAGGATTTGAAGTTGAAGGAGCCCAAATTGGGAGCATGGTATTCTTTATTCACTCCCAAGGTTATCTTCCAAGTGATTTCCCTTCCAAGAGATACTATTCCTTCTATTAAAAGGAGGTGGCATGAGGACAAAGAGTGCTACTACTTGAAGGGAGTCAGGTTGGTCCAACAACAGTTACAAACGAGTATTCCTTTCCCTTCTTTTGCTTGCTAGAAGACTTCCTAGTCACCCCTACACCCATCACCACTAATCCCCCACCAGCCCCTCTTGCCTCATATTTTGTTCCACAAGTAGTTCAATATACACTAGTTTCAATGCCTTTCCAAAATGGAGTAACAACCCTCCCATATTGCCACTCACTCTCTTCAAGTGCAAACCTTGACTTATGCCCTAGCCCCTATCCATCAAGTGCAAATGTAGTATTTGGTGGCAACCACCCCAGTCTCTTACACCACTCACCCTTAAGAGGCCACCCCAGTAGCCCCATAGCCCCATAGCCCCATAGCCCACCTACCTCCAAGCTCCCCAACCAGTTGTGGCTTACCAAGCGCCTCAAATCATGGTTGCCTACTAAGCTCTGGGACTTGCTCTAATGGTGTATACTACTGCTTCACCTCAACCCCCTCTCCCACATACGGAGGTCGACTACCAAAAATAACGATAATAACTATAACTATAGAAGGCCCCTAGGTGACCCTCCTTCACCCAGGCTGCTCTTTTTTGTTATCGTTATGGTGGGAGTGGTCACTACCAAAGCTAGTGTTTTTTACCAGAGGGGACTCCTCCTTGTGAGGATGAGCACTACCCAAAATCCCACAACCATTTCACCAGAGATTGTGCATGCTAAAAGGGAAATGGTTACTAAACACTTGTTACATTGAAGCAATAAGCACAACAGTTTACATCCTCAAATGAAGCTACACAAAGGTGCTCAAGGGTATCACCCTATGCAAGAGGCCTACTTTAGTAAGAAAAAATCAATGTCTCATTTTAGAACATTTGGTTTTGAATGTTATGTATTGACACCATCCTTTGATGGTTTATTGAGCTTTGGATGACATGACTTTTGCTGATATGTCACATGATGGGATTTTTAAATCATGACCGCGATTTTTAGAGTCTCACAATATTGAAAACTCTTGGAATCATTATCTATCTTTTGTCGTTTGACCCATGAAGTAGATCACCCATGACTCCAATCTGGCTCTTTATGCTGATCTTTCTTCTTGTTGGTAGCATCCATTTGGTGATTGATGAAGTCTTTGACCTGTGCACTCCTTCTGATGATGATTCACTAGATTGGGCTTGTGGGAGATTCTTGTGGCATTCTAGCTTGGCAGGTACTAGTTCTTGTGGCTCCCTAGCATTTTTTTGTCTACCATGTGAGCAAAGGTTCTTGTGGTGACCTCCATTTTTAGGAGAGTAGATTCTTGTATATACCATTGACCTTATGCAACCTAGTGGTTCAAAAAGTGGGTTCGTGTAGATGATCTATGGAGACATCTCTAATTGCATCCCTTCATTGGACAAAGTGATGGGCAAGTCATCCTAGAGTAGGCAAGTGGAGTCCTTCATGGGGTGGGTTTATGGTTGCTTTGGCCTCCAAACCATAGAAGTATTTTTCACACATTGGGTAGCTCGAATTGATGATGAAGGTTGGTTATGTATGATAGCTTTAGGTACCGATATGAGGTTATTACCATCATAATATCCTTGATCCTAAAAGAGATTTATGGGTATCCACCTTTGATGAATTCCTTGATTTTGAGCATTTTACCTTGATTGATGGGGTTTCCTTTTTGGTGTAGACTTCTTCTTGGGTGTAAACCTTTTCTTCTTTAGGTGCATGGTTTGCCTTTTTGGGATTCAAACTTGGGTTGCACCTTCATGATAGCCTTATGGTTGCAATATTACTATTGGAATCCACACTTCCTTTACTGGCATTTTCTTGTGTAATTGATTTGAATGTCATGCTAGGTTGATTTATTTTCTTCTTGTTTATGCTCTTGTACCTCAACGAACAAATAGGTAACAAGTTGGGTGATAAGGTGATAAAATGATTTTTTGTGGGATACAACTCGGAAAGCAAAAGGTATAGACTATATCATCTAGCCATAAGATGGATTTAAATGAGTAGGGATGTTGTCTTTGTTGAGAACTCAATTCAACCTATGCTTTTATGCAAAAACAACAAAATGTATGCTCATAGGACATCTTTGATACCTTTGTACAATGTCGAATAGCCATATGTGGAGAAAATGAATACCTTGCAAGGTGCTGCAAATCAACCCTAGGAGATTCCTTGCTCCTTGCTTTACTCTGCTGTGCGACGTGACGACATTGAGCCTAACAACTCTGAGGATTTGGTCCACCATATACTTTCTTTCTAAGCGCAGCATCCCATTTGGGAGCTAACATCGATTTTTATCTAGGAGTAGCTAGTAATGCATCTAGGAGTAGCTAGTAATGCATCTCTAGCACAAGGACTCCTTCGTAGAAGGATCAACTTCTATGCTACCCATAATCACCAAGAAGGAGAAAATGCATAGAAAGCCTAAGAAGTATCTCCTCATGGAGGAGGCTATTTTCTTGCTTCGCTATCCTGAGGCTGTAGGCTAACTTAAATAAGGAGAAAATGCATAGGAAGCCTAAGAAGTATCTCCTCATGGAGACAGATATTTGCTTGCTTTGCTATCATGAGGCTGTAGGCTAACTTAAATAAGGAAGTTTGTCTCAACATCTCATTGATCTCTGTAATAGAAAGATCTAGGATGTTGAGGTCAGGTAAGAGGGTAGATCCATCGAGCTTCTTGTGTACTCTCTCCAGCAGCTCTTTGTTGACTTTAGCTTGAAGTGCTAGAAGAGGAGTTGCCCACAATGGCCGGACCGAAACGTGCAGAGGGTCACCATTCAAACCAAGGCAATGGTCTACATGTTAGAGGTGCAAATCTCATAGTGGGGATTACAAGATGGGAAAAGCGAGGCCAAGTAATCTTACATGCAAAAGCAATGTGAAAGAGATGAAAGGGTATATAAGTCCAAATGAACCCCTCCAATCTTCAACTCCCCAAAGTTTGTCTTTTGTAAAAGACAAGAGGATTTATTAGGTGGGCTGGAGACTTGCCTTATTATTCCAGAGCCTTCACAGGCCCATGCGGAGGTGTGTGCCTCTCGGGGTGCTAGCAGCTCTAAAAAGCATGCTAGGCACATATGTTGGCTAGCTATTCCACTCCTGTAAAAACGACTGAGGGGGGAGAGCTCTGGATCAATGTTATGCTCTTAACGACAGAGGGAGGACAACTCTCGAGCACCACCAGCCATAGAGGAAATAAGGATATGCTCTGTAGTGGCCTGCCTGCCCACACATGTATGGCTGCCCTTAAGACTGCACGAGCACCCTCTCTCCTCAACCCCAGCTCACTCCTCGCCCAAGCTCTGATGGGGATGGTCTTAGAGACCAGTCAAGCTCCTTGTAGCCCCACCACAAGCTACGTAACATTACTCCCCCCTTCAGAAGAGTTTTCGTCCGTGAAAATAAACTCCGGAAGGTTCTTGGTTAGCATATTCTCGTGCTCCCATGAGGACACCTTATCCTTGCAATCTTTCCACTTAACAAGTGTCTCTCAGCACATGGTGTGCCTCGTGTTCCGATCCCTAAATCCAAGAATTCTCTCATGTTCATGTGGAAAAGATAGTGGTTCTATCAATTCCACCAAAACGCTTGGAGAAACTATGTTCTCCTTATGATCAATGATTTTTCACAGTCTACTGATATGAAAAACAGGATGAACTCGAGAGCTCTCCGACAGCTCAAGTTTGTACGCTAATCCACCAACCTTCTCAAAGATTTTAAAGGGACTATAGTATTTAGGTGAAAATTTTTCACACTTTCCTATCTTTAAAGTCTCCGCCTTCATAGAGAATTTAAAGGATTTTAAAGGGACCATAGTATTTAGCTGAAAGTTTTTTACACTTTCCCGTCTTTAAAGGAACCGTATTTAGGTGAACGTTTTTCACACTTTCTCGTCTTTAAAGGGACCGTATTTAGGTGAAAGTTTTTCACACTTTCTAGTCTTTAAAGTCTCCAAATTCGTAGGGAATTTCAACTATATGAAGTCACCTTCTTAAAAGGCTTCTTTCCTAGGACCCTTGTCTGCATACGTCTTCATACGATCTTGTGTGCTACGTATGCTATCTTTTGCTGCATGCAACATATCTTGCATGTCTTCAAGGAACTCCTTGACTGACCCTACAACTTTTCCTTCTCTAGCCCTACACCTATAGGAGATCTTTGTAGGAAGCCATACATCAACATGAATGGAATAAATCCAGTCTCGCAGAGTGTTTCGAACTATTATAAGCAAACTCCAAATGTGATTGGTACTCCTCCCAATTGGATTTCTTTTTACTGACATACACACAAAGCATGTCTTCCAACACTTTATTGACTCTTTTTGTCTGACCACCATCAGACTACAGATGATCAGCTGTACTCATACTCAGAGTAGTGTCCAATTTTTAAAAGACTTCCCTCCAAAAGTGACTATCAAACTTCCTATCTCTATTATAAACTATATCTACGGACATGCCATATAGTTTGTAGAGATGTTTGATGAATAACCTAGCTAACTCAGATGTTTTCACGATCTTTTTAATAGGTACAAACTTGACCATCTTGGTCAGGCGGTCAACCACTATCCAAACCTCGATTCGTTCTGACTAAACCATTGATGAAATCCATGGAAATACTTTATGTCATATGCACATTATGTGTGCTATGTTATATGCACATTATGTGTACATATACTAGGAGGCTAACCCATATTAGGCTTGGGAGCATGGGAGCATGGGAACAAGCTCTAGTGAAGCATGGGTTAGGACTAACCTTAAGGGTTAAGGTTAGGGTCAGGCAGCCAAGGTTCACACATGGAAGATGGAGAGTCAAGAGTCACTTGAGGGCCCTCCTATATAATAGGGGCATGGGGTACACTCAAGGGGGGCTTAGGCCATGGTCTCTTGATGTTATCTTGAGGCTAGGTTATGATATGATGTTCTTTTGTATAGAGGATTATATCTACTCACCTACCATTTCACACTATAGCTACATGCTATTGGATTGGAGTTATACCTCTTGATGGTATGGGACATCAAGGTAAAGGTATGATGTACTTCATTATAATTCATGTGTGCATCCCTTGGGCTCGGGGGTGGTCGAGTGGATGAGTTTATGCCTGATTTATGCATGTTTATGCATAACAATTATCTAGAGAGTTCTTAGGGATTTAACAATGGTATCAAAGCAATCTCTAGTTAATTGTTGTTATTTTTTCTTTCTTATTGTAAATTTTTGGTATTTTTTAAAGTAAATTTTAATATTTACTAAATAAAAAATGTTATTTTGTTGATTTGTGTTGATGATTTACATGTGGATCATCGATATGGCGGTTGGAATGTGTGTTACTACTATTCAATGGATGAATCAACATTGTGGGGGACTTTCATGAGTTTAATGCTATTTTTTTCTATTTTTTATGGTTTAAAATAAGAATTAATGGAAAGTCTTAACAAAATACCACATATTTTACTGTGGATATTTTTGGTAGAATGGATTCCCTAAATTTCTATAATTTTTAAGAATTTTTTTCTAATTATTTAGATATTTTTCAGTATTTTTATGGTTAGAAATGTATTTTTTATGCATTTTTATGGGTTTTCGCAGATATTCTATCCATTTTCTACCGATTTTCTGCTGAAATGCAGCACGGGCAGCATGTTGATGCATGAAATGCTCTCCCATGTATATGGGACCCTCTTCATCTCTCAAATCTGAATTTCTCTTCTATTTTCCTCCCGCCAATGAGAACGCCTCTTAAGGCACAATTTTATTAAACACTAATCATGATTAATTTTTAATTATGATTAAGCTTGATTTAATTAAAATCTTTAATGAAAATTTAGCTAAATCTTAATCCTCCTCTTTAATCAGAGGAGGGGGTGGAGAGAGAAGGTTAGATGGAAGAAGATGGAGAGAGGAGAGTTGAAAGAGTGATGGAATTTGCCTATAACAGTTTTAAACATACGACTATTAGTTTTAGTCCGTTCATGCTTATGTATGGGTATCAACCCAGGGCACCTATTGATGTCAGTCTTAAGGACATCGAGCTTGATGCATCGAGGGATTTCTTGCGTGATATGCACGAAATGCTGACCGAAGCTTGGGATTCTATAAGGAGCGCTCAGGATAGGGCACAGTTTTATGTTGAGAGGGGACACTCATCTCGGTCTTTTGAACCAGGAGCCTTGGTTTATTTTAATGTTCCTAAAGATTCTCAGACTTTGTCAATAGGAAAATGCTCGAATTTATCTCCTAGATATTGTGGTCCATTTCGATTTATACATCGGATTGGCACGGTCGCGTATGAACTTAAACTACCTCCAATTGTTAGAGTTCATCCAGTCTTTCATATCGATAGATTGAAAGGGAAACTGGGAAGTGAGGATAACACAGTTACTCCTCAAGAACTCGTTGAAGTTGAAGATTTATCCTATGTTCCACATGAACCTGATAAGGTACTTGAATTCAGGGAAAGAAAACTTTTTAGTTGACTAATCCTTGAGGTTAAAATTAGGTGGAAAGATAGGAAAATAGAGGATTCGACTTGGGAGTCAGTTGAGATTGTTCAGCGTAGTTCTCCTTCTTTTCATTGCAAGAGTGCAATGTTTTGAGAGAGGGGAAGTATGTTATATACACATTATGTGTGCTATGTTATATGCACATTATGTGTGCATATACTAGGAGGCTAACCCACATTAGGCTTGTGAGCATGGGAGCATGGGAACAAGCTCTAGTGGAGCATGGGTTAGGACTAACCTTAAGGGTTAAGGTTAGGGTCAGGCATCCAAGGGTCACACATGGGAGATGGAGAGTCAAGAGTCACTTGAGGGCCCTCCTATATAATAGGGGCATGGGGCACACTCAAGGGGGGCTTAGGCCATGGTCTCTTGATGTTATCTTGAGGCTAAGGCTATGTTATCTTGAGGCTAGGTTATGATATGATGTTCTCTTGTATAGAGGATTATATCTACTCACCTACCATTTCACACTATAGCTACATGCTAGATTGAAGTTATACCTCTTGATGGTATGGGACATCAAGGTAAAGGTATGATGTACTTCATTATAATTCATGTGTGCATCCCTTGGGCTCGGGGGTGGTCGGGTGGATGAGTTTATACATGTTTATGCATAACAATTATCAAGAGAGATCTTAGGGTTTTAACACTTTCCCATTTCCCTTTGGGAATACCCAATAGATGCAACAAACCTCCAACCTTAAGGCACTCGTGTTTATTGATCTATCACTTCTTGCATTTCAGCATGAAGTCTTGGATGTCCTTAAACAAACTAGGCCAATAAAACTTCTTTTGACTAGTGCATAGGTCTTTTATATCCCGGGATGACCAAAACTCAGAATATCATAACTTTTTATAAGAATTGGGGCTCAAAAATCACCAAAATAGCTGGTACGTAAACTCTAATTTGTAGAGAAGGTACTCATTGTCCATGGAATAGTGTCTATAATTTTTTCCCTCAACGAAGTTCATCACCCCCAAGTGAACTAGTGTCAAATGGTTGTTAAGGGACCACCTCCGAGCTCTCTGTCTCGATACATAAACCAAGAGGCTTATCTAGTCACTCCGAAACAGCACTCGCTCCTCTTCCTTCGCCTTGGAAACCTCGACTAATCTCTCCGGAGTAGTACTCCTTTATGATGAGGGAGGTGGCTACTGCTGTATATAAGTGCGGTCGCATATAGCGCACCATACTTCTAAAGAAGATGAATCATGCTCACATAAACCACGCAGTGACTCCAAGAGTTCACTCTTGAAGGTGGTGAAATTCAACTCATTCACAATTAGCATAATGCTCAATGCATCCACTATTACATTAAGTTTACCTCTCTAGTAATGGAGTGTAAGGTCAAACTCCTATAGGATCTCAACCCACCGAGCTTTTCTACCCTTTAACTCACTTTGCCATTTTAGATTTTCATGATCCATCTGGACCTTAAATGCAACGAATAATGTTGCCACTTTTTTAAAGCATGAATAATAGCAAGTAAGTCTCTCTCGTAAGCCAAGTAGTTACACTGGGCACAGTCAAGCTTCTTACTTTCAAATGCAATAAGAAATCCCCTTTACAATAAAACTGTCCCAAAGGCCTCCCCACTAGCATCTATCTCCAAAACAAATGGTTCATTAGGGTCCACAATGCTCAATACTGATGCCGTTGCAATGGCCACCTTGAGCTTCTCAAAACTTCTTGGTTGTGGATCCTCCCAATGAGTAGTTTAATGCTTTATCCTCAACTCATCGGTTAAGGGGACTGCAATCTTCATGTAGTCCTTTACATACTGTCGATAGAATCTTAAGATATATAGAAAAATCTACAGTTTCTCAAGATTTCTAGGTTCAAGCCATGTGACAATGGCATCTACCTTGTCAGGATCCATCTGCGGAGACAATATGGCCTAAATAGTGGATCTCCTTAGCAAAAAATTCGCACTTGGATTACTTCCCAAATAGCTTATTTTCCATAAGAAGTTTAAACACTGAGCAAAAATGTTGTAAGTGTTCTTCTTTTAACTTACTATATATAACTATTTTGTCAAGGAAAACTACTATGAATTTTTTTAAATATGGACATAAAACCTTGTCCATCAGCATCATAAATGTCCCTGGAGCATTCGTCAAGCCAAACGGTATGACTAGGAAGTCATAATGTCCAAAACGAGTCCTAAGTCTCAAGAACATCTTGTTCCCTTATCTTAACTTGGTGATACCTCGATCTAAGATCGATCTTATAAAAGTATATTGTACCATTAAGTTATTCAAACAACTCGTCAATGCTTGATATTAGGTATTTGTTCTTAATCATAATTTGATTAAGAGCATGGTAGTGTATGCACATCCACATAGACCCATCTTTCTTTTTACCAAAATAATGTGTGATGCCCATGGTGAAGAACTCGGGTGTATAAACTCTTTCTTCATACACTTGGCTATTTGCCATTCCACTTTCTTTACCTCATAGTGGCTTAACCTGTAAGCAAGTTTGCTTATAGGTTTTAACCCTGGTAGCACATCAATGCCATGATCAAGCTCTCTAGATTTAAATTGTGATAACTTAAATGTCCTTGGTCGAGACCATTTTTGTATATCGTTGATGTCAATGGCACGACCCAACTTTAGGGACAAAATCATGGGTGCACTTAGAACCTCTCACCCTATAGCCTCACCACTCTCCTCTCATACACAAACTCTAAGCTGTTGTCCTGGTAGCTATGACTCAAGGTAGGGCCGAGGTTATACAACCACTCCCTACCTAGATAAATATTGGCTCTAGCCAAGTGCATGATCCGAAAATCCAAACAAGCCTTATAGCCCTACATTGCTAAAGGTACCGAGAGCCTTTGATGCTGTGTCCCCCTTCCCTTGTTGTGTTGAGAGGCAACAAACGGCTTGTTTCCCTCCCAATTCTTATGTAATGATAAGGTGCTCCATTTGTTGCTGTAGGTGGCTGCTCATGCAAGAGAGAGAGAGAGAGAGAGAGAGAGAGAGAGAGAGAGAGAGAGAGAAAGCTTCTCCACCAAATAATGAAGAGGGTTGCTCCCCTTCTACCTCACCACACACTAGCATTTTCTATGTTTGCAGCTATGGCGGCCTCTATCCACACAGTCATGCGCCTTTACAGATAAGATTTTTAGAAATTTTGAATGGTTGAAAAAACCCCGGATCACACGTGGACCCCGATGATGAACGGGATGCCAACTTTGATACAAATGTTACACTCATGTAATGACAGGGGGAGGAGAGCTTTAGATTAATGTTACGCTCCTGAGACGACGGAGGGAGGAGAGCTCTAGGTCAATGTTACGCTGCTATAACGACGGAGGGAGGAGAGCACTGGATCAATGTTATGCTTTGTCATGACAAAGCGAGGGGAGCACTGGATCAATGTTATGCTCCTATAATGACAGAGGAAGGAGAGAGTGGATCAATGTTACACTCCTGTAATGACGGAGGGAGGAGAGCACTGGATCAATGTTATGCTCCTACAATGATGGAGGGAGGAGAGACTGGATCAATGTTACACTCCTGTAATGATGGAGGGAGGAGAGCTCTGGTGGATCACCACCCAGCCACCATAGAGGGAATGAGGATAGGGATCCTACCGGGCATATGTAGTGGCTTGCTTGCCCACACATGTTCGGTCACCTTGTGGGACTACGCCCGAGGGCCCTCTACCCTAAACCCCAGCTCACTCTCCACCCACGCTCCGATGGATGGTCTCGAAGACCAGCCGTCTACGCACTACGTAACACTAACCGTCTGTCCATTCCATGGTGTTGTATCAAGACACATCATGGGTGGTGTGGCCACTCTTGGTTTTCCAAGATGGTATCAGAGCCCCAATTCATGGTCCCAGACCACTTTCCTTCGTGCTAGATTGGAGGGGGGTGTTGGAGGTGAAAATCTCGCATGGGGGTAGTGGGGATTGCAAGAAGGTAAAAGGGAGGCCAAGCAATCCCACATGCAAAGGCACTGTGGAAGATGAAAGTGTATATGAGTCTAAAGGGGCCCCTCCTATCTTCAACTCCCCCAAGCTTGTCTTTTATGACAGACTGGAGGGCTCATTAGGTGGGGTGGGGAGTAAGCTAAAGCCTCCACAAGCCCATGCAAATGCGTGTGCCTCTAGGGGTGCTAACAGCTCTAGAAAGCACGTTGGGCACATATGTTGGTCATTCCTTGTCATTCCATAGTATGGTATTATGTTGGTCATTCCATGGTATGATATTATGACACATCATGGGTAGTGCGGCAATTCTTTCAAGACTATAAAAGTGATAAGGAGCAAATGATCTTTGAGCAAGCTAAGCTTTGCCGAGTTGCTATCAATAAGGTCAAAGCTAAGGCAAAGAGGGAAGCAAAACTCAAAGAGCTAGCCGAGGCTCAAGAGGAAGATTCAAGGCAAGTTCCTGAGTACTTTAAGTCATACAACATTGGTGACAAAGTGTTATCAAAAGCTAAGGCAAAGAGGAAAGCAAAACTCAAAGAGCTAGTTGAGCCTCAAGAGGAAGATTCGAGGCAAGTTCTTGAGTACTTTAAATCCTATAACATTGGTGACAAAGTGTTATACATTATGAGAAGGATCAAAGAAGCTTGGGTGAAGAGCCACATGCTTCATATGCCAACCCCATCGAGGTCAAGGAAATAAATCTCGCTAGGCTAGGTGAATAATCATAGCCCATGTTCATTGCCAAAGATCTCACCCTCAAGCAAGAATTGATAGCCTTTCTTAAGGAACTTCACTTGGAAATAGACTGACACATGAAGGAAATTCCTCTAGACGTGGTGAAACACACCATCCATCTGCACCACATGAAGGTGTAAAACCATCCAAACAGAGAGCTCATCACATGAATCCTAAGTATAATCAAATGGTCAAAGAAGACATAGACAAGCTCATTGATATGGGATTTGTGTATGAAATAGAGCACACCGTAATCTTTTACAGATATCTGCTTTGACTGGCAATCTTCTTTCACTACATTTACTTAGTCTCATTTAGTAGTCTGTCTTTGACTGGCAATCTTCTTTCACTACATTTACTTAGTCTTATTTAGTAGTCTATCAATGTACTTATGTACATATGTGTGCACATGGTGTTGCATTTCATTGTTCGATTAGAGATCATACATATTGGGCTTCCAGGCATTGCCAAATCCATCCTCTTATCAACAATCGTCCATCTTTCCATGTTGGTTGACCCCCTAACAATGGACATGTTCTTGGGATACATTTGGGGGAGACCATGTGCATGAGGTAGCCCTTAGGTATCGGGCTCATTAGAACAAGGAAACCAAACATGGCTTTGAGGGAGAAATCTCTCCAGGGAAGTGCGGGGCTAGGGTGGCCACATGAGTGCAGGCTTTCCTCGAACAAAGGGAGGTGACATCAGCTTAGAGCTGAACAAGTCGTGTGAACCAAGAAGGTCAAAATTTTTATTTATTTAAATAAAAAATTTGAAAGATGGATTTCAAAGTCATTTTCTAAAGTATATGTAAATTGAGTTATGCAACGAGTGAGTGTGCTAGAAAGAGAAAAAGGAAACAAGTGTATGTATATTATCTTGAAATTGAGTTAATAAGTGTTGTATTTTGGTTTTAATTATGTGCAATTTACTCAAGACTATGTTCTATAATCTTGAAGATGAGTTAATAAGTGTTGTATTTCGGTTTTCAACTACATGCGATTTACTCAAGACTAAGTTCTATAATCTTGAAGATGAGTTAATAAGTGTTGTATTTCGGTTTTCAACTACATGCGATTTACTCAAGACTAAGTTCTATAATCTTGAAATTGAGTTAATAAGTGTTGTATTTCGATTTCAATCATGTGCGATTTACTCAAGACTAAGTTCTATAATCTTGAAATTGAGTTAATAAGTGTTGTATTTTGGTTTCAATTGCGTGCGATTTACTCAAGACTAAGTTCTATAATCTTGAGGCTTAGAAACAAGAAGACTTAGTTAAGCAAAAAAAAATTGACAAGAAATCTCACATTAGTATATTTAAGGGGTTTTGAAGGGTTATGTTTAAAGTTAGGGATTCGTGATGAATTCCTTGCATTTATTAACTAATTGAGCCTTGGGGAGCCATTGGTTAAAGCCAAGCGTCTAAGGCAATGTTAGGAGAATTTATAAACGTAGGATCCTTTAGCCTCATTTTAGTTCGATTTTAAGGGTAGGGGTCTTGCAATAAGCTTCTATAGCTTACTTTCAAAATTTTCCTTGGGCTTCATCTTCATTGTCCTATCATCGTATAAATTATATAAGCCCTGTAAAATATGATTAGTGTTAGTGATAACCCTTTTAAAAAGCTTACATGAAATACAAGATAAATTTTAAAATTTTTTTGGTAGTTCATGTAAATAATCTAACCTACCGGATCTCTTCACAAGACCTCAAATGGACTAAGAAATTTGAATGTCTCACTCCCTAATTACAAATGGACCAACAAATTTGAATAGTATTCTCATCACTCTCCCTGATGGCAATGTCACTCCTTGAATTACTCAAGATGCACGTTTATTGTTGTGATAGCTTTCTATGTTAGTATATGTTCAATGTTCAATGCCCACACCTCTCAGCATGTATCTTACACATATGTATGGTGCACATTTGTACGGCCCCCATTATGAGGAGAAGCCATTGGTGCACATATCTATAGTGGGAATCCTAGCTTAGATGCTGGAAGGGGTCGTAGTTGTGACCATTGATGGCTAGGAGATGATGAGGGGGGTACAAGTGTTAGTCGAAAATGTACAAGGAATATTCCCTCGGATATTAATTTCATCATTAGTGGGTGGTGATCAGTTGGGATGCGTATGAATATGCGAGCAGTGAGCTGTGGCAATGTAGCGTAGCCGCCCACGTCTTAGATGCGTCCACCGCACTACCTATACAACACTATAAATGGACATAGTTGGCACAAGCTAAGGCATCCAATGCTTGTGAGCATAGATTCCCAATAGATGATGAGGTTAGCCGAAAAAGGTATAGGGAATATTCCCTCAGATACTAATTTCATCATTAGTGGGCGATGGTCGGTTGGGACGCATTATGGATACGCGGGCGATGAGCCGTGTTAATGTAGCGTAGCCACCCACGTCTTAAACGCGTCCACCGCACTACCTAGACAACACTATAAATGGACATATTTGAAGCTAAGGCATCCAATGCTTATGAGCATATATTCCCTATACTCTCAGTACTCCCTCCATCCAGAGTTTATCTAGATCGCCATCTAAGGTCTACACCAGAGCGCATGGATGGATAGCACCATCATATTATACCTATCTTTTGTTTGATATAATCAGAATTTTAAAATTCTTTGCATTCTCTCTATTGCATTGTCTAGTGTACTTTCTCTTGTTGCTGTATCTCTTCCACTGTGCCATATTCTTACATTCTACATGTTTTTTCATATAACCTTTAATGAGTTTCACATCATTTTCCATCCTATTTAACTCGTTTATAAATTTCTACACTATAAATTGCATTTAAAGAGTTAGCAAAAGTAGACAAATAGTCTTGCCCTTTCAAAGGAGACATCATAACAGATGCATGCCAAAAAGTGTTGTGTGCAAATTCTACTAAAGATAGAAACTTGGTCCGATTGCCTCTAATATCTTTACGCACTTTATTCACTGGTTCAATTTCGCTATCAATGTACGAGCAAAAGGCCATAATTGCCTTGAAGGTAGCTTGCCAAAATTTGAGGTAAAACATGAATCTTTGACACACAATGTTTTCTTGGGTAATCCGTGAAACCTAAATTTCACCTTATTAACAAAGACTTTGCAATTTCTAGGGCTTCGTTTATCTTCTTTATTAGAATGAAGTGAGCCATCTTGGTTACTTGATCAATCACCAAGAACATAATATCATAGCCTCCTCTAAAAGTGGGTGAATGCCCATTTTCATGGTTCTTATTCGATGAATTTGTCTTCGCTTTATCAGCTTTCACCTGTGGGAAAGTAAGAATTCATTCACTTTCTTGATGACATCCCCTTTTATCTAGGCTAGTATATTTTTCTCCCTAGCTTTCCAATAGATTTTAATAAAAATCACATGACCTAAAAAATGGAACATTATGGCAAACTCTTCAAATCCATTTCTTGATTTGAAAAATATGTGGATAATTACACTTAAAATAGAGACTATCATCAATAAGCTCATAGTTTTTTACCAAGTAGATCATCCTTACCCTTGGTCAAATATATCTAAGGATATATTTAAAGAGAGGATTAGTCTACGATAATTGCATTACAAATTCTATTAAAAGTGTCGCCACCTTGTTCTATGTCCTTGGAAGAAGATACTTAATATCAAAATCGTAACTTCGCCCACCTCCTTTGACGGTTATTTAAGACGGGTTGAAGAAACAAGTATTGCAAACTTTGGTGATTAGTTCTAGTAAAAACCATATCAAATTTGCTTATACTCTGTACTCTTCTAGTAAAAAGTGTATCAAATTTGCTTATACTCTCTACTCCACCTAAAACACATTTTTTCTCATGCTTCCAAAGTTGGAACATTTTCTTAATGCAAAAACACCTTCCTACACTCTACACAAAAGCCTATCTTATAATCTTGATTAAGGTTAGTTTAACTTACTTGTGCAATTAAGGCTACTTTATCTTATAATCTTGATTAAGGTTACACAAAAGTCTCAACTAGCACTTGAGGTGCATTCTTCTAATTACAGAGATGAATAAGAATAGCTAGAAGAAGAGGATAGGATTGGAATCCTTATTGAGAAGCCATAGTCAAGAAGCATAAAGAAGTGCCTACAAAACTCTACACACACCAAAAATTAGAAAACAAACATATACCAGGTAGTGGAACTTTACATGAATTAAATAATAAGTTCAAAGTTGTGTAAAGAAGCTAATATCTTAGAGTGCAATCCAAATTCCATTATAGTGTAGAGAAAATTAACTTATGAACAAAAGAGAGGATTTGTATATAAGACACTTAACACCTGGTCCTTCACTTGCTAAACTTTAAAAGTTAGTAAGTCTACATTCTAGCTTTGCCTACATGATTAATAGCTCATAATCACCATGGCCTTGGTACATTTTTTAGTGTATACCATAGTTCTATCACATTGGCACTCATTACTAGAAAAACTACCAAAATTAATAAGGAAACGTGTCCCATATGTGACATACAACATGAAATCTCAATAATTGAGTACCACCATTGAGTGGCTTCACATTGAAATTGATATAGACTAGCCTTACAGTCACTCTAGACTAGCCTTCACATTGAAATTGATATAGACTAGCCTTACAGTCACTCTACTCCTTTTTTAGTAGAAAGTAAAAACACACACACACCTCTGTTGAGTGAGTTGTCTTGTTGCCTCCTTTCACTGGTGCATTCATAACTACAACTAGCAAGGATAAAACCTAGCACTTTGCTTGGGACCATGATGCCTTAACCAACTAGGCTACACACCTTGGAGATAACCCCCCTACTCTTTAACCAATCCTACATGCAAAATATCCCCATCCGATTCGTGCCTTATGAGCTAGAACACTTTTAAGTGCACTTTCTTCATACAAAAGATTAGTTTTACCTAATTCATAAATGATCTTGAATCTTCTATGTAAAAAGGGTCCTCCTTTACAATATCGAGTTAGCACAAGAGATCCATATAAAAAGGCTTTAAACAACTTGATAAGGAGAATATAATTTGCATGATATTAAAAAAAACATTACTTAAGTTTGGTTCATAAGCTTCTAATTGGTGGAAGCTTCTCACATGGCCCAGAGGTGTTGCTTACACACAAAGCAAAAGGTAAAATCCATGCTATTGCAAAGAGTAGTATAAAGAGCAGAAGGGGAAGGGAAGGGTGAGCCCTACCCTCCTCATGATTTCGTTGGGCCATTAGTCATAAAATGATGCCATTATTGTATGCAAAGAAGATACAAATAGTCCAATGGAAGGTAGAATGGATTAACTCCATAAATAGATGAGAATGTCATGCATCACTGTGGTGGAGTAATTCTAAATAACTCCTTTATGCTGATCCCTTCTTTTTCCCTCCCATAAGGAGGAGTTCTTCCATAAATGGGAATGACTCCAACAATGCTTTCACTATTAGATTTGCCGAATTAGTGGTGGGTCTCTCAGGCAATGTTCATGGAAAATACTTTTCTAAAAAATCCATAAAAACTTATAACTTCGTAGTTTTTAATCTAGCAACTATCCAATTTGTACCTTGAATTTTATAGTTTTTTTTCTCAAAATTAAGAAAGTTCACAAGTTAAAGTTTTTTTTTCAGGTCCATATTTTACATGTTTGCACGTCCATATTGTACATATTTTTTTTTTTGCAGGTCCTTATTTTACATGTTTGCACGTCCATATTATATATATATATATATATATATATATATATATTTTGCAGGTCCATATTTTACATGCTTGCACGCCCATATTATATCTATATTTACATGTTTTTAGTTAGCTCTCCCCTTCGATTACCCTCAAATATAGCTAAGATCTTCTCTTCTCCTCATAGGAGGAGAAGTTTTTTATTTTTTTTTGGGGGAGGAGGAATACTCTTTTCTTTTGCGTAGAGTTCTTCTTTGAAAGGGGATGGGTCCAACAAGGCTTTCATGTTGGTTTACCCCAACCCCTTCCAATTGGGGAGTGGCTATTAGGTTGGGTTCATGGGTTCACAATTCAGAAGCCAAGAACTTGTGGCTCAATGCTCAAAATAAAAGTTTACCATGTATAGGTGGAAAACCTCCATCTCACAAAAGTGCAAGTAATTTTGTACATTTTCTAAATATTTTATAGGTTTTTGGTTACCAAAGTTTCAAAATTATTAATGTTTAGTCCTTAGGTCACTAGTGCACTGTTCAAGTCTTCAGAAAAGAACCCAAGTTCAAGCCCCACTGTGACCATACAGAAGGACGTAACCTCTTAGAGAGCGAGATATGTATATATATAACTGCCACTTGGGTAGAATTTGAATTTGGAAGTCTCAAAAGATGTGTGAAGCACGGGATAATCGGAAGGTAATTGTGGAACTACCCCGCTTGCACGTGACACGTATTAAAGGGTAAAAGTTAAAAGCAGCAGACCGCCAGCGGCCTGTTTCACCCTCTGAGTTGTCCGGACATCATGTGAACAATCAAAAATCAACCTAGGTTTAACTGCCACGCGGCATGATACTATAGGATTTTTAAATGACGCGTAGGCCACGGGCACGAGGCCACACTTCGAAAAAACCCGTGCTCCGCTTTCCTCTGTAAGGTGTTGCATTTCCTGAGGAGAGCTTGCATGATAGTTGCGACTGTTAACCCGAAGGTGAAGCCTTCTCTGCGTGCAGCAAGGCTAGTTTTGTGGTTTTCTCTCTGTGCGGGCAATGGCTGCAAACACCACAATGGTCCTGCAAGAAACGCTAGGGTCTCTTCGCTCGCCGTACAATGGCACTGCCGGCGACCGTATGGTGTCTCTGTTGTCCCCCGCTGCCGGAAACCCTAGGGTTGCCTTGGTTTCCCCTCGCCATAGCACCGTTGCGTTTTCTTTTCTGGGCCGCTCCCCGGCCATCCGCAGCACATCTGTCTCCACGAAAGCTCTCAGCGGTAGCGAGGATAGTGCCGGAGCCCCTGCCGTCCTCCCCTCTGGCGAATGGCCTGAGAATTTCTCCATCCTCAACTTCGAGGACCTCTCCAAGCACTACGAGTCCATCCTCTTCAAAGAAGAGGTACTCTTGAATCTCTATCGACCGTCCCTTCTGTAATTCAGTGCAGTGATTCGCTTACAACTTTTTGAAATCAAAACAGCTTACAAAATAACAAAGAATCCTGGTAGATCTAATAAGAATTGAACAGCGTGTTAAGGTTAACTGCAAGGCTGTGGCCAGAGCAAGAAAACCTGCTGAAATTTGTTTCAGTAAAAAACCTTGGACCGATATGCCTTAAACTTTACTGTTCGGCTGCCTTCTAAGGGATGAATGGACTGATCTCTTCTCTCTTTTTGATAAGGAAATGGCAGTCCCGCCATCTTTCTGCAACCTCAGACTGAAAGCCATTCTTGCAGGGCGTTTACACCTTTGTGCAGCTGAAACATAAAAAACTGGCAGCTGTAAGGGAGTTCGAAAGTAGGCCTACGTGCATCAGTCTTTGCCTTCGCTGTGTGTTAGTTGCATCACATGTGCTATTTTATTAGGAGGTGCCCTCCTGACACTCGTAGCCTATATAGATAGGGGCTTCATGTGATGATCTGCACATGTCTAGGAAATAAGATTCCTGACTTGGCTGGAGTGGCAAACCTGCCGCAAGACCTTCTGAGAAGGTCACTAGTAGCCTTTGTGCATGCACCTTCATATCCACTGGTCCATGACTTTTCAAGGGGATATTCTTTCTAGAAAGTGACCGAGTGGTTGAAATTGTGCTTCACTGGAAAGTCCAGGTAGTCTCCAAATCGAGACTAGAGGCCACCTACTTAGCTAGTCGTGCATACCAAAACAGCTCCATAATCTCACTAAATGAGGTTAAGTTAAGCTGATTATGCTTCTATTAGTGTATTTTGTGGGCTAGAAAGAGGACCAGCTCAAGTAAGCTACTGCCAACAAGCTTCTCTTGCCACTGTCTCAGGCATAACAAGGGGAAATAAGAATGTGATGCCCCATTTTGCAAAATTGAAAAACCATGCAGATATGCTAGGAGGCAAATACATGTACAAGGAGCCAATGCCAAAAGGGGTGGTCTTCAATTAGGTAGCCTGCCAGGTTTGGGTGCTAAGATGGGGTTTGACATGTACATATTGTATCGCAATCGCCTCCATGTTGCTATTGTAATAGGCTGTGTGTATCTCAAAGATCTTAATCATTCACTTATGTTATGTGCATCTGTGAATCTTGATGCTCATGGACAAGATTATCCTCACTTGTGGGAATATGGGCAGATTTAGGGGTAGATTTTAAAGGCCCTACAGGTGCCTGAAAGTGCTTGGAACATAGGCCCATCGATGGGACACATTTGGGCACAGTTTGGAGGCCAAATATGAATTTTTGGACATTATTTTGTTGGTCAAAGGGCAAAGCCGACCTGAACCTGACTTTCCACATAAAATTATGCGGTTCAAGATCCAAGAATTATTGTACATATTCATGTTTTGGAATACAAAGTAGATTAGGTCTACTTAGTCTTTTGTGTGCTTGCTTAACATGGGATTAGCATTAACCTTTTTTGCTTAGCATTAATCATTGACATGCTTCTGCAATGCTTGTCACATTGAGGTTAGCCTAGGGCAATCCTTAGCTAGCATTTTTTGCAGACTCAATTAGGGTTTCTGAAATTAGGGTTTTCATTTTAGGGTTTGTAGGCCAAAATTAGGGTTTCTTGATTTTGTACGAGTTCAACCCTAGCAACAAAGTTTCCAGCGTTATGGTTTCCATTTTTAGAGTTTCAGCCTATTTTGCATGTAGCTTAGGTAGCTCCGTGGCGGTATGGGATGTCGTGGAGTAGAGACTGGTTGGTACGTCTAGCTAGTTAGCTTAGCACGTGGCTCGGTGGGGATAGCCAGGTCTTGTGGGCTTTGCCCATGGCTGTCATGGTTGGGTGGTGAGTTAGGCTTGCACCCCCTTCACGATTTATGACATTGTTTTGCAAGTTTCGGGTCTTGTTTAAGGATTGCTCTTCAAGGAGACCCTTGGGGTGTTGACAGCACGGCCGGTGAGAGCTCCTCTGTGATGGTCCGCACAAGCATTGAATGCGCCTTCGAATCTTGATTCTCGCAGTCTTGTAATTCCAGAACGAATTCATCATCTTGATCCTGAGTCCACCTCCTAGAGTTCTGAGGATACTCGGGCTTCCTCTCAGTACCTTGAACAATATTCCACCAACCCTTGTGGATGAACCAGATCCGCATTTGAAGCTTCCAATGGGCATAGTTGGGTGCTTTCAACTTTTCATCCTTGTTCGTAAGGGGGGGAGCCATATCCATAGCAACAAGAAACAGAAATCTCAGCTCTCAAAGACTCCTCAAGTGCTTTCCAACCAAGCGAGGCTCCAGAACCAATCAGCCCTCTCCAAACCTGAGAGAGACAGAGGCTGGACAGCAGCAAAACAATCCAAGAAACCACCGGGAACCTCCTACCGGAAGGGTAGGGACTCGCGGAGGAGGAAGAAGATGTACAGTCACTTGTCTGGCAACTCCACACGCAAGAAGCTCACCACAATTGATGCTGAAAACAGAAAACGCAGCCAATAACTCCAACGCTTGCTTTTGAAGAGCAAAACACAGCCTGTAGGGCTGGCCGACAGCAGCAAGAGGGCTGGCTGGACCAGAAAACATAGCAAGACAGTAAAACGCAGCATCTGAATGTGCAGATCAGCAGCTGAAGAAGCTATGGAAGAAAAACTTACAACAAAATAGAAGCAGAAGGATGGAGCAGCCTGAACCTAAACCTAAGCGAATGATACCATGTTTGGAGAATGCACAGGCGGCAGCATAAACTGAACAAGAGAGAGTAGAGAGAGCTTGTGGACAAGATTACCTTTTATAATAGCTTGAAGCTTTACAATGGCAATAGCCAGCAAGAGAATGTTGAACATGTGAAAATTAGATAAAATGCCCAATAAATAGGTAGAGTCCCATAACACTGAGATGCACAATTCTAACACTTTCGTCCTTTTGCCCTCATAGCCTGGACTCATATAAAAGCAACCCCTCAGCCCATTGCATAAACCATCTCATAAAATAGTCCTTTCTCATAGAACCCAATGCAAATATGTATACTTGAAGACTTCGGTCTTTGCAAGCATAAATTACAGCCAAGCACTTACTGCTTCAATCCAAAGGCAGCCCCGAAGTTTGCTTCAGCAGGCAGCCTTCAGTAGTGCATCTCCCTCAGCAGATTTGGGTGTGCATAAGGCTATCCGAAGTGGCTTCAAAGTTGGCTTCATATCGCTTGATGGTTCAGCAGACATCCGGTCTACAACATCCTTGCGTTTGGCAGTCTCCATCAGTGCAACAAGGGGATTATATGTGCACGTGCATGCTTCTATGCAGGCCTTGGAGAAATGGATACCTCTTCAGGATACCTTGACACCCCCCCCTCCTTTTTCCTCCGCTAGTTATCACCAAGATCCTTTCCCAGACCCTTTCCCAGATATCTGCTTTGACCATCTCCATCGCGGAGTTAACATAGTAGTCTCGTGCATTACATGATTTACATGTACACGAGTTAGATCTGTGCTGTAGAGGAGGAATGACGACAACACATGGAGCGCGAGCGATTCTTTGCAGCTCTTGGTGCAAGGACGGTACCAGCCACTTCTTCGACTCACCTTCACAAAAGGGTAAAGTTTAGTCAGTATAATAGTAAACTTGACCCCACAACTTTGTACTCCTAGATTCATCAATTTTGAAGCCTATTTTGCTTGTGGTAGGAAGTCAATATAGAAAAGGTTGTGTTAGCAAGTTGCTACATCTTGGTGGACACATTGGGCCTAGAAAAAACAATTATGGAGTTGCTACCTACAAATGGGACTAATTTGACATGGACCTCAAGAAGCGATTTCTACCACACTATCTTGAGCAGCTCGAGGATGAGTGTATCGTGGTTTGCGCTAGAACATGCAACCAATCTAGTTTGCAAATAAAGTCACTCACCTTGCTCTATAGTTGCAAAAATCAAAAGAGGACAAGAGAGGTCGATTCCTATACAGTTTAGATACGCAAATCTTGATTGGGTTCTTTCGTTTGCGCAAAGTTCTGAGATGAAATATAACATGGAAAACCAAAGACCTCCTAGTCCGGAGTAGCCAAGGCAGCCAATGCCAATGACATGGACCAAACTAGATCCAATCAAGGTCTACCCTAGGAGCCTCTGGCTCCAAGGACTCGAACAATGGACCTCGCCTTACTCTAGACTAGAAGGCTCAGGTTAGCAAGATCGGTAGTAAGCTTAGTCCGGAGGAGTATGAATAGTGTAAGGATGAGGGGCAATGTTTCTTTTGTCATACAAAAGGACATACATCTAAGGCATGTCCTAAGAAGACTCATGCACAGACCATCACCTTGGCCTCGACAGCTTCGGTGGTGAGCCAATCTCCCACACTGACTCCTTAGGTTGTTGAGCATCGGGATTAATGTATGCACATGACTTTCCCTCCTGCTAAGCTTGGAGCATTGGGGTAATCCATACACCTTTGCTCCAATTCCGTTCCAGTCCAATTGAAGACTCCACTTCATATCCACTGGCTCGATTCCCAAGCTCTCTGACTTAGTCTTCAAGTTCTCTGGAGCTTCTAAATCACATGTAGTCTCTTTCTCCTCCTCACAAGATTCGGATAGATTTTTTAGAAGCTTCTCTGAAATTGTGCTATACATGCGTGCGACTATGAGGCCGACCTCATCCTCCTCCAAATAGGATTTGAAGAGATCCACCTCCTTGGGAACTATTAGGCTGATCTCATTCTCTTCCAAATAGGATTTGGAAAGATCCACTTGCTTGATCTGCGGTTTTGGTTTTGGTTTGGCTTTTGGCTCTAGCTTTGGCTTTGGTTCTAGTTCCGGCTGTGACGTGTGCATTCCGGGTAATGGTACCTCCTTGGAAGCACCTCTTTTTGTGATCACATCTCCCTAGACTCGTCTTAGAAGCCCTCTTTTTGTTGCATCGACACTCTTGGTCTTGGCCTGCATCACAACCCTAGGCGATTCTTCCTTGGTCTTTGTTGATGAAGCTATGAACTATGCCCAACTTTGCTCGTGCAGTAGTTGGGCTTGATGCGCCTCTTCCTGAAGCTTTACTCGATGTGCTTCTTTCTCGTGTTGCCGACTGTCCTCTTCTTGAGTCGGTGTCTATACTTGGCCATGATTTGTTTGTAATGGGCTTGGCGTTCTTGTTCCTTTTTGAATGTTCTTGTTTCCTCTTGTATCGTTCTTCATTGTCCCGTCTCCGACTTTGCCTAGTCTCATACTCATGTCGTAAACATCCTAACTCTTCTTTCCGAGCATCATTGCTCTCCATGGAGGTGAGGTTTTGGTGGAGGGAGTAACAAATAGAAGCCTTTTTCTACCTAGGTCAGACCTAGGCTAAGTCTTTGTAGATCTTACCCTACATGCAAAAGTGGAGTGAAACCCTAAAAAAGGAAGCCCTTATTTGGTTTTGCCACTTTCCACATTGAATCTAGGGATGAACTCATGCAAAATACAAAAACCCTAATTTTGGCCTACAAACCCTAATTTACAAAACGTAAGCTAAGGGCTATCGTAGGACGACTTAAGCTCTGATACCAATTTGACATGCGTTGTGGAAGTGTGTTCTTGATAAATGCTAAGCAAAGAAGATTAGCAGTAATCCTATGTTTAGCAAAGACACAAAAGAGAAGGAGAGATAGACCTAATCTACTCTATATTGCCAAAACATGCTATACATACAATGATCTTGCTGATTCATAGCTTCATAATGCATACCAAAGATCCTTGCAGCCCTCTTCTTGCGATTGGACAAGAGAAGCTCCTGCTGATCCACCACTGTGTCCTTGGTTGCTTGCAAACTCTGACAAATGGATTCTCTTGATCTTTGAATGATATGATTCTAATGAATGGCTAATGATGCTATTTATAGAGAAAAGGCATGAATTCGTAATCGAGTCGGTTTTGCCTATTTTTCCCACAAAACATTGTCCAAAAAGTCATATTTTGTGTCCAAACTATGCCCTAAAGGTGTCCCAACCATTGGGTTATGTCTTGGGTGCTTCTGGGAACCTATAAGGCTGCAAAATCTGCTCTAAATCTGCCCATATATTTGCTAATGAGAATATACTTGTCTATGAGCATCGGGATTAATGTATGCATGACAAGATTTCAGATTTTGATCCTTCGTTGTAGATGAACTTTTGTAGAGGTATCTTTACATGTAATTATACTTGCCTATACTTGATCAAATGCTGCTGTCCCATGTGTTCTACTTGTGCTACATAGTATGCTCACTGTACTACTCTCTGTATCATGAGTTTAGCCAGTTGTACTGGGCATACAGTTGGAGTAAGAGGGCATTAGTGTAGGGCTGGGCATATTGCATGTTGAAACTACTCTTTTGAAGAAGCACTTTGATGTCATGCAGGCACAGCCATCAACATTTCTAGCGGATGTGATGTCAAGGACTATTTACACTGCAAGACCAGACCAACGTCTTGAGGAGATTGACCACTACTTTAATCAAATATCTGGACTACCTGTTATCGATGACAATCTTAAGTGCGTTGGAGTCTTGTCAAAGAAGGACAAAGTTAAAGCTTCAGATGGGGTATGGCTTCTGTATAATGCAAGCAATGTGTATAATATTTTGGTTTTAGGTCCTCTGTATGCTATTGATGGAAAGTATGGTAGTTTGATGGTTCATCTGGACTACGTGTGTGTGTGTGTGTGAGAGAGAGAGAGAGAGAGAGAGAGAGATTATATTGACAGTTTGTTTGGGGTTATTCACACACACACACACACACACACATATATGTATGTATATAAAATACATATATGAATATATGTATATATAAATACACACATACACACATATGTGTGTTCACACACATACACACATATATGTATGTATATAAATATACACATACACACACGCATGTGTATAATAACTTGACAGTACATATACAAAGCTTCAGATGTGGTATCTCTTCCATGTAATGCAATTTGTTGGATGTTTTGGTTTTGGGGCTTTGTTTTTGATGGAAAATATGATAACATAACAGTTTGTCTGGAATATGTATGTGTGTGTGTGTGTGTGTGTACGTTCATATATACTTACATATATATGTTCTAACTTAACAGTACATATACATATGTAAGTGTGTGTGCGTGTGCGTGTGCGTGTGCGTGTGTGCGTGTGCGCACTGTTGTAGCTCTGGATCTTCCCTACTAAAGTTAATTCACCAGATTTATAAAATCTTAAGCTAGTTATGCACATGAAGGCCCTTTCTTTGGTAGGGATGGTGAAATTCCATATTCCTGAGTGATGTCGTGATGCTGTTGGGATGCAGTTGGAATCACAAGTCAAGGAAGTCATGAGCAGCCCCGCCATCACCTTATCTGCAGACAAAACTGTGTCAGGTGATTTGCTGACTGTATCTTGCTCGTAACATGTATACATACATCATTTTTCCAGAAATTGCAATCAATGGCACAATATCCCGTGACTGAAATAAAATCACCTCTTCATCAGATGCTGCAGTTTTGATGTTGAAGCACAAAATTCACCGGATTCCAATTGTGAATGGATCAAATCAAGTTGTCGGTTTGTACTCTTCATTATTCCTCTTTTCAAACATGTTCATTATGGATGGCTAGTTGCTGCATTGTATGACCTAACAAATAAGCATGCCATTTTTTTAAACCATTCGTTGTGATTGTGATTGTGATTTGGCCGAGGCCGAGGCTGAGAGAGAGAGAGAGAGAGAGAGAGAGAGAGAGAGAGTTGTATTAACATGCCCTAAGGATCTATGAGGCCAAACATCAGTACAATAAATTCATGAGAATACCGAGTCATGGAAAAAATTAAAAAGAAGAAACTAGTTAACAGTGTTGTGAGAGCCAGATGGCTGTTACAATTCACTATGTGGGATGAATAAGAGATAGTATAGCAAGACTCAGCTAATAATGCAATCCTCCTCCAACACATATTGGAGGGTTGTAGTAATATCGCTTGCCTGGGATGGGAGCTCTTCATATCGTCGAAGAATGTCTCAGATCTGCAGCTGAGGGGTAGAAGGTCGGTATGCTTGGGGTCAGGGACATCTGGCCTCAGAATGGATGTGGTGCTTTGTTAGCTTAGATGCCACTAGGCTTTCCTTACACATATAGGAGGATGTGTAAGAGAACCTTATAATGCTTTTGTAGAGAACCCATAAATCAACTATTTGCACCAATTGAGCTGAGTGCTGAATGTTGTTGTTTTTTTTTTCTTTCCAAGAGAAGATCCTTTCATTAGTTACCAAAAATGCAGCCGAATTGGCTAAGTACATGATCCAGTCTCAATCATGGGAGACAAGAAAAAAAACAGGGGACAGAGAGGGGCTCTTCCTCGCTGGGTGGCTGCTCTCGGAGGAAGGCTATCTCATACAGCCCAACAGGTGGCGTGTAATGCCCATTAACCTTGCTGTCTCTGACCCTAAGAAAGGGATCATTGCTCCAGATTCGCAAGAAAGCCTCTCGGCATTTCTGCATACGCTCAAAGCCACCTTGCAACTTCTCCCACTGGCTATGGAGGGTGTGTATGATGTCCGTCCATATGCTCAGGATGGACTCGGCGGGTGGCGTGGGAGTACCCTCTATGGGCTGGCTGCAGTGAGCACACCAAATGTGCCATGCTGGAATACTTCTAATGATCTCCCACCTCTAGGTGCCTATAGTACTCCTCCCTTCTGGGGCTGCTGAAAATGGAGCTATTGTGATGTGATGAGAGAGGAAAAGGGCGAGGCCGTGTCCTGTTTCCTCAGATGCTAGGGCCGGTGCTAACTTAGAGGCCTAGGCTACCCCCCTCTCTCCCCCTCCCTAGGTAATGGTGGTGGGAGATGCCTGGTCCATGGTGAAGATGTGGAGGATCTGCGGCCAGACTTGCTGTGCCTTGGGACAATTCCAAAGGCAATGACGTTATGACTCCTGTGGGTGGCCACACCTAGAAGAGAGGGAGTCTGACCTCCAATTGCCAGCTAGGTGCCCACTGCCAAGCTCCTGTGAGCTATCTGCCATAGGAAAAGAGTAATCTTCCGTGGCTGGAAGCTGTCCCACTTCTGTTTCCAAAAATCAAGGAGGAAACGCACGGGAATGTCCTCAGTCTGTCAATGTACCGCTGCCGTCGTTGGCATACTATCAACCTCTGGCATTTGAATTCGGCGGCCTAGATGGGTCTACTGGGAGGAAAAAACTGCTCATCGCCTTCGCCACTAAATGGAAGAGGAAGGGTGCAAGGGGGGCAGGTGCACCTGCAGAGCTTCTGCAATCTCCTCGGAAGAGAAGGGTGTCAACAAGCACCTCCGGAGAGCTGGTGGGACCACCTCATGTGTGTGCTACCAGACCCTCTCTGTACCAGCAAGGAGTGGGGCTCTGCAGCGAGGAGGGAACTGAAGAAGCCAGCGGCTATGGTTCCAACGGGGCAGTTCAAAACAATGGTACCATCCGATCCTCTAAGCCTCCAGATGCCATCCCTCCGGGGGTGAGGCCCTGTCCGCTCGAAGAAGTCCCATATGCCTGTCTCCAGCCTGAGTCCAGAAAGACGCGCGGGCATGGAATCTGTACTCCCCTCTCCTCGCCTCTCCTCTAAGGAGATGATCTCAGTGCGGGCTGTGGCCATCTGAGCCTCAATTCATGGGCTGTCCGGAGTGAGCTCCTGCAGGTGCTGGAGGGAGGCAAGGCTCTGGTGGAGACTCCTCTCCTGCTCTCTAAACTCCACTAACCTGGTCTGAGCTGCCTCCTGGAGAATGGCACTGATCTCACTGAGCCCAGTATCCAAAGTTGTCACTGCTGTGCCCTTGTGAAAGGCGAATAGCTCCTCAGTCCTGCAAATCTTCGGGTCTTGTATCAAGCTCTTGGGTATGTGGAGGCTCTGACGACTACCATCCAAACCACCCCGTCCAGTTGCCCACTCATCAACGTGGAAATGGTGTAACTGGGAGAGGTAGTGCTGGCTAAAATACCAACCAAACCTCCCCATCCACTCGCCCACCTCCCCATCCACTCGCCCACTCATCAATGTAGAAACGGTGTAACCGGGAGAGTTTGGGGCGTATCTTTATTATAAAATCATTGGTGAATTTTCGTTCTAGCGTTTAGGGAATTCTTTAACTTGTTTATAAGAATGCATAATTCTTAATTGATTGCCTTGTCTTCAATATTAATCGGTGTTTCACCTGTATAAGCATGTTTTTCCAACATTGTTTGGGGGAATCTATGATTAACATTTCGTAGCATTTTTTAGAGAAGGGTTTGGTTTTTGTTTTGACATGAGTTTCCCTATAAATTTATAACTCCTTGCATGCTACCATGGGACCCAGGTTTTTATGTTCTTGCATAGAATTGTGAACCTTTTAATTGCTTTGCTGGTGAGATCTCGATGCTCTCTAGATCTTTTAGCTATCGTCTGTGCCAGTAATAATCAAATTTTATGCAATGGTGTATACAGGTATTGTCACTAGGACTGATATATTCAGTGCATTGGAAGGTAAATCATCATAGAAACAAGTAGTTTGAGGTCAAGAAGCTTTCATGCTTTCTGTGTACAGCAAGCTTCTTGAACCAGATTACCAGGAGGCAAGGGCAAGGGCAAGGGCAAGGGCAAGGGCAAGGGCCAAAATCTGCTCAATATCATTCTTCTACTGAAGAGGAATAATTTGAACTTTTCACTTAGTCTAGGTGATGGTGATGTGTTGTTGGGAGGAATGCGCCAATGGACATTTTTGTGATTTGTTAGGTTGAAAGGTTTTCATGTATTAAATGTGAGGTACATAACCACTGCTATACACAACAACAATAACAATATTGTAAAGGAAACAACAACCATCATCCGCTTTTCTGCTCCCCATGTACAGGACGGTAAAATAGCTAAGTGAGGATAAAACAAGTAGAGATTTTTACGAGGAAAGTCGCATGCTTTTGATTCCTTTCTTGTGTTTCATTTGAATTTTAATTTAAAAATTTAATGAGGATTTACTTGAGGGCTTATACTTCCCAATGAGGGAAACCAGAGTTTCTGTTTCAGGCTTAATTCTTGAGAGCCTCATTTTGTTGTACTTACTCTCACCTTCCATGAAACTTGCGCGTGTGTGATGCTTGATGCTCTTTATGCTGATGTTTGGTGTGGTTGGAGCCTAGCTATTTGATTGTCATCTCCCCCTAAGCCCTTTATTTATTGTTTGAAGGCATCTTTACTTTTGGCCTTCTACATGATAGCAAAGTTTGTCTTTGGTCACACTGCTGATGTGCTAAAAAATTGGTCTTCTTTGTTGTCCAGTTCCTTTGTCATAGGGCTGCTCGGCAGCACCATCCTAGTGGTTGCTTGGGAGAGAGACCTAATCTGGTGTCTGCAGATTAGAGTCCTCACTTTTGGAAGAGCATGAATGCATGGTGTTTTCCCAAGGACAGGTGAGCAGGATACATCAATGCTCTATCAAAAATGTTTGTTGGAGTGAGACAATATCAAGTACACAAACATCTCTTTCTTGAGTAAGCTTTATAAGCAAATTCATATGTTCCAATGACGGGAGCATACAAGGAATCTCGAAGATATAACCCAAGTAGCTCCTTCTAAACTCTTTAAGAGTCTTCACATTCTCTATTGAATCTTTCTCCACCTTTGAGATCAAACCTTGTCTGCATTAGTAGACTAGTGGTTTTTTGGTATAGAAGGAATTGACAAAAATGCATTAGATCTTTGTTTTTTGGAAGAGTCATTTGTCTTTCTTTTCTAAGGAGTTGCATAATACATGCATATTATGTCCTTTTATTGGAAATCATATGGTTTGTTTTGATCATGCATGAACCTCTTAATAGTATCATTGTGCTCGTTTTTTAATTCTCAAAATTTAGTTTCCACCTCATCTTCAATTGCCACTTTTGTATAATGTTTTCCATTGTGTCTCTTAAGGTATCCAACATGCAAACCATCACTTTTTAGCTTCTTATATGTACCAACTTGTAAGGTTTTTCTTTGTTCTCCCACATTTCTTTCTTCATCATAAACGTTGCAGGTCTCACTTAGCACTTTGGTCGCCTCTTCTAATGTGGGAGCACTTTTTCTTTGTGATCCCACATTTCTTTCTTCATCACAGAGCACCTTGATTGCCTCTTCTAATGTAGTCGTGAGTAGAGTGCTTTTTTTTCGTCAGTATCTAGATCTTATCTTCTTGTATCAACAGACACGCAATTGAGGTTAGTTGCAATCCAAGCAAGAGGGAATGTTACGTGTGACGTATGCTCTCTATTATGGTGCATTGGGAATGCTTGATGTATTATTGTATTTAGCTCATTATCGTGGGTGATTATATTTAATACTTGATGTTGAGTATATGCTTGTGTGGATTTAGGTGGTTGTGTTTATGCTTGTACCATGCATGATTTGATTTATTGAGTGCGTTCAAACAATTCTGTATTCACATGATAATAGTTGGTTGTGAGTGAGCTTAATTAATTGCTACATGTTTGTTGAGTGATTCTAATTTAATTATGACCTAACATTGTGGATTGTATGAGTATAGGTTATAAGTACAAACGTGCATTGGATGTGAACACTTGTCTAGGTGTGGATTATTTTTGTCTAAGTGCATGTGTACACCATTTTGGATCTACTATGGTTAGGTTCATTGTACATAGTTTTTGGGCAAAGATTATATTAGTTTGATACCTTAGACATTGGACAAAGGTTACTTTTATAAAAGAGAAGACCAATTTGGGAAAACACTCTATTAATAGCTCAAGTGTTATTTTTGATAATATCGTGTTGAGATATCGAGCTCATCTAGTGAGGCGGTGGACACTGATGACCCGCCTGGGGGATAGGCAAAGACTGGTATAGTTATAGCGTCAGCTCATTTAGTTGGGTTTACACTATAGAGAACCTTAGTATGTATTTGGTTGAGTATCTTTTCATATGGTGTGTATTCTTATCTTTGTATATGGTGTGTTGAGTGTTGAGTGAAGAAGAAGAAGATTTTCAGCCTCTCACCTTGTGTGTTCTCTCTTTTAGGGTTTTGTGAGTATGTGTGTGCGTGCAAGAGCTCAAGCTCTCTTCTCCCCTACACCTTTTCATGGTATCAGAGCTTGGTTCATGCTAAGGGCTGAGCTGCAAGCAAGAGAAGCACATGAAGCGGTACGAGGGTAAGAGTTTCAACTACTCTTTCCTATTTTAGACCCTTGTCGGGAGCTCTACGGGAGACACCGGCAAACTATCTCTGATTGAGGAGCTTTCTTCGCGGCAGTAAAGCTATAGGGCAACTATATTGTCTTATCGGACAACAATTTTTCGGGTCGAAAACACGTTTCGGACGCGTTACGATCTCCGTTCTTCAGAAAGCAGGCGATTTCGAGCACTGCGGGTAAGTCATCGATTCTCTGCAGAACTCTGTTTTTAAGAACTGCAGGAAGACAGATTGGTTGTGCAGACACTGTGTGTGTTGCAAGGAGGTCAACAGTTACCATTGGGTGTATGTATGCACATTGAGGTCACTAGTTGTGACATTTAAGTGTATTACAGTACTATTGTAGAAAATACAGCAGTTTGTGTAGGACAAACCAGAGTGCTGTTTTTGGTAAATTTGTGTGTCTAGCAAGATATCAAATGATGGCATAAACCAGATTGTTGCTGAGAAGCTTGATAAGAATAACTTCCATGCTTGGAGGTTCAGGCTGACAAATTTCCTGATGGGAAAGGGTTACTGGGACTATATAGAAGGTGAGTATCAAGAGACACTGGAGATACCGGAGATCAATCCGACTGCTGCAGATGTGAAAGAGTTAAAGGATTGGAACCAAGGAGCCTGAAAAGTTATGTATTGGTTCTCTATTAGTATATAGGACACCATGATTGGGCACATACAGGACCCCAAGTCCCCCAAGGAGGCGTGGGACACCTTTGGTAAAACTCTATGAAACAAATACCAAGGTACGAAAGATACAGTTGAAGAATGAACGTCATACTGTGGAGAAAAAGAGTATGTTTGTTAATGACTGCATTGAAGATAAAGGGTATTGTGGAATCCCTTGCATCTATTAGTGTTTCAGTAGATGATGATGATAAGGTGGAAGTTTGTCTACATGGTCTCGGGCCACAATACAAGGTGTTCAAGACGTCTATTCAGACTTGGAAAAACATTAACAATTTTACAGATTTGGTGTCTGTTGATTATAGAAGAGAAGCGCCTGGGTGAAGATCAACAGTCTTCACAAACAAAAAAAAAGTTCAGAGCAACAGGCCTTCTACACAAGTTCAGGAAGAGGACGAGGTAGAGGAGGTCGGGACGCGGCCAAGGAGGTGGCCAAACAGGTAATCAGAATTATGGCTAGCACTAGTAACAACAACAGTTCCAGAATTCACAACAACAACACGCAGGTCGAAGAGGCCAATTCAGAGGCAGGGGGAGTCAAAGAGGTCGTGAAAATTGGCAAAGACAGTATAATGATACACGTGGATGCTTTTATTGTGGTAAGCCTGGACATGTGCAAGTATATTGTTATAAGAAGCAGGCTGACATGCAAAATGGAAAATTGCAGCAAAACAACTATCATCCTTGAGCAGAAATAATGAGGATAATAAAAGGTTATTTGTTATGCAGCATGTCGTTAATGCCATGTCTGAAAATGTTGAAGCAGCACATAAAGATGATGTATGGTACGTTGATTCAGGTGCTTCGAACCACATGATAAGTCATGGGGAGTGATTCAAGGAGATGAAAAACCTTGAAAGACCAGGTTTTGTGGAAACAGGGGATGACACTGCTCATCCAATTGGTGTTTCAGTAGATGATGATGATAAGGTGGAAGTCTGTCTACGTGGTCTCGGGCCACAATACAAGGCATTCAAGACGTCTATTCAGACTCGGAAAAATATTCTCAATTTTATAGATTTGGTGTCTATGTTGATTATAGAAGAGAAGAGCTTGGGTGAAGATCAACAGTCTTCACAAAACAAAAATAGTTCAGAGCAGCAGGCCTTCTACACAAGTTCAGAAAGAGGACGAGGTAGAGGAGGCCGTGGACGCGGCCAAGGAGGTGGCCAAACAGGTAATCAGAATTATGGCCAACAGCAGCAACAACAGTCCCAGAATTCACAACAACAACACGCAGGTGGAAGAGGCCAATTCAGAGGCAGGGGGAGTCAAAGAGGTCGTGGAAATTGGCAAATGCAGTATAATGATACACGTGGATGCTTTTATTATGGTAAGCCTGGACATGTGCAGGTAGATTGTTATAAGAAGCAGGCTGACATGCAAAATGGAAAATTACAGCAAAACAACTATCATCCTTGAGCAGAAACAATGAGGATAATAAAAGGTTGTTTGTTATGCAGCATGTCGTTAATGCCATGTCTAAAAATGTTGAAGCAGTACATAAAGATGATGTATGGTACGTTGATTCAGGTGCTTCGAACCACATGATAAGTCATGGTGGGGAGTGGTTCAAGGAGATGAAAAACCTTGAAAGACCAGGTTTTGTGTGGAAACAGGGGATGACACTGCTCATCCAATTGGTGTTTCAGTAGATGATGATGATAAGGTGGAAGTCTGTCTACGTGGTCTCGGATTATAGAAGAAAAGAGCTTGGGTGAAGATCAACAGTCTTCACAAAACAAAAACAGTTCAGAGCAACAAGCCTTCTACATAAGTTCAGGAAGAGGACGAGGTAGAGGAGGCCGTGGACGCGGCCAAGGAGGTGGCCGAACAGGTAATCAGAATTATGGCCAGCAGCAACAACAACAATAGTCCCAGAATTCACAACAGCAACACGCAGGTGGAAGAGGCCAATTCAAAGGCAGGGGGAGTCAAAGAGGTCGTGGAAATTGGCAAAGACAGTATAATGATACACGTGGATGCTTTTATTGTGGTAAGTCTCTGGACATGTGCAGGCAGATTGTTATAAGAAGCAAGCTGGCATGGAAAATGAGAAATTGCAGCAAAACAACTATGCATCCTCGAGCAGCAGAAACAATGAGGATAATGAAAGGTTGTTTGTTATGCAGCATGTCGTTAATGCCATGTCTGAAAATGTTGATTCAAGTGCTTCGAACCACATGACAAGTCATGGGGAGTGGTTCAAGGAGATGAAAATCCTTGAAAGACTAGGTTTTGTGGAAACAAGGGATGGCACTGCTCATCCAATTGGTGTTTCAGTAGATGATGATGATAAGGTGGAAGTCTATCTACGTGGTCTTGGGCCACAATACAAGGCGTTCAAGACGTCTATTGAGACTCGGGAAAACATTCCCAATTTTATAGATTTGGTGTCTATATTGATTATAGAAGAGAAGAGCTTGGGTGAAGATCAACAGTCTTCACAAAACAAAAATAGTTCAAAGTAATAGGCCTTCTACACAAGTTCACAAGGAAGAGGACAAGGTAGAGGAGGCCGTGGACGCGAACAAGGAGGTGGCCGAACAGGTAATCAGAATTATGGCCAGCAATAATAACAACAGTCCCAGAATTCACAACAACAACATGCAAAATTATGGCCAAAGCAACAACAGAATTATGGCCCAGCACAGCAGCAACACCAACAGTCCCATAATTCACAACAACAACACGCAGGTGGAAGAGGCCAATTCAGAGGCAGGGGGAGTCAAAGAGGTCGTGGAAATTGGCAAAGGCAGTATAATGATACACGTGGATGCTTTTACTGTGGTAAGCCTGGACATGTGCAGGTAGATTGTTATAAGAAGCAGGCTGACATGCAAAATGAAAAATTACAGCAAAACAACTATGCATCCTCGAGCAGAAACAATGAGGATAATAAAAGATTGTTTGTTATGCAGCATGTTGTTAATGCCATGTCTGAAAATGTTGAAGCAGCACATAAAGATGATGTATGGTACGTTGATTCAGGTGCTTCTCGAACCACATGACAAGTCATGGAGAGTGGTTCAAGGAGATGAAAAACCTTAAAAGACCAGGTTTTGTAGAAACAGGGATGACACTGCTCATCCAATTGCCTATGTTAGAGATGTGCCATTGTCTATGCAGGATGGCAAAGTGAAGTACTTTGCAGATGTACTTCATGTTTCAAACATAACAAAGAATCTGGTTTCAGTTGGCCAGATGATTGAGCAGGGTTTGCAGGTTCGGTTTAACCTTGATGGTTGTTATGTTGAAGACTTTAAAGACAAGTGCAGGTTGGTTGCAAAAGGCAACAGAGTGGTGTGGGTAGAATGTTTACATTGAATGTAAATATGTCTGAAGTGAGTGCTGCCATGTTTGCAAATGGTTCAGGAATTGTTGTAGACACAGACATTTGGCATAAAAGAATTGGAGATGTGAATGTGCAGAGAATGAAGTCTATGCAGACTAAAGGAATTGTGACAGGGCTGCCAAAGTTTAAAGTTGAAGGTATGCAGAAAATATGTGAAGCATGCCAATTTGGAAAGAAAACAAAGCATGTATTTCCACGTAACAGAAATGTGAGCAAAAATGCACTAGATGTTGTGCATTCAGATGTACGGGGTCCTACGAAGACCATGTCTATGGGACGCTGCAGGTACTACGTGACATTTATTGATGACCACACCATGTCTATGGGACGCTGCAGGTACTACGTGACATTTATTGATGACCACACAAGGAAAGTGTGGATATACTTCATGAAGGAGAAGGGTGAGGTGTTCACTCATTTTCAGAATTTCAGAGTTATGGTTGAAAAGCAAACAGGGAAATATGTAAAGTGCCTAAGGTCAGATGGAGGGGGAGAGTACTTCTCCAATGAGTTCTCTGAATTTTTGAAGAAGAATGGTATGTGGCGATAGTTTACATGCAGATACACCCCGCATCAAAATGGAGTTGTTGAACGAAAAATCAGGCACATTACTGAGATTACACGAGCATTGATGGAAGAGAAGAATATGCCACATAGCTACTGGGTTGAGGCTGTTTCTACAGCAGTTTACATCATGAATAGAACTCCAACTACAGCCATACATGATGTAACTCCAGAGGAGAGGTTTACTGGCAGAAAACCTGATTTGTCTCATCTGAAAGTCTTTGGATGCATTGCATATGTGCATGTGCCAAATGAGCTGAGAACTAAGCTGGATCCAAAAGCTGAAAAATGTGTGTTTATTGGGTATTCCCTTGAGCAAAAGGGATACAGGTGTTATAACCCTGCTACACGTGAGTTGAGGGTAAGTAGGGATGTTGTTTTTGATGAGATGAGCAGTTGGTATGCTGCTGAAAAAGAAGCTGCAAGGGCTGATGTGAGTGGAAATGTGGTTGCACAGAATGCAAGTCAGCAATCACAGTCTTTGAGTGGACCAGGAGAGTCCTCATCTAGTGGTTCAGTTGATAAGACCATGGAGTGGCAGGCTGCGTCATAATACTAGTCCTGCAAATGTGATTAGTACATCACATAAAGGCAAAGAGAAAGTGATTGAGCCCCTTAGTATGCCTTACATTTCTACAAGGCATTCTGATGTTGATGGAGAGTAGTGGCTCAGAGATGAGCCTTGCTGAGGAGTTTGGGATACCACTCCAACCATTCCGTACAGAAATTGGTTACCCTTGATTTAATGTAATTTCTGGTAAAATTATGCTGATAAATTTGTGATAACTATCATTTTGCATTTAACCCTTTTTTAACGCCTGTAAATCTCACTCAAATTCAAGATTATTCACAGCCAAAGTTGCATTTGGGAATGTGCATAAGAATGCTATGCGCATTATGTATTGGGCACATTACATTAGTGTAAAAATGGGATCAGACACTGCCCTTGTCCAGAATAAGGCAAGAGGTAAGACCTCCCGCATAGATTTGGGTTTGCATTGCATAATGATATAAGATAAACATCAAAAGCCCAAAAGAACTATCAACAAAACATTTAAACATGTTGCTCACATGGAGCAAGAAGACCTGATGGACAAGCTCATGGCCCCAACCATGAAAGAAGAAGAACATCTCTTTCCAAGAGGAAGATCCACACCAAGAAGATCTAAAGGAAGCATTGAAGGAAGACATAGACACGAGAAGAGAAGTTGCCACACAAGAAGACTGAAAGAAGAGGAAGACATGGATGCGTGAAGAGAAGCTGCCATCCACGACAAGAAGATTGAAGACAAGAGAAGATGTGAGGCTCCAAAGAGTGAGGAGCCATGTGAAAATCTTTTCTGAGAGAGAGAGAGAGAGAGAGAGAGAGAGAGAGAGAGATCCCACAACCCAATGTAACCTGCCCCAACAAAGTAAAACCACCTTTGAGCCACCGATGATGTAGGCCACGTGGTAGATGTATGTGTGAGCACTTTAGTCAAGGTCGCGGGCAACTATAGTAAGCCTTGGACACATAGAGAGAGAGAGAGAGAGAGAGAGAGAGAGAGAGAGAGAGAGAGAGAGAGAGAGAGAGAGAGAGAGAGAGAGAGAGAGAGAGAGAGTGTCAAGGACTATGAGTTTAGGGACTTGAGGCACTGGTCGCGGGCTATCAAGTAAGAGAGAAACTTGGTACAGGGTCCAGGTGTGCTAAGTTAACTTGAGGGGAGGTGTGCTAGACACTGGTCGCGGACTATTAAGTAAGAGGGAAACTTGGTATAGGATCTAGGTGTTCTAGGAGTATTCACTTGAGGAGAGGTGTTGAAATATACAAGTGAATAGGGTGTGTGCAGGAACAAGCCCTTGGTTAGAGGCTATAAAAGAGAATTTGTAAATGTAAGAGAACCTGTGAAAAGGTGAGAAGAATCTATTGGGAGAGAATAAAGGGTAGCATCAGAAGATTTAGGAAGTGTGGAGATATTCTGGGAAAAATGAAGAGGTGGAGAGAATCAAGCAAAAGAGGTGGAGATATTCCGGGAGAGGTGGAGTGAATCAAGGAGAAATCAGTGGGATTAGATGCTTGGATGTAAACTCTATAAATTGAGGCATTGGCCTAATGAGAATTTGCTGGTTTTTGATTATCCATCCCTACATTTAGCTATTTGTTAATTGCTCGCATCTTAATTATTTACTAATCACTTTGTTAATGATGTTGATTCTAGTATTTAATCCACCATAGCTTATCACATTGCTGTAATTTCAACAAAGATGTCAGAGAATTCTTGGAGCCAAGAGGGTTCTGTCTCCTTACTAGGTTCAATGGCTTTGTTGAGCTTGACTAAGAAAACTTGCTGACCCTTACGTGTTCCCTTGAGAAGATGTTTTGCCTTGACTATCCTAGATTTAGGTTTTCCTGTTATCCCTTGGACGGATATTACTTGGCCATGATCATGTTCAAAAGTGATACTCCCTTGGTTACAATGAATGCTAGCTTTGTTTTGCAATTAACCAATCCATCCCAAGGATTCCATCATAAATTCCTAATGGCAAGACTCTAAAGTGGCCATGAGTTTGCTCATTACCCAGCTCAAAATCAAGGTTTCCTATAGAGTGGTGAGATACTACTTCTTTCCCACTTGCTAACTCTACAGTCATTCTTCTAGCTGTTTTTTGACCCAAGTTTAATTTTTGCAAACACCTAGGAGAAAGAAATGAATGGGTACTACCACAATCAATCAAAAGCTGGAATGGCTTACCGTGATAAGTGGCTAGGGTTTGGATTACACCAAATTGGCTTGAGGTTTGCTCTAGGGTTTTGTAGATTAGGTCATTGCTAAGCTCCATGGCCCATCAATGCCTCTGATTAGCCCCTAGAGTGTGGCCAATTTCTTCCACGCCCCCAAATCAGCCTGTTTTTCTGCTGCTTGGTGATCATATTCATCACCACCTCAATGATGAACATGCATTCTATGCTCACTTGGTCTAACATGATTGCCCCCAAACTCATTGAAGTGGTGAGGTCTACCATGATTAGGTTCCATACCATTAAAATGATGACCCAGCTCATCAAAGTGATGACCACTCATGTGTGAAGGATGATGACCCATCTCATCAAAGTGATGAGCACTCGTGTAAAGGATGATGAACCATCTCATCCAAATGAGAGTCTATCTTTGAAGCGCCCTAGCTTGGAATGGGATTGACTTTGATCCTATGTACACATTACTAATCGCGCTCTTCTTCAGCCATTTCCAAGGTCAGTTCTTCACTTATAATACAGGCAGTCCTAGCAACTGCTCCTCTGTGGCCTCTGCCACGCCCATCGCCTCTTACACCTTGGTGGATAGGGATTCCATGGCCTTGATTTCCTCTACCACCTTGGGGAAATGATGTTGCCATCTTGGGGACAGTTGGCCCTAAAGTGTCCTGGCTCATTGCACTCAAAACACAGAGGGCCTTCTCTGGAAGAAGCAACATACGAGCGGGGGACAAAAGAGTTTCTTTGTCGCCCTCTGTTGTAGTAGGGAAAATTCTGTTGGGGTTTCTTGTAGGGTTGATCTTTAGGATTTGCCTCAGGGTAAGATCTCTTTTGAGGCTTAGGTTTGTTAGTCCTCAATTCTTTCACAAGGGGCTTTGCTCGTATGAGAGCATCCTGTAATGAGCATGGCCTTGTTGAAAATACAAGTGAATAGGGTGTGTGCGGGAACAAGCCCTTGGTTAGAGGCTGTAAAAGAGAAGATGTAAATGTGAAAGAACCGTGAAAAGGTGAGAAGAATCTACTGGGAGAGAATAAAGGGTAGCATGAGAAGATTTAGGAAGTGTGGAGATATTCTGGGAAAAGTGAAGAGGTGGAGAGAATCAGGGAAAAGAGGTGGAGTGAATCATGGAGAAATCAATGGAATTAGATGCTTGATGTAAACTCTATAAATTGAGGCATTGCCCTAATGAGAATTTCCTGGTTTTTGAGTATCCATGCCTACATTAATCTATTTGTTAATTATCCACTAATTATATCTTAATTATTTGCTAATCACTTTGTTAATGATGTTGATTCTAGTGTTTGATTCACCATAGCACATCACAATGCCCTAATTTCAACATGGTATCAGAGCCATGCTAATTTGTGAGCCCATTATCTTGCTAATTATTTTGCTAATTAGGATTAGTAAAAAATTATAAATTTTCCTCTTTTTTCAACTCACCTCTGTATCCCCAGCCAGTGGAGGAGCTCCCTCTCCTTGCACACATAAATTTAGGCCAAACCCTTCTAGCACATGATAGGTATCTCATAGCTCTTCAAGCTCATCCAAACAACGTAGCAAAGCGCCGGATGAAGGAGAAATCGCTATTTTAGTAGGCTCTATTTTTCAGTAGAAGATCTCAGATCTACACTCACTCAAGGTGAATCACTCTAATTCCTCTTAGCCCAAGGTGTTTTCAAGATGCTCTACAAGCTGGTGAAGACAGAATTCAATTTCATCAAGTCTACAGTGAGATCCAAGCTCTTCATCAAATCCGCAGGTGACTTTGGTAAAACAGAGATTAAGCTTTCACTATTTGGTCAAATCTTGTATTTCTTGGCTTAATCCTCTACTAGACTCATTGCTATTGATGGCTTTGAAAGCATTTGAGCTCATTTGAAGTCTAAGGCACCAGATCTGGACTCTCCGCATACTCTGTTTTTTGCACACAAAACAATGGATTAATTTGCTCATCAATGATTAATCAGTGCTAATCACTATATTTTGGTACAATTGAGGGTTCAAATTAACCATTAGGTATCTGATACAGATCCCTATAACTTCAGATTGCAATTCGGAGTTGGTTTGATACTCCAACCATTCCGTACAAATTGGTTACCCTTGATTTAATGTAATTTCTGGAAAAATTATGTTGATAAATTTATGATAATCATCATTTTGCATTTAACCCTTGGTTAATGCCTATAAATCTCACTCAAATTCAAGATTATTCACACCCAGAGTTGCATTTGGGAATGTGCATAAGAATGAATGCTATACGTATTATGTATTGGGTACATTACATCAGTGTAAATATGGGATCAGACACTGCCCTTGTCTAGAATAAGGCAAGAGGTAAGACCTCCCGCTCGCATAGATTTGGGTTTGCATTGCATAATGATACAAGATAAACATCAAAAACCCAAAGGAACTGTCAGCAAATCATTTGAACATGTTGCTCACATGGAGCAAAAAGACCTGACGGACAAGCTCATGGCCCCAGCCATGAAAGAAGAAGAATATCTCTTTCCAAGAGGAAGATCCATACCAAGAAGATCTAAAGGAAGACATGGACACGATAAGAGAAGCTTCCCCAAGAAGACTAAAAGAAGAGACGGACGCGTGGAGAGAAGCTGCCACGACAAGAAGACTGAATATAAGAGAAGATGTGAGGCTCCAAAGAATGAGGAGCCATGTGAAAATCTCTGAGAAGAGAGAGAGAGAGAGAGAGAGAGAGAGAGAGAGAGAGAGAGAGAGAGACCCCACAACCCAATGTAACCTGCCCCAACAAAGTAAAACCACCTCTGAGCCACCGATGATGTAGGCCAAGTGGTAGATGTATGTGTGAGCACTTTAGTCAAGGTCGGGCACTTATAGTAGCCTTGGACACATAGAGAGAGAGAGAGAGTGTCAAGGACTATGGAGTTTAGGGACTTGAGGCATTGGTCGTCGCGGGCTATCAAGTAAGAGGGAAACTTGGTATAGGGTCCAGGTGTGCTAGGATTATTCACTTGAGGGGAGGTGTTGAAAATACAAGTGAATAGGGTGTGTGCGGGAACACTTGTTAGAGACTGTAAAAGAGAAGATGTAAATGTGAAAGAACCTGTGAAAAGGTGAGAAGAATCTACTGGGAGAGAATAAAGGGTAGCATGAGAAGATTTAGGAAGTGTGGACATATTCTGGGAAAAGTGAAGTGGTGGAGAGAATCAAGGAAAAGAGGTGGAGTGAATCATGGAGAAATCAATGGGATTAGATGCTTGATGTAAACTCTATAAATCGAGGCATTGCCCTGATGAGAATTTGCTGGTTTTTGAGTATCCATGCCTACATTAATCTATTTGTTAATTATCCACTAATTACGTCTTAATTATTTGCTAATCACTTTGTTAATGATGTTGATTCTAGTGTTTGATCCACCATAGCTCATCACAATGCCCTAATTTCAATAGGCCTCATTGCTTCAAGGCGGGAAACTAAGGGTTCATTTAACCCTTGGTAGAAACGAGCCACTTGCTGGGAAGTAGTCATAGCTGGGGCATACTTCCGAAGAGTGATAAATTTGGAATAGTAGTCCTCAAGAGTTAAGCTGCACTGCCTAAGACAAAAAAACTCATTCATCTTTATGGATTCATGGGATGGGGGAAGATATCATTCCTTCACGACCTGCTTGATGTCTTCCCACGTTTGAGAATGCTCCGTGACTCCCTTGTCATGGCACCACTGTTTCCACCAGAGTTTAGCATCTCCGATGAGGCAAAATCGTGCAAGCATAGATTGATTTGCTACTCCAGTACCGACGGCAGAGAAATAATCGTCCATCGCTTCAATCCAGACTTCAGCATCCTTCTCAATCTTTGAACCTTCTCTTTTAAAGGACGGAGGTTGCATTTGCTTGAGCAAGAGCTTCTCCTAGATATCAGTGTAAAGCGCATTGGGAAGTATAGGGTGATCATCCTGGCCACCATCATTGTAAAAACAATTTTAAGATTACAAGATTCATACTTGCACAATGCTTATTTTGGAGAGTAAAACATTGAAATCATTTTATTTCCAAATATTTACAAGGATGAGTTTTATTACAAAGATCTGAGACTAATATAATTAGTCTTATTTGCCCATCAAGGGAAATTCCTAAGCTTGACTATGACATAAGGGTAGAGTGGTCCACATAGCATGGGGGTTCCGCTGTAGTTTCTAAGACTCAAAAAACTGATGTGGTAAGGGTGGTAGACTTTGGATTGGGGTAGGTCCCAACACAGCTACTCTAATAGTAGGTAAGACCTACGTCACTTGGTCATACACCCAACGATCTTGAGGTATGCGAATCCCATCTATAGTCACAGAGGTGTCGGCCCTGGGGGTACCGAGACGAACCAAAATAAACGGATCATCTTCAACTTTTCAATCCAACGAATCCGCTTTAGGTTGGTGGTAAGGTTCCCGATTCGATCTGCTTGATGAAGAAATATCTCGGCCCACGACTCCAAAAATCTCTACCCTAGCCTCTTTCAATACGAGAGAAATGAGGGAGGGACATCTTCTCTAGTATCGGCACCATGGTGTCACAGAACTCAAAATTTGAGGAGTGACTAGCAGTCTCGAAGATGCATTGGAAAACTAGAAACTTCGAGTAGGCATTTTCCTCTTCCTACAATCATTCAAACATCAATTCAGCTTATTTTTTTAGTAGGATGTTTTTATCAATTAGCATTATGTTAGGTAAAACATTCATTGTAAAACAGTTCTTAAATGGCAAATCCTAGGAGCTAAGGTCGGCTCTGATACCAATTGTAAGGTTCCCCCCTTCTAAAATAGGGGAAACACTTAAGATAGTCCACTAAATCTTAACTTGGAGAAAATTTACTATTCATCAACACCTTGACCATGTAGAGATTCAAGGATACGATTCATAGGTAAGACCTAGTCCTATCCTGCAGGGGGAGCGTGATCTTCTAAAAATCAAATCACCCATAGGGTAATTGATCATAAATTGGGCAACTACTAGACTTGATTTCTAGAGGCAATGCTTTTTTCCTCCTCCATGCAAGGCACAGCGCTGGCCTAGTCTTCTAGAATAGAGTTGCCCAAGAACCTATTTATCTAGCGTAGGGCTTTCACTTAATCTGTTGGAAAGCTACCCGACTAATCGGGTCCACCACCCGTCCGTAGGAAGGTGCTGTCGGGGCATTCCATCCTCCCACTTTCCACTCTACTCACGCGTCAATTTGTTTTCTAATTAATCCTACCACACTGTTTGACATAAATAAACATGTTCCTTAATAAAGGCCTTTTTCACAAGGTTTGTTAAATAGTCTTTTTCCACAATACAATAATGCCAAAGATAAGATTTATAAAAAAAAGTTTATACATGAATCAATTCCATACAAGCCAAACCGGCTCTCTTATTCTTTTCCTTTATACTGTCGATAATCTAGAATTCGGCCTTCCAGCCTCTACATGCTGGGCAAAACCCTACGGGACCATACACCTCATCGTCGACCACCGCTGGTGCGAGGACTCAAGCCGGCCTGTCGCCCTCTCAGGATCCATTGCTCGATCCTCTCGCCCCTCAGAGGGATGTCTCCACACTAGGGTGGGCTTATTCACCACACTAGCCTGGGCCCTCAGAACTAGATAGCATCATAATCTCTCGCCTCAATCGGCAAACCTTATTCTCCCAATTGTATGAGGGATACCTTGGGCCATTCCCGAGCTTTGCTCTAACGACGCCGCCCGGCTACACAAGCACAGAACGGAGTTAGCGTCCAAGCCAGGAAAAACTTGCACTCTTTAAAGATAACAATTTCAATGCAATTCATTGAATACAGCATCACTTAATTTGTAACTTCATACAATTTTATGTCATTATTTCAAAAGGAAAAGATACACATTTATTAACACTAATATTTTTTTTTAAAAACTTTTCTTTAAAAGATAACCAAGCTAACCTGGCTACCATTTCCTTGAGGAGCTTGTAAAGTTGTAAAGGGAGGGTTGGAGCCGCATCGGGAGTATCTTCTCTAATCTCGTTGTTGCGCGCTCCTCTTGAGGTAATTTTCTGACATTTTTTGGGAAGGGGCCATCTTGGATGTCGTCTTGTAGGGCTCGCTGTTGCGATCAAAACGCTCCAGTCAGATCTCAATTCTGAGATCGTTTGCTCACCGTATGAGCAAAAGATCCACTGTGCATGAACCCTCTCCAAGGCAAAAACCTCTTGCTAAAGTCCACGCAAATGGGGGGGGGGGGGGTGGAATTGTGAGATGTCCTTAATACAAAAATGTTTTGCTGAAGGGAAGAAGGGCTGCTATAAGTCTCTTCACACACGCGGGGGGGGGGGGGGGGGGGGGGAGGAGAAGAGTTAAGGACACTGCCTCCTAGCAAGAGGGGGATAGAGGAAAATTGCCTCCTAGAAAAAGGGGGATGGAGGAAAATTGCCTTATCTAAAAAGTGGCAAATGAGGGGGTATGGAGAGGGAGGGCTGCAAGGGGGGCTGTACTACAGCAGGTACACTACTGCACAAGGATAGACGGCGACACAACAGAGCATAGGCTACGTAGAAATGCGTGTTGCCCATGGAGCACCCCGGGGGTTTATATAACTATGGTGTACGGGTGTGGACGCTGCGTAAAGCAAGGATGAAAGAAAGGTGTACCACCAGCAAAGGCTGTGGATCAGTGGCCTGCATGGCTCAGGGGGAAAGGTACGGTGTCGGGTTAAAAGGAAAAGGAGTGGTACGCATGTACCTTATCTGGTCAGGGGCAGCATGGGTGTCCACGTAGAGGTACGTGTGGACCACACAGTGGGCAGCCATCCTTTGGTTCTTGTGCGGCCATCGTACGGGCACCCTGGTAAGTGTGTATGGTTTAAATTTTGGGACGAGGTCCCCAAATTTGGGGCATCGACCTCGATTTGCGTGTCGAACTGCTCGGGGGGGGGGGGGCAATTTTTTTTTTGTCCGAGATATTCTCCTGGTCGTTGGGGTGCAGACCGTTCATCAATCGGACGCCCGGTCGTGCATTTATTAAGGTTTAAAGGTCGTCGCTTTTTAACTAAAAATTGACTGAAATTTGCATATAAGCTTTGATCCGATGTCCGTTTTGGACGCTGTAAAATCCTATATTAGGGTAAAATTACACGGAAATTTCAAATTTGGGCTCATAATTTGAAGATTCTAAATAGAAATGACTCATTTAATAAAATCATTGATTTTTATACCATAAAAACTCATAAATTTATCTATTACATGGACATTTCTTTATTAGTGAAGATGGGTATGTTACAGCCTAGGATTTTATATTCACGTGATCACAAGATTTTTTTTGTTAATAACACTTGTGAACATGTTATTAACATGTTCACATGTTTTCATGTTCTCAAAATAGCAGGTTACCAGTGACCTGGTAACCTGCCGAAGCCCGCCGGGCTTTTTGTTTTCCCGGCGGGCCCGCCGGGAAATTCCATTTTCCTGGCGGGAAAAAAAGTTAAAAAAATGGTCAAAATATATTCATGTTCACAGTCATTCCTACCATTTTTGGGCCTTCTGGACTCATTTATGATGTCAAAAGTTTAAAATTCTTTGTACAAAAAAAGTTATCTCTAAATTTATCACCTTAAGCTCGATTACCATCAATTAGATCTTATTATACTTCCAATTGAGTCTAATTGACATCAATTAATATCCAATTGAGTTCAATTGGTATCAATTAAGTCTAATTGGTATCAATTAAGTCTAATTGGGTGTCAATTGATTGATTGGGCTCAATTGACATCAATTGACATCCCATTGGACTCAATTGGGCTTAATTGGACTTAATTGGATTCAATCAATTGACACCCAATTGGACACAACTGGGCTTAATTGGACTCAATTGACATCGATTAACACCCAATTGATGTCAATTGAGCTCAATTGACATCAATCCTAGTCAATTGATATCCAATTGATGCCAATTGAGCCGAATTGACACCAATTGCACTCAATTGGTACCCAATTGATGTCAATTGAGTCCTCAATTAACATCAATTAACACCCAATTGACATCAACTAATACCCAATTGAGTCAAATTGATATCAATTAAGTATAATTGGGTGTCAATTAATCAATTCGACTCAATTGATATCAATTGACATCCAATTGGACTCAATTGACATCAATTGGGTGCCAATTGAGTCCAAGTGACACCCAATTGATATCAATTGCATCCAATTGGGCTTAATTGACATCAATTCACACCTAATTGATGTCAATTGAGTCCAATCCGGTTCAATTCACACCCAATTGATGTCAATTGGGCTCAATTGACATCTAATTGATGTTAATTGGACTCAATTGACATCAATTAACACCCAATTGATGTCAATTGAGCTCAATTGACATCAATCGTAGTCAATTGACACCCAATTGATGCCAATTGAGCTTAATTGATATTAATTGCACTCAATTGGCACCCAATTGATATCAATTGAGTCTGATTAGACTCAATTAACATCAATTAATATCCAATTAAGTCTAATTGATATCAATTAATACCTAATTGAGTCAAATTGATATCAATTAAGTCAAATTGGATGTCAATTGATCAATTGGGCTCAATTGGTACCAATTGACATCCAATTGGACTCAATTGACATCAATTGGGTGCCAATTGAGTCCAAGTGACACCCAATTGATATCCATTGCATCCAATTGGGCTCAATTGACATCAATTCATACCTAATTAATGTCAATTGAGTCCAATCACGTTCAATTCACACCCAATTGATGTCAATTGGGCTCAATTGACACCCAATTAACTCAGCCCAATTGATATCAATTGAGTCTAATTCAATTTCAATTGAGTCTAATTACATCTAATTGGACTCAAGTGACATCAATTAATACCCAATTGATGTCAATTAAACTCAATTAACATCAATTAACATCCAATTGATGTCAATTCAGCTCAATTGACATCAATCGTAGTTAATTGACACCCAATTGATGTTAATTGAGCCAAATTGGGCTTAATTGACATCAATTGCACTCAATTGGTACCCAATTAATGTCAATTGAGACTCAATTAATATCAATTAACATCCAATTGAGTTCAATTGACATCAATTAATACCCAATTGAGTCAAATTGATATCAATTAAGTCTAATTGCATGGAATTAGGTTTAACTGACACCCAATTAATATCAATTGAGTGCAATTGAGCCCAATTCAGCTCAGTTGTAATCAATTGACACCCAATTGATGTCAGTTGCATCCAATTTAGCTCAATTGAAACCCAACTGATGTCAATTGAGTCCAATTGATGTTAATTGGCACCCAATTGATGTCAATAAGGTTCAATTGATGTTAATTGACCCCCAATTGATGTCATTTACGTCCAATTGAGCTCAATTGACACCCAAATTATCCAATTGAAGTCAATTAGACTTAATTAACTTCAATTGTGTTAATTAGATATTAATTGATATCAATTAACACCCAATTGCTATCAATTGAGTCTAATTCGGCTTAATTGACACTCAATTTACATCCAATTGGGCGTGAATTGAGCTCAATTGTATCATATTAGGCTCAATTGACATCAATTGACACACAATCGATCACACAATTGAGTGCAATTGAGCCCAATTGATATCAATTATGATCAATTGACACCCGATTGATGTTAATTGCATCCTAGGGCTCAATTGAGCACAATAGGATGCAATTAACACCCAATTGAGTGTCAATTGAGTGCAATTGAGCCCAATTGAGCTCAATTGATATCAATTGACACCCAATTGATGTCAACTGAGCTCAATTGAGCTTAATTGATATCAATTGACACCCAATTGATGTCAACTAAGCTCAATTGAGCTTAATTGACATTAATTATAATAAATTAACACCCAATTGAAGTCAATTGGACTTAATTAATATCAATTAACATCCAATTATTATCAATTGAGTCCAATTCAACTCAATTGATACTTAGTTTACACCCAATTTATGCAAATTGGGTGTAAATTGGGCTCAATTACGTCGAATTAGGCACAATTGACATCAATTGACACCCAATTAATATCAATTGAGTGTAAATCAAGTGTAATTGAGTCCAATTGGGCTCAATTGAGTGCAATGATGTCATGGACAATTGAGTCAATTGATGTAAGTATAGTTAGATTTAATTGGTGTGTCAATTGAACTTAAGACCAGAAAATTATACAAAACTTTTTTTGTGCCAAGAATTTTGAACTTTTGACATCATAAATGAGTCCAGAAGGCCCAAAAATGGTAAGAATGACTGTGAACATGATTTTTTTATTTTTTTATTTTTTTATTTTTTATATTTTATATTTTTTTATATTTTTTTATTATTTTTTTAATTTGTCCTCCGGGAAAATGGGTTTTCTCGGCGGGCCTGCCGGGAAATGTAATTTTCCCGGCGGGATTACTGGCAGAGAAGGTTTTTGCAGGTCATAAAAAATGCCCGTGAATATACATTGTGATCACAAGAATTTTTATGTTAACAACAGGTTTTGTTAACGTGATCACGAAATTGTGAAGACGTTAATGAAATCCCTGGTTACAGCCAACTAGTAGCACTAACAAGGAAAATCATAATCCCTTAATCGTGGAGCTTCTAATGACTAAATTCTAAATTGAGAACTAAGGATGGCCTTTAGCCAACATGTATGTGATATCAAACTTTGAATACAGAGAAGAAGTTGTGTGTACAAACTTGTAATTAGATTATCTCCATAATCCCCTACTTCTTCTTCTCTATCCCACAAAAGCACTCCAACTATAAGAAAATGTAGTAGCATTCAAAGGGACGCCTTTGTATTACTTATATTTCAAGAGCAGTTCCACCATATCCATATTTTATATATATGAATTCCAAAAGTTTCAAACTAAAGCATGTTAAAATGCTTCTTGTGCATTCATAGCCATCAATGCATTGCCAAAAATAAGATCTTTCCAAAAACACATGATGGCGCTTATATATGTCTCCCACCATTCTACAATGGGATTTCAAGCTCTAAACAAGCGTGAGAGTGTTCAAGGAGACCCTAATTTTCATTTTTTTCAAAGGACTTCAGTGATTCCTCACCACAACTATGTGCCACATAGCCTATGATGGGAAGGAGTTGCAAAAGGATCTAGCAAGGAAATTGCTAAATAGAGAAAATCTTATTGGCTTATTACCAAAACTCATATTAAAAGAGGTAAGGATGACATTCTTAGATGCTGGGAAGATGAATATCTTATGATCCTAGAATAGGAGTAGCAGGTGGACATTTTACAACAGACATCACTACCAGGAACATAATCTAATCAAGATATTGGTGGGTGGTCAATGCCTTTCAAAGATTGTACATTATTTGTCAAGGGTTGTGATGAGTACCAATGTTATGCCAAACCACAAAAGAAAGTTATAAGTCCATTGAATCATATCAAAATTGACCAGCCTTTTAAGAAATGGGGCTTAGATTTCATCGGGCCAATAATTCCTGCTACATGTTACACACAGGTAGGCTTCATCATAGTTGCCACACTGATTATGTTACCAAATGGGCTGAGGCAAGAGCTTCAAGGAAAGTGGATGCTATAGCAAATGATTAAATTTAGTTATAAAAACATCATTACATGCTTTGGATTCCCATTTGAGTTAGTGAGCGATGAAGGTAAACATTTCATCAATGATGTCATCAAACATCTCACTACATTCATGATTGCATACCACAAATCTACACCGTATTATCCACAAGTCAATGGCCAAGCAAAGAGCACCAACAAAGTCCTTATTTCAATCTTAACTAAGACTATGGAGGCTCAATGCACTGATTGGGAGCTTACCACCACAACTTTATAGGCCTCTCGCTCTTTGTACAAGGTTGTAATTAGACATATGCCCTTTAAGATGGTGTATGGGACTGGAGGCAGTAATGCCTAGGGAGTTCATGATTCCCAGCTTGAGAGTAGATATGTGACTTTGAGAAGCTTGATGGTAATGAACTAGCTTAATGATTGTTGGTTTTGGAATAACTGGATGAGGAAAGACAACTTGCTATGCAAAATATGCTAAATGGGAAAGACTGTAGAAAATGGTGGTTTGACCAAAACCTTAAAGACAAAGAGATCAAGGTAGGAGATCTTGTACTTTTGTATGGGGTTTGTAATGAGAAGAAAAAGCTAAAGTAAATGGGAAAAGGACCATTTTAAGTATGTGAAGTCATGCCACAAGTTACTATACACATTGAGACTCTTGAAGACGAAGTTGAAACCGTTGGTTTACCTTAATGGTAGTAAATTTAGGAAATACTATGGTGCTCTCATCAAAGATACCTTACATGATTCTCATGACAAACTAGCTACCAAGGAAGGTGTTGTATTGAAAAAGATTCAAACACAAAAGGAGGCACGAGGAGAGAGAGAAATCAAATTTATCAATGTCAAACCTATTGCACAAGCATATATTGGAGAGGTAGTAGATGACAAGGAGAATCATATTCCACCTCTCATTAGGACACCGTGTAAGAGGCGTGGACATATTGCCCTGCGTGCCACTTATGCTGTCATTTCTCAGGTGGGTCCGAAAAATATAACTCCTTGAAATGATTAGCGAGCCTTGCCTTGCTCGTTCGAGTCTCGTATTAGGCAGAGGAGAGGATATGCTCAAAAGCGAAAGCAGTCATATCTAGAGTTTGAGTAAGATCGGGGATACCAGATAAACACGGGGTGTCTATCTATTAAATCTAATTTATCAATTAAAAGTCTTTAATTAACTTAATCTAAATAAAAACATAATATGTGAATGCTCTTTTCTAAGATTTTATTATAAATTTTTATCAAATTTGATCTTTTATTCTTAAGCTTTCAACAAAGCTCTGATACCAGCTGTGAGACCCCCTGCCCGTAGCCTTCTCCGGGGCACTAGCAGTAGAAGTAGCAACCTCTTGCATAGGGCAGGGCTTCCCACTCGGGGCCTTGCCCTACGAATGTCCAAACAAGAGACTAATCCGGGCGGTTCCTCCGAAACTGAGACTGGAAAAACTTCCCTCGCCCAGAAAACTCGGGCCGTTCCACCAGGAAAAATCTTCTAACGAAAATTTTATCTAATGGGTCAAGGCCTTAACTATCCTTTCTATTCTGACTGAACCCATAGGTCACATGGCCAGATCAAGGAAGGGACTTGCACTTGGTTCATAGAAATCATCGCTTTTTTTCCCGTTAAGCGCGGCACAGTTGTTGATTCTTTCCCATAGAATAAGAATCTTCCTAGGACTTACTCTAACTAGCGTAACTTGAACGTATCTAAATTTATTGTAGGATTCCACCGATCCATCAACTGGCCCATGGGTCCAACCACCAATGAATTGGTGGGATCCCTTTTTATAAAAATTTGGTTGTGTTTTGTCCCCGGTACCAGGGAAAAGAGTTCCCAGGACCCCTAGCCGACGTTCAAGCAAAATACAAAATAGACACACCACTTACACACCCAATATGAAATTACCCTTTTCACAGATTCACCTGTCTTTAAAGCAAAATTACCTTTTTCACACATTCACCTGTCTTTAAAGAAAAATTGGAATGAAACCATATCATTTCCATCATAATCCTCAAAATTCCAGTCCATTGTTTTACAATCAAAATGTCATCCGAACTCTCCGTAGACCAGCTAGTCAACCAACGAGATCCAATTTCAAGTTCCAGTTCATTTAGATAATTTCTTTCCATTCCATCAATATGATCCTCGACATAATATGCATGGGTGTCCCAGTAGCCCGTGAGCCCGTGCATCGCCTGGTCAAAACCCTCTAGGATCCTCCTTAGGTGTCCTAGCACTTCAATCAGGAACCGCTTTGTCGGCCCTCGCCCATTATACCGGAAGCACTCCATTTTAACCATACCGAGGCTGGTCATGACCTTGGCAGGCTTTGCCGCCCCCGCAGGAGACGTCCTTCGATGATTCCCCGCCAGGTGTTGCAACATAACTCTCCTTAGATTAAACCATAAGCCAAATGCTTCCTCTAGCATTTTGGCGTGAGACAATCCTTTAGAAAAAATAGAGTTTCTATGCAAGTAAGAATTTCCCATTGAGTTTGGTTACACGAGACTCCCTTATTTTCAACCCAAGCTTTCTCAATGAAAAGCACGAATCACTTATCTCGGTGATCCATCCATCAATTACAACAAACTTCTAACTTAATTCTTGACGATTTCGGTCTTAGGGAAATTTCTCTAGATCAGCCAGTTATCCATTCTTCGTACTAATGAGAATGGTCACAAGACTTTGCTTAATTTCCGATTCAAGAGATGGGAAGACACCTTTCTCATGCGGTCGTGGTCTAACCCTGCATTACTCAGATTTAGTACTAGATTTGTTTCCTAAAGATTTTTCTTCTATTTATCTGACAAATCAACTGCGATTTCCAATCGTAATCTAAAATTATGAAAATTCATTCTTTCTTGGTCATAATAGAATTATAAATGATTCTATTTGAGAATAATGAAATTTTAACAAGGATACTTCTTTTTTCTAACTGATAAAATATGCATACATCATTTTATTGGATTATTCTCATAGAATTATTCTAAATTATTCTTTTCTCCAATTGAGCCTCGGCATCAACATACCCTAAATTATCTATGTAGAATTATGGTGAAACCTTCTCTTTTAACACCAAGATTAATTTATGCATTTTTCCTAATTAAAGATACAATGAAAATTCCTCTAAAAATATCCCTGTATATGAATATACCTATTTTGAATTATTACCAAAATTCCTCTTTTAATATTTAAAATGTTTTTACATAATATATCATAAAAATTTCTCTTTTTGCATCTAAATTTTTATGCATATATATAAAAAGAAAAATATAACAAAAATTCTTCTTTTCTCTATTTAAACAATTATGCATAAATATTGTAAAAGTATTTTTCATAAATGTAACAAAAATTATTCTTTTAGCATAAAAATATTTATGCCTAGAATACGATGGGAATTCCTCTTTTTGTATTAACAAAATTATACATAAAATAAAATTCATTTTTAATGAAATAGTTTTACCATAGCTTCGCTGCAATTTTTGAGAATACTCAAAATTCTACTTTTAAATAAATACTCATAGTTATGAAATGTGATGGGAATTCCTCTTTTAAACTAAACATTTATTATGCATACATAGCATAATTATAAACATAATTATAAGCATCAATATAATTAAACCTCTTGATTAATCTTAAAAATATCCATTTATCATTCCTATATGAAAATACTTACAAAAATGTTAGCATAACTCTCTTTCAACTTAAAATTAATTAATATGATTTTTCTTAATCATAAACAAGCTTAAAAGAATTAATCATCATTTTAACTAGATTAAAAATCATAAAAATACTTAATCTTCTTCTCTAGCTTGTCAAGCCTAGAGTTTTGATTAAGATAATGAGATAAGCACTAAGATCCATCCTTCTAACAAGGATCCATCCAAAAAGATGATTAATCTTTCAAAAAGAGAGATTTACTAATCAAAAATATTATATTTGAACATAAAAGATTAGCATTAATCCATCTAAACATTATGAATCACTAAAACCTTGGTTTTAAGAAAAACCCATTGATTAAAATGCTTTCCAAGCATTAGAGAGGTCGGGAAGAAGATTACCATTGAGAAAGATAGAAAAACACCATTGATTAAGGCTTACCCTTGATTTTTGGCTTGATTCTTTGGAGAGAAGTGAAGCCCACAAGGGAGAACTTGGCCACCAAGACGTAGAGGGTAATCTCCAAGAGGGAATGGAGATTAGTGAAGCTCCAAAGCTTCCCAAAGTAGAGGCAAAATAGAGGGATAATAAAATTACACTAATTTGAAGATAATGCTAGCATGTAAATACAAAAAGTTGAAAATACAAAGGAAGGAGGGTCTATTTATAGGTGAGGGAGGCCACTAACCAAGTCCAACTGGGTTCTAGAGGCTTCCAACTTTAGTTTGACTCAATTTGGACAAGTTTTTGGACGAGTTTGGCTCACTTTTTGATCTAGTTTGCAAGAGGAGAGACAAAATATCTCAATTTTTTTGAATTAAAAATGTGCAAAGAATGAAGTCTATGCATACTAAAGAAATTGTGACAGGGCTGCCTAAGTATTTGTCAAAGTAATCCGGTAAGATCTCAATGGGTTGCTACCTAAACTGGTAATCAAGCCAAGCTCTTAAGATATTAAAGATTAGCCAGACAAGCTAGCTTTAGAACAAGACCTGTTAGGGATACTCTCATTTCAAACAAAAGGAGCAATGACATACTCTATAGGTAAGTTAAGTAGTTGCGTACTTTTTAGAAGTCATGTTGAACCAAGTTAAGTCATCAACACCCAGGTTTCTCTACATTTGGTAAACTCTAAACTCAAGGATCACTACGGATGTCACTCTACGAATCTTAGAACAATTTATCTCTACTACAGACCATGCACGAGTGTTTGCATCTCTGCAGACTAAGCATAATATACTTTGGTTATTAAGTAGCACAATACTACGTTTTTTAGTACATCGTGATCCAAGAGATCGTCGCATGAATCTAGGACCACAAAAGCCCTGTTAGACTCTTCGGCTTGACTTTGTTAAAGTGCAACATTCACTAAGCCTGAACAGGCTAGGCTATAGCATCATTGCCCAAAAATTAAAGACAAAAAATGGGCAATGGATTGGTTTGCATTATCCCAACAATGGAATCTAACGTCCTTGAGAGCCTAGCTTTGTGTGTGACTTAGCACACTCAAATTAGAATTGTCAGAGCTCATGCCTTGTGTGACTATGCACACCTAGAGTTTAAAAAAAAGTTGAGTTACACTCGCTTCAATCATCTTGAATTCTTGGGACACACACACTTGAGGTAATAGCTATATCTAATCCCATACCACAACTTCAAAGGTGTCAATTCTTATTGTGGATGTTGTGAATGAGTTGTGTCGCCTATAAACTATTTCCAGATTGTGCCAAATTAAGACCTCGCTTACTCCTCTTGGATGCCCATAGGCATGCACAAGAGGTAAACGCACTAAGATTCCATGATGCTATCGTGTGTGACTATGCACACATGAACAATGGATGACAACTAAAGTACGTACACTTACAAATCTATGCTACGATGACAGCACAAAACTGTCTACACATGGCTACGTGTGCGATGACTTGTGTCACCACGTGTGTGTGCGTGACGATGGCTACATGTGCTATGACTTGTGTCATCGTGTGTGGGAGTGTGTCACACACGCTTTGGGGGTGTGTCACGCACATAAAGCATAAATGAGGTTGTTTACCGTGGGAACCTCCCCCAAACATTTATAAAAAATATGAAAAAATTAAAATTTAATAAGGTTCTTATACCTTATCGTCATGCTGTGGCATCTCGTGAGGCAGCTACTGGGGAATCATTATCAGGCTCCGGGTGTGCTGTGGGAGAGAGTGTCCTCGTATAAGAGAGGCCAAAACACCACAGAGCAGCCCATCAAACGAGCCGAGAGCGGCCAAGCAACACACAACTGAGCTGCGCTGCCAACAGCGAGCAACGAGCAAAATACTACCCTTCGCTGGTAGCTTCCTCTGCCTTCGGTGACCCCATCCCACTGAGTGAGCCTGTGTGTCCGCCGCCGCGGCAATGCTGTGTGTCATTGCCTAAACAAAACACAAATGCTTTCCGTATCCCGTGCTCAATTGTCTATCAGGGGTCCTAGCCATAGATGCCACGTCTCAGAGAAAAGGACCAACACAGTGAATTCGCCACAGCCGTGAGAGATTGCATGATTGGAAGCTCGTTTTCTTTTTAGCAAGCCCGCCACTCCTGTAGACAAAACAGGTTGTGGTGGATTCTGACTAAATTCCGTCCCTCCCACGTTGTCTCTTCCACACACAGGTAGGCAAACACGCAGGAGGAGAGATCCAAAATAAACTATTGAAAAAAAAAAAGCAAGATAAGATGAGGCTTATCTCTTTCCGCAGCTCGATCACGCTCTGATACCAATGTTATGTACATCGCATAGTCGCCGCCATAGCCAACAAGCTAGCCCGCCCAAACAAAGCAAGGCAACCGGTGGAAATGCTACACAAATAACGCAACGGGCGCAATCAACACTCTGATAGTGGTTCGGGTTGTGGTTCCTATTACCCTTTCTGTGTTGGGTTAGGGTTTCGGTGCCCTAGCCTTCTTTTTCTTCTTCGTTGAGACTAGGGTTTCGGGACCCTGGCTCCTTCGGCCTCCATTGATCGTCTCGTGACAGTGCGTCGTCGTCTACACCAGTGCGACGTATACGATGAAGCGCGCTTACAAACTCTAGGAGTTTGTTGCTCATGCTACAAATGTCAATTCCTTGAAATTTGGCAAGAAAACGTCAAGGGTACTTGTCACTGGCGAGAGGCAAAGATCATAAAGCTAACTCACGGGCTGCTCTTGCTGCGTGGCTGGTTTGGCACAATACGCGCAGTCCACTGGCTATGGTGGCTCTGTTGCCCGCGGCCATTGATCGCCCGCTTAAACCAGCGCACATCAGGCAGCCCCAGCTTTGCCAAAGCAAATTGATCGTGCCTGCCTCCATAGCACAGTGGTAGTGAAATCGCCTCTCAAGTGAATAGTCATGCTAGCTCAGTTCCACACCATCCTTACCAACCAAGCATGCTATTCCCATGCTATTCCATCCTCACAATACAGCTAAACAGAGAGAGAGAGACATCTCAATTGCTCCCTCTTCAAAAGCTTTTCATCTTTCATAGTCGTGTAGAACTCAGAAAAACAAGAGAACTTGAACCATGGAAAAAAACAATATGAGATAAGGCTTATCTCTATCGAAGCCCGGTCACATGCAAAGAAGCGAGAGAGGGACCACGGATTGAAGCACCACTTTGATACCAATGTTATATCACAGAAGTCACCCCATAGCCCAGGAGGGCTCTAAGCTTTGGTCACCACCCAACCATAGAGGAATGTAGATAAATATCCACATTGTCGGCTTATATAGTGGCTTGCCTGCCCACAGTAGGCGGGCTACCCATGGTGCTCCGACCTGGACGCCTCAGCTCCGCCGCTGCTTGAGTGACTCTCGCATGTTGTTACAGGCTATGCGATAATTATGTATTAATCTTATATATAATGCATTAGGGTGGATGCATGAAAGGGTGTCAAAAAAATAGTACTATTTTGGCAAAGAAAAGTTGAGTACTAACGGTACTTTGAAATACTATTAACCTTTGAAACGCTCTTTTCACACTTCTAAAAATAGTATTTTCATGCTTCTTAATTGAACTTATTTTTAGTAAGCTAGCCACCACCATGCTTACAGTCGTTTGGTAGTTGAGAAGTAATTGCCTAATTATCTTCCTCGATTTGGCTCTTTTTTCATTTGAACATATCATGTTCCCTCTCCTATGCATAATCTTATCTTCCTATGGTCCATGGCTGCTCTTTCTTCATGTAATTAGAGCACTGAAGTTTAGCTTCCTAGAAAAGCATTCATACTCTTTCATGCACAGGCACAGAGACTACTTATGAAGTAAGTGCTACCTTTTCTTTGCATAGATAGAGAGATTGCTACCTTTTCTATACACAGATAGAGAGATTTCTTATTAAATTATTGCTACTCTATTTTGCACAACGAATGAGAGAGTTGTTCTTCATCTGTAAGTACTTCTCTTGGTGTTCTTGTTAATTGTTGTACTTGCAATTCTCTATTGTGTTAGAGTCTAATCAATTAGTCCTTCTGTATTAAAGTCCATTTTGTTCGAAGAGATCCCCAACCCCCCTCTTAACAATCCCGAATGGCCCAAACCTAATGCTTGGACCATCTTATGCTTAGAGTTTAAGAAAGATGGATGCAAAAGCATGGGACATGGATCCCACTTCAAGCCTCAGAAGAAGAAATTATGCCTATTGAGGTAGCTGTGATGATGCAAAATGGATGGATTAAGCGAGTGGCAGGCAAGCAAGCATTGGAGCCTAGCAGACCTACGTCAACACTTTAGCATCATGGGCTTTGAAAATGTGGAAGAGTCAAGTTTCAAGTTGATGAGAGAAGAAAGGTATATCTGATTCCACTACATGTCTAGAGTTAACCCTTACACTTTCTGGTTATTGTGCCACTTTCTATATTTTTACAGATTGGGAAGCGTAAGGAGGGGACAACCATGGTCTCAGAATCATGGCAAATGGGGGACCTTGAATTTTCAGCAGAGCAACGTGCATAGCCCTACCAACACATAGTAGGCATGTGGAAGAGCTTGAAGATGAACTGAGTATATAGGAAAATAGCCTCTGTTTTTATGCATGTGAGGGGCAAGAGTTTCATGATCGAGGTGAAGGCAATGACAAGCTTTCAAGTCAACAAGGAGATGGAGATCAACATGAAGTAAATATCACAAGAGGGGCAAAAAATGAAGACATTATAACAATTTTAGATTAGATGACATGCTTGTAATTTTGTAGCAAACTCTTTTTTAACCAATCTTTATTTAATTGAAATCTTAATATTCTTGTAAACTGTAATTTGTTTTGTCTAGTGATCGAGTGTGAAAAGGCCAAACTTTAAATTTTAACTTATAAATAGCCAAAGGTACCTTCTTTCTCATTTTCACGCAATAGAAACCAAGCACGAGCTCACACTCTCTCTTTGCATTCATATGGCTTTGACAACTTCTGTGAGTTCCTCTTCACCACCCCGTGGGCGGGCAAGAGCGAGCCGCTTTGTCATGTTCTCTCGTGAAGTTGACTTTGAAAAGTCGCTCACCCTTGCATCCCAACATTATGAGACATAGATTGCATACATGGAGCAATACTTAGCTCCCCAATCCATCTCCTTTGCCCATTGCCCCAATGATCGTCGATGGGTGCCTATTGAGCTACTTAAGTACATTCAACAATATGCCCGACCCTACATCCAACCCCTTGAACGCTTCATCGACATCTGTATCCTACATCCTCGTAGGAGCTTACTGTACCTTCAATAAGCAGGAGGTGAAGAGGTTGGGGAAGGGCAATTTAGGAACTAGGTTCCTCTCGTGGCTTGCCACTTTTGCATTCCTCATCAGTGAGATGAGGATTCGGATGAGGAGGTAGAGATGCCTGCATTGCAGTTTGGCAAGGTATTTGAGGGATGACAAGTGAAGGCAGTAGGAACGAGTGCTGGTGTAGAAGAGCACCTTGCATCAGAGCACTTTCGAGAGGGTGCACAATCTGCAGCTAAACAGTCCACTATAGTAGAAGATGCGGGGCCATCTTCCCCACACGAGGAGAGCAAGGTGTTGCCAGAGCTTGAGATCAATCTCTTGAGCACCATTGTGGTGGAAGGTGAAGAATACTTATTTCTTCATGACCTTGAAAAGACAGTTGGCTTGAGAATGGATGAATGCTTGGGCATTATATGCACACGATGTGAGGTGGACCTTGATACGTCCAACCTCGGTCCTCACCTAGATAGTGCTATATTGCCCCTTGGAGAATCTATCGTAGAGATAGTTTCTTTGGTCAAGGAAATTGTGGTTAAGACCGCAGAGCAAGCCCTAGTTCCAGAGAAGGAATTCACAACCTTACAAGACAAGCTAGAGGCTGAAAAGGATACCCTTGCTATTGGAGTGATGAAGGAGACTAAAGCACCAAAAAAGGATAAGGCTAAGTCCTCGATTGACCTCTCCACCCCCTCCAGCACTTTGGCAAAAGAAGACATTGAGCAAGAGGTAATAATCGACCTTTTACAACCTAGAAACATTTGTAATTATGTATAAGAAAATATTTTGATTTTTCCTTTGATTGTTGCAGTGGGTGGTTGCAATTGACGCATTTGCTGGGAGAGACAGCAGCAGCAAAGACCAGCAGGCCAAGGTCCATGGACATGATGCTGCGTTGGCGCACTATCTTGGTTAACTTCCTATGGATGGCATCGCCATTGTCCACAGGGACTACACCCCTCAATCTGCCTTCACTCTCTTCTTTTTGAAAGCCCTCTCTAAGGTGCTCTGTGTAGTCTCTATGGCACAGAGAGCACCAAATGTATAGTTCTGATTAAAAAATCCCTTGCCTTCGATGTGTTTGGTTCTAGATTTAGGGGTAAGCTTCTTGCTCGTGTAGGTATAGCCAAAATCATAGGCATAGAGGATCCTCAAGAAATAGCCCAATCACTCCTTCAGCACACTCTACCCAATAACAAGAGAAGGAAGCTCAATATTGTAAGAAAGCTTTTGTAAAGATGATGTATCACTTCTTATTATGAATACAATACAATTTTTACAAACTTATTTTCATCAAGTAAATCATTGTTTTTTCTAGTTTGTACCATCAATGTTTTTGTGAATGCATCGAAATGACCTTGGGAGCCTGGGGGAGTAGTGCCAGAATAGTGCAAATTTTGAGCCTGCACCGCTGATGTAGAGTCCAAATTCGCAGTGTTTTGGCATAGCTTCCCCAACCCTTCAGGAGCAATTCTGATGCATTGGATGACAAATAATGTATTTTTACACATGATTAAAGGTATTTTTATCTTGTAAATTACTGTTTCTCATAATCAATGTACTCAACTTGATTATAAATGCATCAAAAATGATTCTGAGTGGCTGGGAGAGCAGCGCCAGAACAGTGTGAATTTTGAGCCTGCACCGCTGCTGTAGAGCCCAAATTCACACTGTTCTTGCATAGCTTCCCCAGCCCTCCAAGAGCAATTCTGATGCACATTGGATGACAAATAATGTATTTTTATACATGATTAAAGGTATTTTTATTTTATAAATTACTATTTTTATAATTAATGTACTCAACTTTATTATAAATGCATGAGAAATGATCCTGAGTGGCTGGGGGAGCAGTGCCAGAACAGTGCGAATTTTGAGCCTGCAGCGCTGTTGCATAGCCTAAATTCGCACTGTTCTGGCATAGCTTCCCCAGTCCTCCAAGAGCAATTCTGATACATTGGATGACAAATAATGTAATTTTACACATGATTAAAGCTGTTTTTATCTTATAAACTATTGTTTCTCACAAATAGTGTACTCAACTTTATTATAAATGCATCAGAAATGATCTTGAGTGGCTAGGGGGAGCAATGCCAGAATAGTGCGAATTTTGAGCCTGCACCGCTGTTGCAGAGCCTAAATTCGCACTGTTCTGGCATAGCTTCCCCAGTCCTCCAGGAGCAATTCTGATGCATTAGATGACAAACAATGTAATTTTACACATGATTAAAGCTATTTTTATCTTATAAACTATTATTTCTCACAATTAGTGTACTCAACTTCATTATAAATGCATCAGAAATGATCTTGAGTGGCTGGGAAAGCAGTGCCAGAACAATGCGAATTTTGAGCCTGCACCGCTACTACTGCAGAGCCTAAATTAGCACTGTTCTGACATAGCTTCCCCAGCCCTCCAGGAGCAATTCTGATGCATTGGATGATAAACACTATATTTTTACACATGATTAAAGGTGTTTTTATCTTATAAACTACTATTTCTCACAATTAGTGTGCTCAACTTCATTATAAATGCATTAGAAATGATCTTGAGTGGCTGGGGGAGCAGTGCCAGAACAATGCGAATTTTGAGCCTGCACGGCCGCTGCAGAGCCTAAATTCGCATTGTTATAGCATAGCTTCCCCAGTCCTCCGAGAGCAATTCTAATGCATTGGATGATAAACACTATATTTTTACACATGATTAAAGGTGTTTTTATCTTATAAACTATTGTTTCTCACAATTAGTGTGCTCAACCTCATTATAAATGCATCAGAAATGATCTTGAGTGGCTAGGGGAGAAGTGCCAGAACAATGCAAATTTTGACCCTACATCGTTGTTGCAAAGGCCAAATTTGCACTGTTCTGGCATAGCTTCCTCAGTCCTCCTAGGAGCATTTCTGATGCCTTGGGTGACAAACTGGCACATGATAGACACTCCATGTTAAACAAACATGACACCGAGACATTGTAAGAGAAACTTAAAATTTTAATTATCAGGAGGTACAAATGAAAGCCAGATAGGATTGTTACAAAGGGGGGTTTGAAACAAAAGAATTGCTTCAAAAAAAAGGTTAACATCTAAGATCTCTAGATCATGTCTCGCTCGCCTCGAATACGCCGAGCTAGGTGAATTGGCCGATCTATTGGAAATAAGAATGGTGACATTTATGATCAGTTATTTCTTCCGCTGGTGGAGGAAGGGGCTCTTCTTATCAGCAACTCAGTATTCGTCTGATAAAACTTGATTTCTTGTAGAGCCCTATGCCCTTGGTGCATCCTTCTCCTTGGAGATCTCTGTGTTATGTTAGTGTGTTGGCGAGGTTGGGACTTCCTTGGCGTGAAGAGCTTGACCTTTTTACACTTGCACGCACTTGCAGGAACCTCCTCTTGGTCTCTCTCACAGTCTGAATCCTCCTCCTCCTATTGCTGTGGTACCTGTGTATCAAGTTCCTCCTAGGTAGGTAGGGGACCCTATCCTGGTAGTAGGGTCTTTCCACCTATGGTGCTGCACAATGTAGGAATGTTTTTACCAACCCAGTCGAACTGCTCATCATAGGCCTCTCTGTCTTGATCTCTAGGGTGGCTGCATTGTGGGGTCTTCTTCACACGCTTGTTCCCACTAGAAGGGCCTGCATGTGTGTGCGCTGGTGTTGCTGTGGGAGGAGGGTTGGACTCTGGTGATCCCATTGGGCGGGTCCTAGAATCCAAGGGGTCACTCTCTTCCGTGGTGTCGCCACCAGTATGTGGTCGTTTTGGGTGCCTTGCACTGTGTTTTGTAAAGGCATGGTAATACATGCGGCGTTCTTGGTGCATGCCATATCCATGTACGACTATGCTAATGTGGTGATGTGCTGGTGTCTTTATGTGGATGTCTACATAGATCTTGAGCTCAAGCTCTCTAAAAAAGTGAAATGAAAATGAAGTGAGAGAAGGAACTATGAATAGTTTTTTTTAAGGGAAAAAAAACATAACTAAACTTATTTTCTTAGCCTTATTACATATAGATTTGTGCTGGTGCATGCACAATCCAACGGCTCCCTTGTCTCCTTATTCGTGCATGCCAACCATGCCTATGGGGAGCATTGGTCTGCAACCATTCAAGCCGAGCATGACTTTTTGCAGCCTTGCGTGCCTCTTGCGCAAGCTTAGATTGTTGGGACCACTCCCTAACCAATATCCTTCCAAAGGTTGTGTGATAAAACCAATTTAACATCTCTTGTAGATAGTTTGTACGTGTTCCTCCTGCAGAAGCTCCACCTCCATGTCTTGTATTTTTGAAATAAACCCCTCTTGCTTTATAATGTGATTTCTCCATCCCTTGGGTACTCCACATGTCGAGCGATCCATACTTGTTCATGAAATATGCACCATGCGCATAAACTATGTGCTGTACACATGACAATAGAATTTAATTAGAAAAAGTCAAGGTTAAAACACCAGTTTATTTTTTTACTATATAACTTACCATATAGTGTGTTACTTTACTCTCTCCCCAAGCACCTAGCACACTTTTGGTGAATTCTATGATTTGTTGTTGGATTGATGCTCGTTCTTGGGCAGTTGTGCTACTTTGATTCATAATGCAAACCATGTTATTGAAATTTATCCAAAGCTGTTTGCGCATATTTACAAGAGCTGGCATTGGACAATCTACATTTGTGGTGATTGCAAACAGGTCTCTCCAGAGTCCCCAAGTCTTCTTTGAATTCTCTATGTTTGCTGGCTTCTCCAAAAATCTCCTTGCCTTTGATCCAGTCATGGAGAGCTTTTGAGCAACCTTGTATGACATACTAGAGGCCTACTTATTCAGTTCAATTTTCACGTTTCTGCCATGGCAGCCCAGAGAATTCAAAAGATGCTCTAATTTACCAAGGGCTGCAACTTTCCTCTCTTGTGTAGGCATTGTGAATGCATAATCAATATGGCACTTAAGCAATCGATCAAAGATTCTCATGAATGCATGAAGTGTGCAAAAGTGAATATTCTTTAGTGGAAAATTAATGATGGGGCTCCAATTTGAATTCGTGTTTGGTTCTGCTAGCATATCACGAGACATGACACCTTCCACCCATCTTGCATTTGGTTGTTCCTCATCTTCATCTCATCAGTTGACTCAGTTGGATCTACTGCATCTTCTTGTTGCTTTTTGATTGTCTATTAATCTCCCCCAAGATGCCAATCCACCTTGAACTTTCCTATGATTTCTACATCTAAAAGTTGACCATCAATTTGCTTTTTGATTACATCTGTTATCCAGGGAGTCCTTTTTCAAACATCCATGTTAATACCTCATGTGTCTCCTTCGGTACCTCAAATGCACCAAGACACCAGACCTCTTTCTCAGATTGCACACTAAAACTTGGTTTGGTAGTCTTTTGCCATGCACAGATCATGGCCTCATTCATGAGCGTAATGCTCATACGTTCTAGCTTCCGATCTTTCACAATTTGGCACTCATCTAGCTTGAGCACAAATGAAAGTGTGCTCCCCAAAACTGCAAATAAACTGTAATTTATAATATTCAAAACAAAATAATCGTCTTCATTTTCTACTAAAAAACATGAATAGTAGCAATTGCAAGTTTTCACCTTTTGGTGAAAGACCATAGAACTTCACCATAGCTTGTTGTAGTTTCTCAATATGAACAAATATGTTATTGTAAACATCATAGTGAAATTCTGTGCTTATTGTTTTGATTTTCTTTCTGCTCGATCCTGTGTCTAATGTTAATGTGTCCTCAACGTGATAAAACTGTCCTATAGCTCGCTGCACATCATCATTATTGATACGCTTGACATTGTGAATCACCTTGCGTGTAGAAAATAAAGTGCCAGTGATTCCTTGTCTTAGAAATGCATCTTTTACAACCTGACGGATTGCTTGGTACCCTTTCATGCTGATTCCAGCCGCATCACAAGCATGTTGAATTAATGAAGAATCGATGGAGGTGGTAATCTCGCTCACTACATTGCTGACAATAGCTTGGCGTATTTTAGGATGATGAGGGTCAGTAATAATTGAGAGAATATCCTTGGTATTCATAATGGCTTTGATCAAATCCTTCCATCCCTCTTCATTAGAACCACACACCTCTTGCAAAAAATTCTTGGAAGAACACAAATCATGACTATTTTGTTTAAATCACTGAGTGCATAATGAAAGTTTATGTTACTTACTTTGTTGTACGAATTCTTTTCTTCCGTGCTCCACCTTTAAATGCAAGAGATTCTATACCAACCAATGTCTTTTTGCGTTCACGAGCACCATTTGGAGTTGCTTTGAGTCGTTTTTTATAAGTTTCTCTAGCCTTTGAATCTTTGCATCCTTCTCCACATTCTCTGCTAGGATCTCTTTCATTTTATCTGATGATGTTTTAAGTCCTTCTTGACATTGTAAAAGGCTGAATTGTGATGCTTGCAATTGAGATTGGAGAATATGGGTTTGCCAAGCTCCACTTGTAGTCAATCTTCTGCAATATCCTAACAAGCCAAGCACTCCTTCACCAACAAATTGCATAAAAGATGATAAATTACGGAAAGGAGGGTTTGCTCTTAATGGAGGGTCAACTAGATAGAGATGCCCATCAACCCAAAGATTTACATTTTTCTCCTTAGCTATCCTATGAGCTTGGATAGATTGTGCATCAGTAGGATGGGTTTTTTTAGAGCTGCCATATTCTTCAGGGATACAAATGTGTAAATCAACCTTCCGTTTTCTAGCTTCACAAGGGGCTACACACACAGCTTGCAAAGGTCCATAGCTAAGCAGAGGAAGAAGCTGAAGCAGAGAGATCCTCATAGGGGGAGAGAGAGAGAGAGAGAGAGAGAGAGAGAGAGAGAGAGAGAGAGAGAGAGAGAGAGAGAGAGAGAGAGAGGGAGGGAGTGAGTGAGAGAGACTGTTAAAACTTTGTTGTTGCAGGTTTAACACAAATCCATTTTTCTGAGTAGAAAATGATATTTTTGATATACAAATATACTAGCATGGAGTTTTTCATCAATAAATTACATTTATGAGAAAAATTAAAAAATAATAATTTTTGGGGTCCCCACAATTTCGAGATCTGACAGTTAGTTATGTTTATGGGGTTGTGGAGACCAGACAGTTAGTTATAGATGTGCTGGCTCCTGACAGGCTTTTGACGTGACCCTTGAATTACAAGATTTTTGGAGAAAAAATTTTATTTTCATCATACATATTGGTTGGGTGTGGTGTTTTTTCCACTTCAAAATGTAAAAAAATTAAAAATTAAAAAAAATTTGGGACCCACCTAAATACAAGAATGTTTTGCTGATGTGGAAGGGAGATATGGTGGGAGTTAATGAGAAAGGAGATTTCAAACTGACAAGAAAGATTCAATTTATAGAGAGTGAAGATAAAAAATTCAAAAAGTAAGAGAGAAAGTATGAGAAAAGTCAAAAAGTAAGAGAGAGAGTATGAGAATATTCCCTTTAAAAAGTGAAACTAGGGGGTATGGCTGATGTGGCAAGGCAAAAAAATAGGAGTCATCGTAGCCTTTGTCTCCCTTAAGCCCAACTTTTTAAGCTCTAATCCCTTAAAATTAGGAATCCTTAGGAGGCCCTTTTTGGGTCCAAAAAATTCCTAATGAGATCAAGCTTCCTACTATGCGCCTATACATAGTAGGATCCTCCAAAATCTCTCCTAAATCTACAGTCAACTTGCCATTCTAATCCAATGGCACTGAAATAGGCTTACAGCCTGTCATACCATACTTGGACAACATGTCCAAGCCATATTGTCTCTGCAGTAATCCAATACCATGTGGTGACCTAATCACCTTAATGCCCAAGAAATATCTGAGCTCCCCCAGATCCTTCATCTCAAACTTCTATCTAAGCAAGATCTTTACATCAAAGATCTCTGCATCATGGTCCTCCATAATGATCAGGTCATCTACATAGATGACAATAAGCACAACCCCTTTATCACTGTGTCTCATATACAGCGAGAAATTTGCATTGGCTACATGAAAGCCAATAGTGACAAGATATTCAGAAATCTTGTCAGACCATGCTCTTGGTGCTTGTTTTAAGCCATACAAGGCTTTCTTCAACCTACAAACATGTTCGGGGGGACTCACATGTTAAGATTCTAGAAATGGGATTGATCATGGTGAAGGACATAGATTAAGCATAAGAATTAAGGTGGATTAAACCACACTAAAAACTCCATGAGAGAGAGAGAGAGAGAGAGATTGCACACTCAACAGTATTCCCTTGTATTGCATATCACAATGAACCATACAATGATATAGGCTTTCTAGCCTTATCCCACTTTACATGTCATCATCCATGTGGCAACTCCTTTTCCACTTCTTTTGGTCAACTCTCACACACCATGCAATATTACATGTGGCATTCCTATCTTACCACAATATCTTGCAATTCTAGGGTGCTTTCCTACACAACACAACACCACAATTACATCTCTCAACACCACCTCTTAATCGAGGTGTTCCACAGCTCACCCATCATCCATCACCCATATCAATGTAGCATTGTACAACCGCAATCGCTACCTCTCAAAACTCCCCCTCAATGATACATTGGAGTGTCCATCAACTAATCATGTGTGCGCGTGTCTACCATCTTAGACACCTAGTCCATTTTGAGCCGACTCGCTCACAGCGGAACCACTGAGTCCGATTTGAACATGGAAGTTCGGGTGGGATCCAACCCATGCGCATGCACCTCACACGTGCATACCTCATGCACACATCACAACAACTATCATTTCGAGCTTCTAGGTGAGCTCGGGCAGGGCGACCCTCATACCAATGGATGATTACATTAAATTCTGTTTTGAGCACGCATGCTCATGGATGTTTGTCCATTATCATGTTTGGGTGAAAATTACAAATTACAAATCCCTTGGTCGCAGGGGACCCTCATAAAATCTGGGTGAGAGAGTACAATCCTTTTTATGCATCAAGGCAAGGGTAGGGCACCCATCCACTATGGTTTAAAAAATAAACACCATGGCTTTTGGAAAGCCAATGCTTTTCAGCCCAGTTGCCAAGATGGCAACGGTGAGAGTTGTGATAGCAGTGGCTGCGTCAAAGCAATGGTCTTTACATCAGATGGATGTAAAGAATGCATTCTTGTATGGGGATTTGCAAGAAGAGGTGTATATATTGCAGCCACCTGGTTATGAGGATGTGGGTCACCCCGAGCATGTTTGCAGGTTGAAGAAAGCCTTGTATGGCTTAAAGCAAGCACCAAGAGCATGGTCTGACAAGATTTCTGAATATCTTGTCACTATTGGCTTTCATGTAGCCAATGCAGATTTCTCGCTGTATGTGAGACATGGTGATAGAGGAGTTGTGCTTGTTGTCATCTATGTAGATGACTTGATCATTACGGGGGACCATGATGCAGAGATCTTTGATGTAAAGATCTTGCTTAGACAGAAGTTTGAGATGAAGGATCTGGGGGAGCTCAGATATTTCTTGGGCATTGAGGTGATTAGGTCACCACATGGTATTGGATTACTGCGGAGACAGTATGGCTTGGACATGTTGTCCAAATATGGTATGATAGGTTGTAAGCCTATTTCTGTGCCATTGGATCAGAATGGTGTCAGGCTAAAATCTGAGAGGTATTTTGGTTCAGTGTACATATGGTGCATGTGGTGTGCGAATAAAATTTGCCCTGAATGCCCTGGCAAGTGTACAGGCTGGGTGGTTTTGTTGTGAGCTGGTATTTGCACGTGTTTGTTCCGGAGAAAATGCTGGAGATCTGGGAGTTTTATGGCAACGGTGTGGTGTGCGGGTGGTTACTAAGCAGAGCACCGACTGGGAATTTGATCGTCGTGTTTGGCAAGTTAATAATGCAGCTGATGAAGACTGCGAGCAGCTCGCATTTTTTGGAAGATTCGGCGCGGTGGTATTTTCTGGAAAAGTATAAGGGGAAGGGGCTCTTGTAATAGTAGTGGTGGCCATTACCTGGTGGTTTGGAGGCTTTTAAAAATAAAATAAAATATATATAATATGGCCAATTTAAACAGCCACGTGAAGGCATGGGTGGTCGCCAGCTTAGAGCTCTAGAAGCTGGTGAAAGTGTCGAAGGCGTAAGAGATGAAGGCGGCGGCCGTTTTTGAAGGGAGCCGGGTGCAGTAGAGAGGGGGACGTCGCCTTTGCGAAGAGAAAAAAGCAGCCGGCGTGAGAAGTGGGTCGTCGCCTTGCGAGTGGGCTGCAACGCCAAGAGAGAGTCGCCTTGCTGACAGTGAAGAGCTGGGGGGCCTCGTCAGTGTTGAAGCGACGGGCGCTGCAGAAGAAGACGCCAGAGCGAGTTGGCTCAACAGAAAGAGGTCGTGGCCTTGCTGAAACAGGTCTGTAGAGAGACGCCAGGGGACAAGGTGTGCCTACCTGGTGTGTGGAGGCGACGGCTGGCTGGCAGCTACGGTGGGTTTGCAGAAGCGAGGAGACAGAAGTAGCCGCCTTCTTGTGTGGGCTGACAACGTGGGGTTGGTGCAAAGAGGCGCAGCTGCAAAGCGCAAGTGTGAGGCGCTGCTGGCGAGGACAAATGAAGGGTGCGCAGCCGCCCAAGGTGTAAAGGCAAATGGGCAGCCGATGGGCTGAAGGTAAAGAGCAACAGGTGGTCGCCAGAGTAGCCGAAGGTGAGTCGGCAGTTAGCAAAAGGGAGAAGGTCACCGTGTGCTGCAGAGAGAGCAGAGAAAAGGTGGCCAACAGCAAGTGAAGGTGTGAGTCGTGTGGTTGCCAGGCGAGTCGGCAGTCAGGAGAAGAAACCAAAGGGCCGAGAGAAGGGCTGGAGTACAGCCGGGTGAACAGAGAAAGGGGCTGCAGGTCTCTTGGGTGATGTCTAGTGTGGGCATCTAATTGGAGCAGCATAGAGGGCTGCTGTGAGGAAGGGTACATGAGATGTGGCTTGGGCTAGGTATCTGGAATGCTGTGGTGAGCAGTGGGTTCGTGGTGTAGAGGATTGTGCGAGGCTCTGGTGGTTGGTGAAACTGCTGGTCACGACATACAGAGAGTGGGAGCTGCTGAGTGAAGGTTAGCTGGTGTGGGCGCCTTCTGGTGAGAGTAGCTGGTCTTGTGTGGGCGGTGATTGCAGGCAGTGTGTGGATGCCGACCAGAGAGGGAGCCTTGGGTTTTTGTGTGAATTGATTGCAGAAGTGGTGCTGATGTGTGGGCTGGAGACAGTGGAGCTCGCCTACGACAATTGGCAGGCAGCAGACAGAGAGTAGCCGGGCTACAGAAGAAGTGAAGAAGGGTTGCTGGTGTGGGCGCCCTCTGGAAATTACAGGTACCGGGAAACGGAGGCTTGGTCGTCAGACGCAAGGGTGTGATTCCCTTGGCAGTAAATCCTGGCCAGAGTCCTGGTCTTGGTGTATTTGTTGTGTTTATACAGTGTGTATGGTGTTGTGTGTTTGCTGAATATATCATCTGTCCTTCATGGTTCTGAGCTGTCTTATGGTGTGGGTGGGTGGCGAATGTTGAGAGAGTGTTCCAGCCGGTGGCTGGTGGTGCCCCGTTCGTGGTAGTTTTTCCAAGTTTGGGAGGTGGAAGAGCTATAGAGGCAGGTTCTTTCTTCTTTTTTTCACCTCACAAATGGCAAGTTGAGTGCAGATTCAAGAGAGATCTTGGAGGATCCTACTATGTACAGGAGCATAGTAGGAAGTTTGATCTACATGACGATCACCAGACCAGATTTGAGCTATGATGTTGGATTGGTGAGTCAGTTTATGCAGGTTCCACGAAAACCGCATTTGGATGCAGTGAGACGCATACTGAGGTATGTGAAGTCTACTTTGCATTGTGGACTATTCTATGAGACTGGGACAGAGATATGTGTACATGGGTACACAGATGCTGATTGGGCTGGTAGTATCTCAGATAGAAGATCTACCAGTGGATTCATGTTTTCTTTGGGGAGTGCTGCTGTGACTTGGAGCAGCAAGAAGCAGCCTACGGTTGCTCTATCCAGTACAGAGGCCGAGTACAGAGAGCTGCTATGGCAGCATGTGAGGTAGCTTGGTTGAGGAAGCTACTTGCAGATTTGGGTCTATCAGTGGATAGACAAGTTGTCATTTTCTGTGACAACATTAGCAGTATACAGTTGGCCAGGAACCCAGTCTTTCATGCTCATACGAAGCACATAGAGGTCCACTCCACTTCGTCAGAGAGAAGGTCTTGGCAGGAGATCTTGACCTTGTTTATGTCAGCACAGAGGATCAGGTAGCTGACATCTTCACCAAAGCATTGGGTACAGAGAAGCTCCGTAGATTCAGGGCTTCGCTTGGTGTACATGAGATGGAGTTGAGCTCGAGGGGGAGTGTTGAGATATCGAGCTCGTCTAGTGAGGCGGTGGCCACTGATGGGGGATAGGCCCCACACTTACACCACTGGCATGGTTGGTGAGATCTTGGGTGATATGCAGCCAGTGGGATGACAGGCTGAGTGACAGCCATTCTAGAGATTGGCATAGTTATAGCGCCAGCTCATTTAGTCGGGTTCACACTATAGAGAACCCGTGTATGTATTGGTTGAGTACCTTTCATATTATGAGTACTCTTATCTTGTATAGGGTGTGTTTAGTGTTGAGTAGAGAAGAAGAAGATTTTCAGCCTCTCACCTTGTGTGTTCTCTATTAGGGTTTTGTGAGTGTGTGTGTGTGCTTGAAAGAGCTCAAGCTCTCTTCCCCCCTGCATCTTTTCATCACATCCTCATAACCAGGTGGTTGTAACATATACGCCTCTTCCTACAAATCCCCATGCAAGAATGCATTCTTTACATCCATTTGATGTAAAGACCATTGCTTTGACGCAGCCACTACTATCACAACTCTCGCTATTGCCATCTTGGCAATTGGGCTGAAAGTTTTCTCATAATCAATGCCATATGTCTGTGCATATCCTTTGGCTACCAATCTAGCCTTGTACCTGCATATGCTTCCATCACTGTTATGTTTTACTTTGTACACCCACTTGCGTCCAATGGCTTTCTTGCCTTCAGGCCATTGGACTAAATCCCAAGTCTCATTTCCATATAGTGCATCCATCTCCTCATCCATAGCTTTCTCCCAACACACATTTCCAATAGCCTCATCGATGCATGTGGGCTCTACAACCTGTACAACTTTTGCCATGTATGCATAATGATATGCCACATAACCATCATAGGTAAACCTCTGCAGCACAGGATTCTTCACTCTCCCAGATCTTCGCATCTTTGCATTCATGGCTTCCATAGCCTTCTTTACACCAGTGTTCTCATAGCTAGTATCCCAAGATTCTCATCAAGGCTCATCTCTGAGCCACTAGACTCTCCATCAACATGAGAATGCCCTGCAAAAATGTTAGGCATACTAAGGGGCTCAACCACTTTCTCTTTGCCTTTATGTGATGTACTAATCACATTTGCAGGACTGGTATTATGATGCAGCTTGCCACTCCATGGTCTATCAACTGAACCACTAGATGAGGACTCTCCGGGTCCACTCAAAGACTGTGATTGCTGACTTGCAGTTGTCAGGCTAAAATCTGAAAGGTGTTTTTGGTCAGTGTATATTTGGTGCGTGTGGTGTGTGAATAAAATTTGCCCTGAATGCCCTGGCAAGTGTACAGGCCGAGTGGTTTTGTTATGAGCTGGTTTATGCACGTGTTTTTTTTGGGAGCAGATGCTGGTGATCCGGAGTTTTATGGCAATTGTGTGATGTGCGGGTGGTTACTAAAAAGAGGGCACCGACTGGAAATTGATGGGCTTGGTAGTCATGATGCTGATGAGGGTGGCCGGGAGCAGTTCTGATTTTGGAAGGTTATGGATGCGGTGATGATCCGAAGTGCAAGAAGAAGGAGAGTTTTTAAACATTAGTGGGTGGCCATTACTTGTGGCTTTGAGGCTTTTTGAAAAAAATAAAAAATAATATAACATGGCCACTTTAAAAACAACCACGTGAAGGCATGGTGGGCTGCCAACTCAACGTTTGGAAGATGTGAGTGATGGCCGCTTCGAGAAGGTGACGAGAGTAGAAGTGAAGAGGGCTGCAGAAAAAGACGCCAGGGAGAGAAAAAGACCAGAGTGGGTCGTCGCTTTGCTCAAACGGGGACGCCTGGGGAGAGGCGAGTGGCTGCCTTGTGTGAAGGCCGGCGTAGGAGAGTGCAGAGGCCTTGCAGGAAAGAGACGCCAGGGGAGAGCCGACTGTGAGAGCTGGCTGGCGTAGACGTGGGCGCCCTCTAGAGCGTAGCTGCAACCGCAGGTCTTTAGAAAGGGAGCCGGGTGGAGAAAGTACATGTAGCTGCTGGCCTTGGCGACAAGAAGTGGCTGGCGACAGATGAAGGGTGCGCAGCCACCATCAAGAGTGCAGAGGTGGTGGGCCTCCCCCAGTGTGAAGCGAAGAAAGCCAGAGTGTTGGCCGCCTTATTGATACAAGGTTGGCGGGTATTGTTGGCGTTGCAGAAGTAGAAGGGCCACCTAGGAGCCGCTGGTGGCAAAGTGGACAGCAAAGGGGCCGGGTTTGTGAAGAGAATGCTGCAGGGCACAGCTACTGGGTGAGGAGCGTAGTTAAAAAATATAGAGGCTGGTGTGGGCCTTGTGTGTTGGTTATAAAAGGGTTGATGACTGTACAGAAGAGGCTGCAGGCCTATGGGTGATGGTTTAGTATGGGCTGGTGATAGCAGAGCAGAGAGGGCTGCTGTTTGGAAGGGCTTGAGTGATGTGGCTTGGGCTAGATATCTGAGGATGCTGCGGTGAGCAGTGGTTCGTGGTGCTGAGGATTGTGCGAGGCTCTGGTGGTTGGTGAAGCTGCTGGTCACGACATACAGAGAGTGGGAGCTGCTGAGTTGAAGGTTAGCTGGTGTGGGCGCCTTCTGGTGAGAGTAGCTGGTCTTGTGTGGGCGATGATTGTTGCAGGCACTGCGTGGATGCTGACCAGAGAGGGAGCCTTGGGTTTTTGTGTGTGTTGGATGCAGTAGAGGTGCTGATGTGTGGGCTGGAGATAGTGGGACTCGCCTACGACACTTGGCAGGTAGCAGCTGGACAGAGAATAGCCGGGCTACAGAGGAAGTGAAGAAGGGTTGCTGGTGTGGGCGCCCTCTGGAGATTGCAGAGATCGGGAAACAGAGGCTTGGTCGTCAGACGCAAGGGTGTATTCCCTTGGCAGTAAATCCTGGCCAGAGTCCTGGTCTTTGGTGTATTTGCTGAGTTTGTACATGGTTGATGCTGTATATGTTTTTTGTTGAATGATCACTTGTTCGTTGTGGTTCTGAGCTGTCTTATGGTGTGGGTGGGTGGTGCATGGTGAGAGAGTGTTCCAGCCGGTGGCTGGTGGTGCCCCGTTCGTAGTAGTTTTTCCAAGTTTGGGAGGTGGAAGAGCTATAGAGGCAGGTTCTTTCTTCTTTTTTTCATGTCACATCCTTCTGGTGCCCCCACTGAGGATTGCTCAGGGATTTCTCTTACGAGGGTGTATGCCCCAGAGTGAGAGATTAAAGGAAGGTGTTTTTGGGTTTTTGCTTGGGATTGGAAGTGAAGTTTGGGGATCAAGATGATGTCTTATCTAGAGTTTTATGGTAGTCCAAATGAGGATGTGGCAGACTTCTTGGAAAGGATGGAGGTTGCATGTATAAGCAACCATATTAATGAGTCGGTACAGGTGTTGCGGCTGCTGAGCATCTGTTTGAAAGGGGATGCAAGGACCTGGTACAAGGCTTATGAGGAGTCATTGAGGGTTGCTATTCCACATCTTGAGATGACTGAGGATGGATTGAAGACAGCACTTAGCAACAGGTTCAAGAAAGTAGAAGACCCCGACAAGGTTTGGCATGAGGTGCAAGCTCTGACACAAGGTGAGTTTGAATCAATAGATGATTATATGAAGAAATTTTCTTTGCTATGGGAAACTCTATGCAGGGCTTTAGGGGAAGATCAGGTACCGCCTGACATGATGAAGAAAAATAAGTTTGTAGCTGGACTTAAGAGGAGTATTCGCTGGAAAGTGGAATTGAAGAAGCCCAGGTCTTATGAGGATGCGGTAGAGATTGCTAAGTCAAAAGATTGGAAACTGCAGCGGATGAATCAGCTGGGGATGATTCCAGTTGTAGCACAGCCGGAGATTCGTAGAGTGGAGGCTACACCCATAAATGCAGTGATTGAGAGGATGAAGCCCACTGAAGCCCAAGCTATGCAGGTGGTACCTCAAGCTAGTCAGGGAGTACCTATGGTTCCTGCAGGTTCTGATGAGGGATTGCGGCAGGATATGAAACAGATGGTTGATCTTATGAAGAATTTGAGCTTAAATTTAATGGGAAGTACAGGTGGTGGACGTGGTAGAGGCCGTGGCAATAATCATGAGGGGGGAGATGGACAAGCAGGGTATGGACGTGGTCGCGGTAGGGGTCGTCATTTCATTCCTACATGCTGGAACTGTGGTGAGCTTGGTCATCTGAGTACAGATTGTGATAAGCCTCAACGTATGGGTGGTGATATGTACCCACTACCTTCACAGTTACCGGATAGGTCAAATGATTATGGTATTGATATCAAGAATCAAGCAGGCCCCAGTGGAATTACAGCTGAGGAGAAAGGTAAAACTAAGGTGATAGATGTGGTCACCCTTGAGAAGACGAAGGAGGCAGAAGTTGATGTGATGCCTTTGGGAAAACGGATGCCACAGGAAAGGGAAAGCAAAGATGCTGCAGGGCCTCTGCAGGGCCTAGCAAGAAGAAAGGTAAAGTAAAGGAAGGAGGGGATGTGAAGGTCAAGCAGAAGCGGAAGCCTTGTAGGAAGTTTCAGGTAACTGATTTTCCACTAGGGGGTGGGCAGGATAGCTACAGTTTGCAGGAAGACATGGCTGAAAGGAAGGCTAACATTACTTCTGGGCAATTGATGGAGTTAGCCCCCAATTTGAAGCGTCAGTGGAAAAGACTTGTGAACCCGAGAGAGAAGGAGCCGGCCAAAGGGATAGTGACTGTTCTATCTGTTCAGGAGTTACCTGATATATGTCCTGTGTGGTGAATGTGTGGTATAAAGGGAAGAATTTGGGAGAGGCATACATAAATGGTGGAGCACAGATTTGTGTGATCACATTAGCAGCTGTGGAGAGGCTTGGTCTTGATTTCATTGAAGCATCTGGATTTCGAATTCGGCTGGCTAATCATCAAAAGGTCAAATGCTTAGGTATGATTAAGGAGTTAGAATTGGAAGCTTTTGATGTAAAGGTGCTTGTGGATTGTCATGTTATGCCTACAGGAATGGGTGCATTCCCCATCATTTTGGGAAGACCATGGCTAAGAGCAGTGAAGGCTGTGCAGGATTGGAGGAAAGGGGTCATTACTCTGTATGACAGGAGAGGGGATAAGAAGAAGTTTAATATGGATAACCAGAAGCCTGTCAATAATGAAGAGGAGAGTGAAGCTGATTCGAGTGATGACACGACCAGTAGCACCACTGCTAGTGAGGGAACAGAGGATACTTCATCGAGTGAGGAGGATGCAGAGATGGATGCCCTGGTTATTGATGAGGAAGTGCTTAGTGATGAGGTTGCTGAACAAGAAGAAGCCATACATGAGGAATGTGAGGAGGTACAAGTGGATTCTGAGCAAAGGTATGCATGTGATATGAAAGAGCTTGCTTTTAAGTCTTTGGATAATGAACCTGTGTGGGATGAGTGGGAAATAGACAGTCTACAGGATGAAGAGCCTGAGTTGGAGCTCGATGATGAGATGTGCATGAATGTTAAGAAAGCCATGACCAGAATTGAGGCTATGAAGGAAGAGAAACACCAGAAGACTTTGAATGATGCTGCTGTTATAGATGAGACTATGGATGCTGTAATGGATGAATCTCTTGGTGGCCTTGATGAAGATGAGGATGCAGGGACTGAAGTGGATGCTTTGGGAATAGTGTCGGTTGAAGAGGAGTTTGTTTTGCCTGTGGTGGCTGGTTTTAATGGTGATGTTTCTCATGCTGATGGATAGGAAAGTATTATGGCACGGCAGATCTTTCTTGATGAAGCTTTCATCAATTTTTACCCTCAGCAGGAGTTGCTGCACTGGTTCTCCGATATTGGTGTTGACCATATCAGGGATTTTGGGATTGAGATGAGACGGGATGGTGTGTATGTCAGAAGCTTTGTCTCCAGAGGTTCTGGTGTTATGCTGTGGGAAGTAAGATGGAAAATTATGCCTGTGGAGGATGACAGAGTTTCTTGGATCACTTGGAATAGAGATGTGTTGGTTACATTGTATGATGCTCAGAGGATTGATGGAGGGAAACGTGGTCATATGCTTTCTGCTGATCATAAATGATTCAGCAGGCTAGGGGTTGGGCAAAGTATGTCAGGCTAAAATCTGAAAGGTGTTTTTGGTCAGTGTATATTTGGTGCGTATGGTGTGTGAATAAACTTTGCCCTGAATGCCCTGGCAAGTGTACAGGCCGAGTGGTTTTGTTATGAGCTGGTTTATGCACGTGTTTTTTTTGGGAGCAGATGCTGGTGATCCGGAGTTTTATGGCAATTGTGTGATGTGCGGGTGGTTACTAAAAAGAGGGCACCGACTGGAAATTGATGGGCTTGGTAGTCATGATGCTGATGAGGGTGGCCGGGAGCAGTTCTGATTTTGGAAGGTTATGGATGCGGTGATGATCCGAAGTGCAAGGAGAAGGAGAGTTTTTAAACATTAGTGGGTGGCCATTACTTGTGGCTTTGAGGCTTTTTGAAAAAAATAAAAAATAATATAACATGGCCACTTTATAAACAACCACGTGAAGGCATGGTGGGCTGCCAACTCGATGTCTGGAAGATGTGAGTGATGGCCGCTTCGAGAAGGTGACGAGAGTAGAAGTGAAGAGGGCTGCAGAAAAAGACGCCAGGGAGAGAAAAAGACCAGAGTGGGTCATAACCTTGCTCAAACGGGGACGCCTGGGGAGAGGCGGCGAGTGGCTGCCTTGTGTGAAGGCCGGCGTAGGAGAGTGCAGAGGCCTTGCAGGAAAGGGATGCCAGGGGAGAGCCGACTGTGAGAGCTGGCTGGCGCAGACGTGGGCGCCCTCTGGAGCGTAGCTGCAGCCGCAGGTCTTTAGAAAGGGAGCCGGGTGGAGAAAGTACATGTAGCTGCTGGCCTTGGCGACAAGAAGTGGCTGGCGACAGATGAAGGGTGCGCAGCCATCAAGAGTGCAGAGGTGGTGGGCCTCCAGTGCGAAGCGAAGAAAGCCAGAGTGTTGGCCGCCTTATTGATACAAGGTTGGCGGGTATTGTTGGCGTTGCAGAAGTAGAAGGGCCACCTAGGAGCCGCTGGTGGCAAAGTGGACAGCAAAGGGGCCGGGTTTGTGAAGAGAATGCTGCAGGGCACAGCTACTGGTGGGTGAGGAGCGCAGTTAAAAAATACAGAGGCTGGTGTGGGCCTTGTGTGTTGGTTATAAAAGGGTTGATGACTGTACAGAAGAGGCTGTAGGCCTATGGGTGATGGTTTGGTATGGGCTGGTGATAGCAGAGCAGAGAGGGCTGCTGTTTGGAAGGGATTGAGTGATGTGGCTTGGGCTAGATATCTGAGGATGCTGCGGCGAGTAGTGGTTCGTGGTGCTGAGGATTGTGCGAGGCTCTGGTGGTTGGTGAAGCTGCTGGTCACGACATACAGAGAGTGGGAGCTGCTGAGTTGAAGGTTAGCTGGTGTGGGCGCCTTCTGGTGAGAGTAGCTAGTCTTGTGTGGGCAATGATTGCAAGCAGTGCGTGGATGCTAACCAGAGAGGGAGCCTTGGGTTTTTGTGTGTGTCGGATGCAGTAGAGGTGCTGATGTGTGGGCTGGAGATAGTGGGACTCGCCTACGACACTTGGTAGGTAGCAGCTAGACAGAGAATAGCCGGGCTACAGAGGAAGTGAAGAAGGGTTGCTGGTGTGGGCGCCCTCTGGAGATTGCAGAGATCGGGAAACAGAGGCTTGGTCGTCAGACGCAAGGGTGTATTCCCTTGGCAGTAAATCCTGGCCAGAGTCCTGGTCTTTGGTATATTTGCTGAGTTTGTACATGGTTGATGCTGTATATGTTTTTTGTTGAATGATCATCTGTTCATTGTGGTTCTGAGCTGTCTTATGGTGTGGGTGGGTGGTGCATGGTGAGAGAGTGTTCCAGCCGGTGGCTGGTGGTGCCCCGTTCGTAGTAGTTTTTCCAAGTTTGGGAGGTGGAAGAGCTATAGAGGCAGGTTCTTTCTTCTTTTTTTCACCTCACACAGTCTGTGCAACCACATTTCCACTCACATCAATCCGAACAGCTTCTTTTTCAGTAGCATACCAGCTGCTCATCTCATAAAAAACAACATCCCTGCTTACTCTCAACTCACGTGTAGCAGGGTTATAACACCTGTATCCCTTTTGCTCAAGGGAATACCCAATAAACACACATTTTTCAGCTTTTAGATCCAGCTTAGTTCTCAGCTCATCTAGCACATGCACATATGCAATGCATCCAAAGACTTTCAAATGAGATAAATCAGGTTTTCTGCCAGTAAACCTCTCCTCTAGAGTTACATCATGTATGGCTATAGTTGGAGTCCTGTTCATGATGTAAACTGCTGTATAAATAGCCTCAACCCAATAGCTATGCGGCATATTCTTCTCTCCCATCAATGCTCACGCAATCTTAGCAATGTGCCTATTTTTCCACTCAGCGTAACTCCATTTTGCTACGGAGTGTATCTGCATGTAAACTGTCTCTGAATACCATTCTTCTTCAAAAATTTAGAGAACTCATTGGAGAAGTACTCTCCCCCCTCCATCTGACCTTAGGCACTTTACATATTTCCTTATTTGCTTTTCAACCATAACTCTGAAATTCTGAAAATGAGTGAACACCTCACCCTTCTCCTTCATGAAGTATACCCACACTTTCCTTGTGTGGTCATCAATAAATGTCACATAATACCTGCAGCCTCCCATAGACATGGTCTTCGTATAGGACCCCATACATCTAAATGCACAACATCTAGTGCATTTCTGGTCACATTTCTATCACGTGGAAATACATACTTTGTTGCTTTCCAAATTGGTATGCTTCACATATTTTTTGCATACCTTCAACTTTAAACTTTGGCAACCCTGTCACAATTCCTTTAGTCTGCATAGACTTCATTCTCTGCACATTTACATGTCCAATTCTTTTATGCCAAATGTCTGTGTCTGCAACAATTCCTGAACCATTTGCAAACATCGCAGCACTGACTTCAGGCATGTTTACATTCAATGTAAACATTCTTCCCACTCTGTTGCCTTTTACAACCTACCTACACTTGTCTTTAAAGTCTTCAACATAATAACCCCATCAAGGTTAAACCAAAACCTGCAAACCCTGCTCAATCATCTGGCCAACTGAAACCAGATTCTTTGTTATGTTCAGAACATGAAGTACATCTGCAAGGTACTTCACTTTGCCATCCTGCATAGACAATGACACATCTCCAACATGGGCAATTGGATGAGCAGTGTCATCCCCTGTTTCAACAAAACCTGGTCTTTCAAGGTTTTTCATTTCCTTGAACCACTCCCCATGATTTGTTATGTGGTTCGAAGCACCTGAATCAACGTACCATACATCATCTTTATGTACTGCTTCAACATTTTCAGACATGGCATTAATGACATGCTGCATAACAAACAACCTTTCATTATCCTCTTTGTTTCTGCTCAAGGATGCATAGTTGTTTTGCTGCAATTTTTCATTTTGCATGTCATCATGCTTCTTATAACAATCTGCCTCCACATGTCTAGGCTTACCATAATAAAAGCATCCACGTGTATCATTATACTACCTTTGTCAATTTCCACGACCTCTTTGACCCCCCCTACCTCTGAATTGGCCTCTTCCATCTGCGTGTTATTGTTGTTGTGAATTCTGGGACTGTTGTTGTTACTGCTGCTACTGGCCATAATTTTAATTACTTGTTCGGCCACCTCCTTGGCCGCGTCCATGGCCTCCTCTACCTTGTCCTCTTCTTGAACTTGTGTAGAAGGCCTGTTGCTCTGAATTATTTTTGTTTTATGAAGGCTGTTGGTCTTCACTCAAGCTCTTCTCTTCTATAATCAACACAGACACCAAATCTGTGAAATTGGGAATGTTTTCTCGAGTCTGAATAGACGTCTTGAACGCCTTGTATTGTGGACCGAGACCATGTAGATAGACTTCCACCTTATCATCATCATACTGAAACACCAATAGATGCAAGGGATTCCACAATACCCTTGATCTTCAATGCGCATAGTCATTCACAGACATACTCTTTTTCTCCACAACACTATGAAGTTCATTCTTCAACTGTATCTTTCGTGCCTTGGTATTCGTTTCATAGAGTTTTACCAAGGTGTCCCACACCTCCTTGGGGGACTTGGCATCCTATATGTGCCCAATCATGGTGTCCTATATACTGATAGAGAGCCAATACATAACTTTTCTGGCTCCTTGGTTCCAATCCTTGAAGTCTTTCACATCTGCACACAGCAGTCGGATTGATCTCCGATATCTCCGGTGCCTCTTCATGCTCACCTTCTATGTAATCCCAGTAAACCTTTCCCATTAGGAAATTTGTCAACCTGAACCTCCAAGCATGGAAGTTGTTTATATCAAGCTTCTCAGCAACAATCTAGTTTATGCCATCATTTGGCATCTTTCCAACACACAAATTTACCAAAAATAGCACTCTGGTTTATCCTTATGCAGTGGTATTGTACTACACTCAAATGTCACACCCATTGGCCTCAATGTGCATACAACATACACCCAATGGCAACTATTTGACCTCCTTGCAGCACACACAATGCCTGCACAACCAATCTGTCTTCCTATAATGTGCATACAATATACACCCAATGGCAACTGTTTGACCTCCTTGCAGTACACATAATGCTTGCACAACCAATCTATCTTCCTGTTCTTAAAACAGAGTTTTGCAGAGAATCGATGACTTACCCGCCCGCAGTGCTCAAAATCGCCTGCTTTCCAAAAACGGAGATCCTAACACGCCCGAAGCACGTTTTCGGCCCAAAAATTATTATATCCAATAGGACGGTATAGTTTCCCTATAGCTTTACTCCCGCGAAGAAAGCTCCTCAATCAGAGATCGTTTGCCCAAAAATTATTATATCCAATAGGACGGTATAGTTTCCCTATAGCTTTACTCCTGCGAAGAAAGCTCCTCAATCAGAGATCGTTTGCCGATGCCTCCCATAGAGCTCCCGATAAGGGTGTAGTCACCAACACAAATAGGGAAGAGTAGATAAAGCTCCTACCCTCGTACCGCTTCCTGTGCTTCTCTTGCTTGCAGCTCAGTCCTTAGCATGAACCAGGCTCTGATAGCATGAAAAGATGCAGGGGAGAAGAGAGCTTGAGCTCTTGCAAGCACACACATACTCACAAAACCCTAAAAGAGAACACACAAAGTGAGAGGCTGAAAATCTTCTTCTTCTTCACAACACTCAACACACCATATACAAAGATAAGAATACACCCATATGAAAAGGTACTCAACCAAATACATACTAGGGTTCTCTATAGTGTGAACCCAACTAAATGAGCTGGCCCTATAAACACAACCTGTCATCCCACTGGCCGCATATCACCCATGATCTCACGAACCATGCCAGTGGTGTAAGTGTGGGGCCTATCCCCCAGGCGGGTCATCATTGTGTCCACCGCCTCACTAGATGAGCTCAATATCTCAACAATGGTCGGGAAACTTGTTATAGGGTCCAGGTGTGCTAGAGTTATTCACTTGAGGGAAGGTGTTGAAATGTACAAGTGAATGGGTGTGTGCGAGAACAAGCCCTTAGCAAGAGACTGTAAAAGGGAGTCTGTATTTGAGTGGGTAGTAGTGAAAAGGTGAGAAGAATCTACTAATGAGAGAATCAAGGGTAGCATGAGTGAATATAGGGGTGTGGAAATATTCTAAGAAAAGGTGTCCCCAGAGATGGCACAAATCAAGGAGAAATCAATTGGATTAGTTGCTTGGCATCTTGTGGATGTAAAACCTATAAATTGAGGCATTGGCCTAATGAGAAATTGCTAGTTTTTAAGTGTCCATGCCTACATTAAGCTATGAGATTAATTGTGCACTAATCTCATCTTAATCATCTACTAATTACTTGCTAATCTGTTGATCTTTGCATTTGATGCACCATATCTCATCACATTGCTGCAAAATTAATTGTGCCATGCACTTCAAGGGGTTTAACAGTATCTCACTGGCTTTCTATAACTCCACGTTATGCAAGATAGTGTCATGCACTTCAGGGGGTAAACGATAAAGCACTTTATGACCCTTAACTTTGTGTTTCACTTGCATCATAGGAACTTGATTGCAAGCATTGCATCAGCATGTACAATTGTTGTTGGGGTATTTTTTAATAGAATATAACTGCTACGGCGGCCTAAAAAGTAGTTTTTGGTAGTACACGTCATGGATAACTTCAATGTGCAAGGGTTGAAGACATTCCCCCAACCATCCGTCACCTACTTCTCTAGTACCATCTTCAGTGTCTTATAGAGGACAATGTAGTAGTCTCCATTCTCTGCGTTCATGCAGAGAGCACTACAAAATTGTCACCCATCTCCACCATATATGCCACAAGCACTCCGTCATATGACAGTACACGTGACATCATATTCTGTGAGAGAATCAATAGTAGGTGCTTTTATGGGCTCTACTCGGCACTTATGTGCTTCTGGCCCACCTAGTTGGCCCCGGAGGAGATGCGACTAATGCAACTCCGCCCAATGAGATAAGCTAATGCTAATGCGTTGCACCACCGATCTACCTAGGCTAAGAGAGTTTGTCATTCCAGCATAGAGATCAATTCTTGCATCTATTAGGATCATTATGTGACTCCTGATCCTATTTCTAGATAGGAGTCACATCTAGATAGGAATGGCTCTGAGTGCAAATCTCGATGAGAAGGCATATCTTCACAAGAAAGTGCAAACAAGGTATCAAATAGACTTACATAGCACAAAACAATGAGAATTTCATTGACAAATCACTTGTATCACTAGATCAGAGACTTAGCCCAAATAGCCCAAAGTACAATGCCGTATCACATTCTTAGTTGTTTTTCTCTACTCTCTCCTCCTCTATCCTATATATCCCTCTGGATAGTTCCCCTTTTCCCTTTTACATCTACCCGAGTACTACCCATTGGCAAGATTCAATTATAAGGTTGTTACAAGAAAGAAGATTCATGTCTCGAGAGTTTGTTGACCAACAAATATACTGGGCGGTGAAGCTGGCTGCAAGGCTGGGCAGCACCGGTCAACTGTTGGTGGATGACCCCCAATAGAAGAGCGATGGCTTGCATGGCATCTCGCATTTTGGGGTGTTGTAAAACGTTCCTGAGAACTCCAGCTTTCATTCCCAAATCAAGGTTGAGCGTAATTTGTTTAAAATGTTGCACTACTAAAAAACAAGGCCAACTAACACGTTTTCCTTTCATCGGTGTCGTGAGTTCCAGCTTTCATCTGCCTCTTGGAAATTGAATTTCTATTGTGAGAATCTTCATAGTGTGGTGCACTCAAATCTTTGTGGTCCATGGAACCTACTTGTAAACAAAAAGAAAAGTAAAGAAATTTAGATCATGCATCCTGGTTGATTCTATCAAGTTCGTGGACTTGATTTATCAGTTTATAATATAAAGCACTGTAAAGATAATAATGGAGCACTAGACATTCTAATATAGTACCTACATAATATTGAAATGATTGATGCAATCCTGAATTTGCCAAATAAAATTGGTTTTTTATCTACAAAATATGAGTGAGAAAAGAAAAAGATATTGTTTCCTCGTCCTCGTCTTCGTCCTCGTCCTCGTCCTCATCCTCGTCCTCGTCCTCGTGCAAGGCCTCCTCGGGTGTAGAATGATTTCTCCTCTCAAGTTATTGGTTCCAATCCTTTCTTCTCTTTGACCTTGTTCTCTTGCTCTAGTAGAGCTCCTTCTATCTCTTTGACCTCCTTCTCTTGCTCTAGTAGAGCTCCTTCTATCTCATGCAGCTTCAAATCTGGTACATTCTTTAAGGTTGCCACAATGTTCTCATACTCTCCCTTGTCCACACTCTTCAAAAGCACTGCTAGTGCCTCGTCATCTTCTACTTTCTTCCCAGTGGCTACCTGTTGTTGTTGCTTAATGCTTTTGTATTTGTTCAAGTGTGTGGTTAGAGGTTCACTTTCCTTCATGTTAAGTTTGTATAATTGCATTAGTAGATTTATCTTTGAATTTTTTGCTTGAGTGCCAAATAATTTGTTAAGTTCATCTCATGCATCATAAGCTTGTTGTATCCCTGCAATGTGGTGAATGATTTCATCATTTATGCTAAGTGCAATGAGCCCTAGATACTTTCTAATTTCTGTTCTTCCACTCATTTTTCCCACTCTCCACTGGACATTCATCTCTTCGCGCTCAATTAGCCCCCACAGATTCTTCCTCATGAGCAAATACATGGTCTTTGTTTGCCATGTATGGAACTGCTCCCCATTGAATTTAGCTATTTATTGTGCAGTGCTCATGAGATGACGTGAAAGGGTCCTTACCTCTTGATCCAATTCAAGACTTAAGGGTAGTGTCTACCCTTTTATAACTCCATTTTGGTGTTAAATGATGATTACAACAGATTTACAAGCATGAATATACCAAAAATTCCATAAAGCCAAGGGTAATTGATTTGTACTGGATGGTTGGGATATTAAACCAACTTTAAATTGCAATCTAAAGTGATAGAGATCTGTATCGGATACCCAGTGGTGGTAAGTTTGAACCATCAATTGCACCAGAATGCAGTGATGATTAGTGATAATTAATTACACTGATTAGTGAAATAATCCCCTATTTTGTGTGCAAAAAATAGAGTGTATGTGGAGGCCAGATCTGGTGCCTTAGAGTTAAAATGAGCTTAGATCCTTTCAATGGAATCAATAGTAGTTAGTCTAGTCAGCCAAGAAACAAAAGATTTGACCAAACATTGAATGCTTAATCTCTGTTTTACCAAAGTCACTTGCAAGTTTGATGATGCAGAGCTTGATGCCACTTCTCCTTAAAGAATTTCTCAAATTTGAGATAACCAGCACGTTCAACACATCCAAAAACCTCTTGGGCTAGCTCCATTGCTCCCAATTCCAAGACATGAAGGTAATTTTTTATAGTTTTACTCATAAAAATAGGCGCTAGCAATTTCGCAAATTTTGGCTACTCCTCTTGGCGGTTTGATGATATGAAGCAATGGGCTGATGCATGGGAAAGATAGCTATGTGTGCCTAAGACCTTTTTGCCTAATGTTGAGGGTGGAGGGAGATCAAGCCCCTCCACTAGCTGGGGGTGTAGAGGATAGTTGAAAAATGACTAAGAAAGGGGATTAACTCCTAATCTATAATTAGTAGTGACCAAGCTTAAATATTAGTTGATTCCTAAGCTTGGCTCTGATACCCAAGTTAATTTTGCAGCAATGTGATGAGCTATGGTGGATCAAATGCAAGGATCAACATGATTAGCAAGTAATTAGTAGATGATTAAGATGAGATTAGTGCACAATTAATCTAATAGCTTAATGTAGGCATGGATACTAAAAAACTAGCAATTTTTGATTAGACCAATTCCTCAATTTATAGGTTTTACATCCACAGGATGCCAAGCATCTAATCCCACTGATTTCTCCTTAATTTGTGCCACCTCCTGGGGGCACCTTTTCCTAGAATCTTTCCACACCCCTATATTCACTCATGCTACCCTTGATTCTCTCATCACTAGATTCTTCTCACCTTTTCTCTGATACCCACTCAATTACAGACTCCCTTTTACAGTATCTTGCTAAGGGCTTGTTCCCGCACACACCCATTCACTTGTATGTTTCAACAGGAACTACTCGGTTGTTAATATAACCTACCTTTCTAATGCATGTAACATTTTTTATCCCTTGCAACAACAATAATTGTCCACTATTGTAAACTGGGTAGATCACAGTAAAAACTAAACTTTTTTCCCTTGCACCATACCATTACTTAAATCCACTTGTAACCAATATTTAAACCTACTTTTAAAGCAGTACTTACATCCACCTGAAAATCTCTAATTTCATCCACTTGTACACCATACATGACAAAAATTGCTTGTAAAACAATACTTAAATTCAATTCAAAAGAACCACTTGTACACCATACAAGATATAAAAATCTATCATAATCATGGTGTTTATATTACTGTGTGATTGGATTACATCACTCATTGTACATATATATAATTGCAAAACAAGTAGTAAATCATGGGTTATATCGCTAGCCTACAAAAAGACTTTGCACCAAAATGTTATACTTTGATGAATGGACTATGGTAATCTTCTTGAGGTTATGCTATGCTGATAATAATAAAGACTATGTTGCAACATATCATGAAGTGTTCCAAAGTTGCAACAAGTACTTCTTCTCTTAACGTGTATTGAGTAATTGTCGCTTCAAGAGTCTATCATTTACCTCCTTCCATGTACGTGGCAAGGGATCCTCAAACAGCTCCCATAGAATGTCTCGTCCCTCAGGTTTCTGCTAGTACTTGACTTCAAAGATAACTTCCTTTAGCATTGTGCATGGACCAAAATGAGTAATTGCCTCCACAACTTGAGCATAATTGTATCTCTCTACAAACTCTAGAATAGTCCCAGTGTGAGTGGAAAACACCCTCAAGTATGGCAACACACATTTCATCAGCTCATTATCATCAACCTGTCCTTCATAACTGTTTGGATTGAGCGCTAGTTTTTGAGCATTATCGTCCACCAACAAAGTGTGCCTTGGATGAAAATCAATATGAAACTCACCCACCAGCACTGCAAATGGCTTCAAAAAAAGCAGGTCTGAAGGACGACTCGGATGTGTGTCGCCTTTCGTCTGCCGATTCCCTTGCAAAAAAAACCTTGAACTCTTCGTTGCCAAACCCTTGCAAACTATACTATTTTTTATAAGACAAGAGGCCACAAGTTGTCTTTGCTCATAGAGGACGGGATTGAAACCTCAAAGGTCTTCAACAATTCTAAAAGAAACTACATCAGCCATGGTCTGAAAGACACCACATGCCTTCCACATTTATAGACATGTCCTCTATAATAATTTGGTGCTCCACTGTACCAATGCTTTAAAAGCACACCGTTTACATCCAAAATCAGTAACTTTTTTGGCATTACCATGTTGGGTGATTGACCTATATAAAGACCATTTATACAAAACATAAAGAAGAGTTTTATAAAAGGAAGTTTTTAATTAGTGCACCATGATGAGAAAAATGTAGCTTGATTGAAGGGGGCAAAACAGTGAAGGAGATTCTCCAATGATATAGAACAGAGTTCCGTGTGTGGATTGCCCTTGAAGCATTGCAAGAAGTCTCCGATGCTTACCTTGTTGCTTTTTGAAGACACCAACCTCCTTGCAATACATGCAAAGAGGATTACCATAAGCATCCTCATGAAACTTGTCATGAACTCACATGGGTAGCGGACATACTCGTAGACTTTACAAAACATGTAGTGAATGAGACCTAGTATTTACTATAGGGGGCCCGAGTGGTTTCTTTTTGGGTGTCATTTGGTTTGGAATGCTACAAACACGTGTCTTTGATGTAGAAAAATGGGTAACTTTGTTGACTTAAAGGCCACACCATGAAACATGTATTAAAGATCCACATTGTCCTCATCCTACTCATCTTCAAGTCCACTCGACTCTCTTGGAATCTCCTTCTTGTTGTTGTCATCCTTATTGTCTTCAATCCCACTTGACTCTCCTGGTATCTCCTTGTCATTTTCCTTTGGTTCCTTGTCCACAAGCCCACTTAACTCTCCTGGCATCTCCTTCTCATTCTCCTTTGTCTCGTTTGTTAAAAATAGCACACATAATCTCCACTTTACTGACTATAGTAGTTCCATTGCTAGATGAAATACCTCAATATTTTGTTTCAAAACACCTTGCATAATGGTGGCTGCATTGCTAACCGCCGCTCATTAGATTCAAGTTTGTGCCCTCTTCCACACTTGTACTAAAAGATTCTTGCCCTTCTTCATCAACACCATTAGAAGCTTTGCCAATGATGCTTTGGCCTGCCACTTGATCTGTTCCATTACAATCTCTAGTTATAGCATTGGTTGCACCCTCCTTGTTGCAGCCTGGTTCACGATATTATCTACAACAACATCCACATCAATAGTCATGTCTTCATCAAGCTCAGCTAACGCTTCCTCCTCTTGTAGATCAGTAGAATCTTCATTTGATATATTTTCTAAGGTATTTGTTGATGCTACTCTGGTGTCATTACATTTTTGCCCCATGAGGTGCTTCAAATCAAGAATTAAATCTAGAATAAGCAAGCACACAAGATCACTAGTTTCAATAACCATAGTATTAAAACTATTAGATCCAACATAACCTAGTCTCACCAAACAAAAATAACACATACCTTATGTTGAAAGTCTTTCCCCAGTACCCTTGGTTGGTGTTCCCTTGTTAGCCTCTTTGGTTTCCTTTGACTTCTTTTTTTGCTTGTACACCAAAGATAGGACGGTTGAAGTATTCTTTCGTGCACTGGTTCCCTTGCGCTTTCATTGGATAATCTTCTTTCTACTTTTACACTACAATCTATTGTAGCACATACTAAATTATAGTTAATGAAAAGAAAACCGACCCACAAATTATCCCAACACCTCGTAGCAACATGATACATTAACACTGCTATGTGCAAGAATCCTTACTAGCTTCTGTACTTTTTCCAACTAGTCTAGGAGACTTACAAGCTGGGCTACTTGTCTCTGCACCCTTGCCTTTACTGACTTATTGTTGCTTACTCAATTTCTGTATGACCACATCCTCATCATATTATGCACCCTCAACACTATGTGCAAGAATACTTACTAGCTTCTATACTTTTTCTAGCTAGTCTAGGAGACTTACGAACTGGGCTACTTGTCTCTGCACCCTTGCTCTTATTGACTTGTTGTTTACTAAATTTCTATATGACCACATCCTCATCATATGCACCCTCATCAACACTATGTTTTCCTCCTTCAAGACTTGATTCCATAAACACCACCTTTGTAGGAATTATTTTTGGATGTGATGATGGTTTCTCATTTACACTATTCATGGATTGTCTTTTCCCTAGCGTAGCCTTTGCTTTCTGCAAGGCAAAGCAACATTTTCTAGTAGTGTTTCAGCAACGCTTTTTTTGTCAGGATGTCGGGGATTATGTTTGCCGTTGTTGCGCAGTGAAATCTTGCTGCTCTAGCAACGCTTCTAGCAGTGAAATTTTATTGCTGATGGAGCAGTGTATTTAGTAGCGAAATTTCACTACTATACTATGATTTTGATGTTGAACAGAGAGGGTATCAGCAAAATTATGCTGCTATTTTCACTGCAAAAATTCTAGAGATTTGTTGGCTATTGAATTCTGAAAATACATGTCACATGCACATAGAAAATGATATATAGTTTTAAACAATCATCCATTAAAACCCTTGGAGCCATGTTTTGAGAAAAAAAAAGATAGTTGAAAACTTTTGAGAAGCAAAACCGTATGTCAAGATCATGAATCTATCCCATCTTGTAATAAATCCATATGTGTTACTTCATCAATGTCTATATCTAATGGAAGCTCAATGAAAAGACAGGGTTCTATATCAATATCAATATCACTATCATGATCCAATGAAGCATTGTCATTCATGATTGATAGGTGACTCATAATCTTCTTCCAATGGATGTTTCTCATGCTCTTCATCGGCCCCATCCCAAATGTTTTCTTCACTGTCTTCTTCTAATAATGAGCCGATTTGAGGTAGTACTTGCACCTCATCAGAGATTCGGCCTCCACATTTTGATCTTGAAAGATATGTTTTGAACGAGGGAAAACTTGTATAACATACCACCATTTTGGATTAATTCGATCAGCGTGAAACACAACCTAATATCACAAAGCAAAGGGGTTACACTTTTATTATACTACATCAAGATTTAATTTGGGATTGGTCGGGTTACTAACCTATTAACAATTTTGAGGTAGTACGAAGGTATCTTTCTCATCATTCCAAAACTTGGTGGAATCAATTTGGAAGAACCCATTTGGATGTTTCTTCATGGTTGCTTGAGCACCTCTATATATCATCTTGAACCATTTGACATCAAAGATGAATAGACTAAATTCTCTAAGTCCAACCTCAATAATATCCTGAATAGTTCCACAATACTTAAGATTGTCCTCTATGACATTGGTATCATGTCTACTTGCTTGACTTTCTTGCTTAAAAGTTACCATCACACCACATTCAAATGTGTTTCTTTTAGAATCCACACGCTCCGTGCGAAGTGCCTTCCCTTTAACCATATTGCATTATATAGTTTGTACTAACATTAAACAAAAGCATGACATTTAGTATATATAGTGCACTAAACAAGGTATATACATGAGATAGAGATGAAGAATGTACTTACTTGAGGGTCACATTCTCTTGCATACTCATGCTCTTCTCTTGTGATCATCTCTCCATTTTGCGGCACCATCGATATTGTCATACGAAGCCATTATATATTGATCACATTATTTGGCAGAGGTTCCAATCTAGGAGGGAATGGCAAGCATCTATTTGCTCTTCTGAAAGCTCTTCTCTCATCCTTTTGTCTATAGATTACATCCTTGTATCTCCCAGTTCACTTCTCCATGATGGGACTATTTAGAATGCAAAATCTATTCACCTTATGGCATAATGCTTCATCTAGTCTTCGTTACCTTCCTTTTCCCTCAGGCACATTAGTGATTAGTGGCAATCATCCTCCTCACTGCTCCATAATCGTGGCATGGAAGGATCTCTGCTGCGAGATAGATGTTTTGAGATATACACAAGAGACTCTTGCATCAACCATCCCTTTGAGATATACACAAGAGACTCTTGTATTAACCATCCCTTTGCCATGCTTGCTTCTGGCCTTGCTCTTTGTCTCACAAAGTCCTTCAAGGTTTTCATGAACCTTTCAAGGAAAACCATCCATCGAACATGAACAATGCCACACAACACCACTTCATCAACCAAATGCACCACAAGATGTAATTGGCTAGTGAGAATTATTCTAGGCAAGTTGTCCTCGATCATACACACTGCCTCAATAGCATTGAGATGAGCCATCTCAATGGATGTAGGATCTATCTCCTAATTTAAGGATATGTACCTACATACATAGTAATTATGTGTACTATTTACTAATACATAACTTGTGAGCACATAAGAATTTCAAATATGCAATATAACTTAGTGAATTGAAGAGAATATTCATACCTCACCAAGCTTCCCATTTTGTAAATAGCCTCTCTCACCTTCTTGTCTCCACAACCAACTATAGTAATTGGAAGAATAAACTATGCATAGAAAAAAATGGAAGATAGTATATGAGCTTACAAATTATGTACCACAAAGAGAAAATGAAAAAGTGAATATTTATATACCTGTAATATCTTGTACCAATCATATGTCTTGAGGCCATAGAATTGTTCCTCTCCTCTCCCCTTCAATGAATGCATTACTCCTATTGGTGTACGAATAGAGGTTATCACACTTGTCACCTTATTGTGCTCCCTCTTGGTTAATACCCATGGTGCCTTTGGCAGTCCTGACTATTTTACCACTCTCACTTTCAATTGGCCATGCACTTTGAAGGCGTCCAATGTTTTGTAAGTCATCCCTTGCACCCTTTGTATCTTTTTTACCAATTAAATTATCCCAAATATTTGTTGCCACATTCTTGAAGATATGCATGGGATCTAAGAGATGATTGATCTTCATGTCACACCAATATGGAAGTCAAAAGAAGATTGAGTGTCTAGACATCCCATTAATCTCTACCTCTCACAAGTGGTGAGACATTATGTGGCACATACTTGGGATGTGAAGGAGGGAGAATTTTCTCTCTTAACCATGCCTCGGAGATCCAACTTTTGGCCCTTGATGATCACTATCAGACATCTTTAACCTGGCCAAAACTAATTTAGGGTTATATAAAACAAACAACAACATCCAGTACTGCAAATAAAAATTTACCCAGGTTTTTGCTGTGCTAGACAACGACCACAACAGCGTTTTTCACTACACAGCAGCGAAAATATGCTGCTCACCAACGAAGCTAGCAGCAGCGAAATTTCATTGCTCAAGCTTCTTGTCTTTGTGTTTTTGCACCCTTGGGTGCCGGGGATTAGGGTTAGGTCAATAGGCTAGGGCCATGCATAGCCCTAGCCCATGCATTAGGGCTAGGCTATGCATAGCCCTCTTTATGCATAGGGCTATGCATTAGGGCTAGGCTATGCATAGCCCTCTTTATGCATAGCACTCTTTATGCATAGGTCTATGTATAGCCCTCTTATGCATAGCCCTCTTTATGCATAGCACTCTTTATGCATAGGCTATGCATAGCTCTCTTATGCAATAGGCTCTTATGCATAGCCCACTTATGCAATAAGGCTTATGCATAGCCTTATTATATTCATAAGCCCTATTATGCATAATGAACTAATGTTTTGATTTTATATGATAATCTTTTGTAGGTCTATTCAAGCAAACGACCCCCAAGGGCATAGGCCATGCATACAGTTCATACATATTCGGCTTAGTAGAGGTAAACCCTGTTTGTTTATGCTTATTCTATTTGTGTTTTTGCACCCTTGCATGCCAAAGATTAGGTATGCATAGGCCGTATACATATGGCCTATGCATAGGCCTTATGCATAAGGACTATGCATATGGCGGCCTATACATACACCCTATGCTGCATACGACATACAGCCTATGCATAAGGCCGTATGCATAAGGGCTATGCATAGGCCATAGGCCTTACGCATACGGCCTATGCATAGGTCTTATGCATAGGCCATATGCCACATGCATACAGCCTATGCATAGGCCTTATGTATACGGCTTATACACAGGCCTATGCATATGGCCTATGCATAGGCTGTATGCCATATGCATAGGGCTTATGCATATGGCCTATGCATAGGCCGTATGCATACGGCCTATGCATCCGACTTATGTACAGGTCCTAAGCATAGGCCATATGCTGTATGCATACGGCCTATGCATAGGCTGCTGTAGGCCATATGCATATGGCCTATACATAGGTCGTATGCATAGGCCATATGCTATATGCCTATATAGGTCGTATGCATAGGTCGTATGCCGTATGCCTATATAGGTCATATGCATACATCCTTTACATACGGCTTATGCATATATAGGTCATATGCATACATCCTTTACATATGGCTTATGCATACGGCATACGATCTATGCATACGGCCTTATGCATAGGCCATATGCATAGGACATATACATAGGCCTTATGCATAGGCCATATTGAAGAGATGCAGGGGAGAAGAGAACTTGAGCTCTTGCAAGCACACACATAATATGAAAGGTACTCAACTAATACATACACGGGTTCTCTATAGTGTGAACCCGACTAAATGAGCTGGCGCTATAACTATGCCAGTCTCTCTAGAATGGCTGTCACACAGCCTGTCATCCCACTGGTCGCATATCACCCAAGATCTCACCAACCATGCCAGTGGTGTAAGTGTGGGGCCTTTCCCCCAGGTCATCAGTGTCCACCGCCTCACTGGATGAGCTCGATATCTCAACACATATGCCATATGTATATAGCTTATGCATAAGGCCATATGCATAGGCTACTGTATGCTGTATGCATCTAGGCCATATGCATACAGCATACGGCCTTTACATATGGCTTATGCATACGGGCTTTACATATGGCTTATGCATACGGCCTATGTATAGAGATATGGGGCATTGTTACATGCCATTTAGAATGCTATTTATGTCAGGTTAGGAGTGGTTATCCACGATTATGTGGTTATAGTGGAGGGGGATTCCTCGATCTTCTCACTATCTTTCTCTTGCAAAACAGGAGTTGCCTTTGGCTTTAATAGTGGGGAGCGTTGTTGAAAGTCCTTAGAAGCTATCATCCGAAAGGGGCACTGTTCACCCTGCTTGTCTAAGCAGTATTGTAGGAGGTCGTAACAATGTCCTAATATCAGAGGTTGTATTTTTTGTTTAAGCTTGTGTTGTTGTTTTCTCTTGGTTGGCTTGACATATGTGAGGTAAGTGGCCTTATTCATTCAACCTCATGTTTATTGCACCCTTGGGTGCCGGGTTTAGGAAATGGACTTATGCATAGAGATATGGGGCATTGTTATATGCCATCTAGAATGCTGCTTATGTGAGGTTAGGAGTGGTTATCCACGAGTAGGTGGTTATAGTGGAGGGGGATTCCTCGATCTTCTCACTATCATTCTCTTGCAAAAGAGGAGTTGCCTTTGGCTTTAATAGTGGGGAGCATGTGGAAAGTCCTCAGAAGCTATCATGAAAGGGGCACTATCCACCCTACTTGTCTAAGCAGTATTGTATGAGGTCTTAATAATGTTCTAATATCACATGTATTCTTTATCTAAGCTATAAGTATGGCTTGGGTTAGAGCAATCGTGTTTGGTTGCCTATGCATGTATGTAGCAGAAATGTCGATCGACCCGTCAACAAGATCTTGATGTGGCTAATCTGCTCTCCATTATAAATGAGCGATATATCAGCAGAGCAAGCTTGGTTGTAGTTTACACAGACACATGTATGGTTCCATCAAACCTTTTCACATACACAAAGTTAATCTTTTATGCATTCTATTTGTCTTATATTTTAATCTTATATGGAGGCGGGGCAATCTTATATGGAGGCGGGGCAATCGACGCCATGGGGACAGACTACCCTAGTTGGCCAGTCGTCGACGCCATCATGGGGGCAATCTACCCCACTGGGGCAGATCGCGTCTTTGATAGCGCGGGGCCAAGTGGTGCAAGCCCATCACAGTATGGGTGTGATGAGCCTACACCACCTTCCTCTACTAGAGCCACCCCCGCTCCCTCACGTCCGTCTTCACCACCATGATGATGACATAGTAGGGAGTCTGTGTTAAGATTCTAGAAATGGGATTGATCATGGTGAAGGACATAGATTAAGCATAAGAATTAAGGTGGATTAAACCACACTAAAAACTCCATGAGAGAGAGAGAGAGAGAGATTGCACACTCAACACTATTCCCTTGTATTGCATATCACAATGAACCATACAATGATATAGGCTTTCTAGCCTTATCCCACTTTACATGTCATCATCCATGTGGCAACTCCTTTTCCACTTCTTTTGGTCAACTCTCACACACCATGCAATATTACATGTGGCATTCCTATCTTACCACAATATCTTGCACCTCTAGGGTGCTTTCCCACACAACACAACACCACGATTACATCTCTCAACAGTCTGGGGGGGATAGTAGATTTGGTAACAGGGGGGGCGGGAGAGCCGATTGCTCTTGCTTTGGCAAAAGTAGAGCTAGGTCTCCCAATGCATCTCGCCAACAGGGGGACTCATCATCTACACATTATGAGCTAGCCCCCAGGAGATCCATTCCACCGTTTGATCCATGCCTCCTACCATACACCATGGATGCGGATGGTGCCCTTGTGATGGATGCACGAGAAAAGCAAGTCATGAATCGTATGCATGTACTTGCAAACCTGGAGTTCGTGAATACCAGCCCTCGGTTCAATTTAAATGGTGAGATTTCGGTGTACGGTGGATGAGGGACCAAGGAAGCGGCCTATGAGTGAAGCGCTAGGTCACCTGCGAAGGATCCTAGAGGGTGTTGACTATACAGTGCTTGGGCTCTCGGTCACCGAAGATGCCCACACGTGCATCGGGGAAGATATTGGAACAAGGAGTAAGAGTTGTTTTCTGAAACCGAGCATGGATCTAGTTGATTGACCTTGCTGGTCCTCAACGGATGAGTCCACGACTCTTTTATATGGAGCTGTTGGTTGATCTTGTTGATCTTCAACGGAGATTCCATCTTGATTTTTATATTGTCAGGTACTATGAGCTAGGAACTATCGAAAGGCCCCTGAGGGATAGGTGGTGAGTGTTCTGGTTGCCAATGGTGCCATAGATACACCGAAGAAGGAATAATTGGAAATTAGGATTCAACCGGATATTGGAGAATTATGATCAGTGACACTATGGTTTCATTAAATGATTGTTTTAAAGATAACTAAATTTGTGAAAAAGGCAATTTCATATTGGGTGTGTAAGTGGTGTGATTGGCATTAAATTTGCATGAATATCCAGCTAGGGGGCCTGGGAACTCTTTGCCTTGGTACCCGGGACAAAACCTAACCAAATTCCTAATTGGATCCCATCACTATAGTGGTTGGGCGCGGTTGGCTAACCCATATGACTGGATGGGGTTAGGTTGGACTGATGGATCCGTAAAATGAGACTCAATTCTGTTACTGAGTACGATAGATGAAGTAAATCCCAGATAGTAATTGTTGTATGGAAAAAGAATCAACGGCTATGCCTCTCGATGGGGAAAAAACTATTGGTTTCTATGATCCAAGTGCAAGTTTCTTCCTTAATCTGACCAAGAGACTTGAAAAGATGCAGGGGGTGGGGGAAGAGAGCTTGAGCTCTTGCAAGCACACACACACACTCACAAAACCCTAATAGAGAACACACAAGGTGAGAGGCTAAAATCTTCTTCTTCTCTACTCAACACTCAACACACCATATACAAGAATAAGAGTATTCATAATATGAAAGGTACTCAACCAATACATACATGGGTTCTCTATAGTGTGAACCCGACTAAATGAGCTGGCACTATAACTATGCCAGTCTCTAGAATGGCTATCACACAGCCTGTCATCCCACTGGCCGCATATCACCCAAGATCTCACCAACCATGCCAGTGGTGTAAGTGTGGGGCCTATCCCCCAGGCGGGTCATCAATGTCCACCGCCTCACTAGATGAGCTCGATATCTCAACACTCCCCCTCGAGCTCAACTCCATCTCATGTACACCAAGCGAAGCCCTGAATCTGCGGAGCTTCTCTGTACCTAATGCTTTGGTGAAGATGTCAGCTACTTGATCCTCTGTGTTGACATAAACAAGGTCAAGATCTCCTGCCAAGACGTAGTGGACTTCTATGTGCTTCGTACGAGCATGAAAGATTGGGTTCCTGGCCAACTGTATACTGCTAATGTTGTCACAAAAAATGACAACTTGTCTATCCACTGATAGACCCAAATCTGCAAGTAGCTTTCTCAACCAAGCTACCTCACATGTTGCCATAGCAGCTCCTCTGTACTCGGTCTTTGTACTCGATAGAGCAACCGCAGGCTGCTTCTTGCTGCTCCAAGTCACAGCAGCACTCCCCAAAGAAAACATGAATCCACTGGTAGATCTTCTATCTGAGATACTACCAGCCCAATCAGCATCTGTGTACCCATGTACACATATCTCTGTCCCAGTCTCATAGAATAGTCCACAATGCAAAGTAGACTTCACATACCTCAGTATGCGTCTCACTGCATCCAAATGCGGTTTCCGTGTGGAACCTGCATAAACTGACTCACCAACCCAACAGCATAGCTCAAGTCTGGTCTGGTGATCGTCATGTATATCAAACTTCCTACTATGCTCCTGTACATAGTAGGATCCTCCAAGATCTCTCCTGAATCTGCACTCAGCTTGCCATTCTGATCCAATGGCACAGAAATAGGCTTACAGCCTGTCATACCATACTTGGACAACATGTCCAAGCCATACTGTCTCTGCAGTAATCCAATACCATGTGGTGACCTAATCACCTCAATGCCCAAGAAATATCTGAGCTCCCCCAGATCCTTCATCTCAAACTTCTGTCTGAGCAAGATCTTTACATCAAAGATCTCTGCATCATGGTCCCCCGTAATGATCAAGTCATCTACATAGATGACAACAAGCACAACCCCTCTATCACCATGTCTCACATACAGTGAGAAATCTGCATTGGCTACATGAAAGCCAATAGTGTGACAAGATATTCAGAAATCTTGTCAGACCATGCTCTTGGTGCTTGTTTTAAGCCATACAAGGCTTTCTTCAGCCTGCAAACATGCTCGGGGTGACCCACATCCTCATATCCAAGTGGCTGCAACATATACACCTCTTCTTGCAAATCCCCATGCAAGAATGCATTCTTTACATCCATCTGATGTAAAGACCATTGCTTTGACGCAGCCACTGCTATCACAAATCTCACCGTTGCCATCTTGGCAACTGGGCTGAAAGTTTCCTTATAATCAATCCCATATGTCTGCGCATATCCTTTGGCATCCATAGCTTTCTCCCAACACACATTTCCAATAGCCTCATCAATGCATGTGGGCTCAACAACCTGCACAACCTTTGCCATATATGCATAGTGATGTGCCACATAACCATCATAGGTAAATCTCTGCATAGGATTTTTCACTCTCCCAGATCTTCACAGCTTTTCATTCATGGCTTCCATAGCCTTCTTTACACCAGGTGTTTTCATAGATGGGATCCCAAAATCCTCATCAAGGCTCATATCTGAGCCACTAGACTCTCCATCAACATGAGAATGCCCTGCAGAAATGTCAGGCACACCAAGGGGCTCAACCACTTTCTCTTTTCCTTTACGTGATGATGTAATCACATTTGCAAGACTGGTATTATGATGCAGCCTGCCACTCCATGGTCTATCAACAGACCCACTAGATGAGGACTCTCCTGGTCTACTCAAAGATTGTGATTGCTGACGTGCATTCTGTGCAACCACACTTCCACTCACATCAGCCCCGACAGCTTCTTTTTCAGCAACATACCAGCTCATCTCATCAAAAACAACATCCCTGCTTACCCTCGACTCGCGTGTAGCTGGGTTATAACACCTGTATCCCTTTTGCTCAAGGGAGTATCCAATAAACACACATTTTTCAGCTTTTGGATCCAGCTTAGTTCTCAGCTCATCTGGCACATGCACATATGCAATGCATCCAAAGACTTTCAGATGAGACAAATCTGGTTTTCTGCCAGTAAACCTCTCCTCTGGAGTTACATCATGTATGGCTGCAGTTGGAGTCCGGTTCATGATGTATACTGCTGTAGAAACAGCCTCAGCCCAATAGCTATGCGGCATGTTCTTCTCTTCCATCAATGCTCGCGCAATCTCAGCAATGTGCCTGTTTTTCCGTTCAGCAACTCCATTTTGCTGCGGAGTGTATCTGCATGTAAACTGTCTCCGAAGACCATTCTTCTTCAAAAATTCAGAGAACTCATTGGAGAAGTACTCTCCCCCTCCATCTGACCTTAGGCACTTTACATATTTCCCTGTTTGCTTTTCAACCAAAACTCTGAAATTCTGAAAGTGAGTGAACACCTCACTCTTCTCCTTCATGAAATATACCCACACTTTCCTTGTGTGGTCATCAATGAAAGTCACATAATACCTGCAGCCTCCCATAGATAATGTCTTCGTAGGACCCCATACATCTAAATGCACAACATCTAGTGCATTTCTGCTCACATATCTGTTACGTGGAAACACATGCTTTGTTTGCTTCCCAAATTGGCATGCTTCACATATTTTCTGCATACCTTCCACTTTAAATTTTGGCAGCCCTGTCACAATTCCTTTTGTCTGCATAGACTTCAATCTCTGCACATTTACACGTCCAACTCTTTTATGCCAAATGTCTGTGTCTGCAACAATTCTTGAACCATTTGCAAACATCGCAGCACTCATTTCAGGCATGTCTACATTCAACGTAAACAGTCTGCCCACTCTGTTGCCTTTTGCAACCAATCTGCACTTGTCTTTGAAATCTTCAACATAACTCCCATCAGGGTTAAACTGGACCTGCAAACCCTGCTCAATCATTTGGCCAACTGAAACCAGATTCTTTGTTATGTTCGGTACATGAAGTACATCTGCAAGGTACTTCACTTTGCCATCCTGCATAGACAATGGCACATCTCCAACGTGGGCAATTGGATGAGCAGTGTCATCCCCTGTTTCCACAAAACCTGGTCTTTTCGGTTTTTCATCTCCTTGAACCACTCCCCATGACTCGTCATGTGGTTTGAAGCACCTGAATCCACATACCATACATTATCTTTTTGTGTTGCATCAACATTTTCAGACATGGCATTCACGACATGCTGCATAACAAACAACCTTTCATTATCCTCATGATTTCTGCTGAGGGTGCATCATTATATTGCCTTTGCCAATTTCCACGGCCTCTTTGACTCCCCCTGCCTCTGAATTTGTCTCTTCCACCTGCGTGTTGTTGTTGTTGTTGTTGATTCTGGGACTGTTGTTGTTGCTGCTGCTGACCATAATTCTGATTACCTGTTCGGCCACCTCCTTGACCGTGTCCATGGCCTCCTCTACCTCGTCCTCTTCCTGAACTCGTGTAGAAGGCCTGTTGCTCTGAACTATTTTTGCTTTGTGAAGACTGTTGGTCTTCACCCAAGCTCTTCTCTTCGCATAGACACCAAATCTATAAAGTTGGGAATGTTTTCCCGAGTCTGAATGGACGTCTTGAACGCCTTGTATTGTGGCCCGAGACCACGTAGACAGACTTCCACCTTGTCATCATCATCTCTACTGACACACCAATAGATGCAAGGGATTCCACAATACCCTTTATCTTCAGCGCATAGTCATTCACAGACATGCTCTTTTTCTCCACAGTATGAAGTTCATTCTTCAACTGTATCTTACGTGCCTTGGTATTTGTTTCATAGAGCTTTACCAAGGTGTCCCACGCCTCCTTGGGGGACTTGGCATCCTGAATGTGCCCAATCATGGTGTCCTGTATACTAATGGAGAGCCAATACATAACCTTCCTGGCTCCTTGGTTCCAGTCTTTAAACTCTTTCACATCTGCAGCAGTCGGATTTATATCCGGTATCTCCGGTGCCTCTTCATGCTCACATTCTATGTAGTCCCAATAGCCTTTTCCCATCAGGAAATTCGTCAACCTAAACCTCCAAGCATGGAAGTTATTCTTGTCCAGCTTCTCAGCCATATATAATCTGTGTTATGCCATCATTAAATATCTTGCCAAACACACAATTTTACCAGAAACTGCACTCTGGTTTTTCCTGCACAAATGCTGTATTTTCTGCAGCGGTACTGTAGTACTCTCAAATGTCACAACCAGTGACTTCAATGTGCATACATACACCCAATGGCAACTGTAGACCTCTTTGCAGCACCCACAGTGTCTGCACAGTCAATCTGTCTTCCTGCAGTTCTTAAAACAGAGTTCTGCAGAGAATCGATGACTTACCCGCAGTGCTCAAAATCGCTTGCTTTCTGAAAACGGAGGTCCAGACGCACCCGAAACGCATTTTCGGCCCAAAAATTCATAGTCCGATTGGATTGTATAGTTGCCCTATAGCTTTACTCCAGCGAAGAAAGCTCCTCAATCAGAGACCGTTTGTCGGTGCCTCCCGTAGAGCTCCCGACAAGGGTGTAGTCACCAACACAATAGGGAAGAGTAGTTGAAGCTCTTACCCTCGTACCGCTTCCTGTGGTTCTCTTGCTTGCAGCTCAGCCCTTAGCACGAACCAGGCTCTGATACCATGAAAAGATGCAGGGGGGGAAGAGAGCTTGAGCTCTTGCAAGCGTACACACACACTCACAAAACCCTAATAGAGAACACACAAGGTGAGAGGTTGAAATCTTCTTCTTCTCTACTCAACACTCAACGCACCATATACAAGAATAAGAGTACTCATAATATAAAAGGTACTCAACCAATACATACATGGGTTCTCTATAGTGTGAACCCGACTAAATGAGCTGGCGCTATAACTATGCCAGTCTCTAGAATGGCTGTCACACAGCCTGTCATCCCACTGGCCGCATATCACCCAAGATCTCACCAACCATGCCAGTGGTGTAAGTGTGGGGCCTATCCCCCAGGCGAGTCATCAGTGTCCACCCCCTCACTAGATGAGCTCGATATCTCAACAAGACTCACAGGTCGGTCGGATCAGTTTGGTCAGTAATGACCCTGACTACGTTAGAGTAAAAATATCCTGGAGGAATCACCCGTGCTTTCTGGGTGAGGGAAGATTTTCCGGGCTCAGTTTTTGAAGAACCGAGGGATAAGTCTCTTGTCCGGATATTTGTGGGCGAGGCCCCGAGTGAGGGATCCTACCCCACACAAGGAGTGCTACTTCTGCTGCTAGCACCCCCGAATCCGTTGCGCGGAGGGGACAGGGATCTTTTAGCTGGTATCAGAGCAAATTGACTAAAGTGGATCAACTGAAAAGCCAAAAATGATAAAAAAATTATGAAGTAACAGTAAAAGGTTGTAATTGTGTGATAAAATTCATATAAATTGATATTCAGAATGAAGATTCATAAAATTGAAAGTGGGTCTTCAGATGAAGTACCACAATTGTATGGAAATCCCTGACTTGCTTGAGGCCTAGTCATGATGGTATTTACCTTATAATTCCAAGGACCGTGACTACCCGTATATACTGAGGGTATAACTGTAGCTCTTTATTGGCAGTATATACGAGTAAATCTAAGACCTTGAAATTATAAGTAAAAATGCTATCCAGATGATGAATTCAAATGTGGTTGATATGATTTTAAGATTCTGGTTGAGAATTGATGAGTTGATTTGGATTTTGATTGAGATAATTCCTGAATTTTGGTTGAAAAGCGATCAGTTGAATAAAGCCACAAAATGGGACGAGTCCCTGTGATGATGTTCATAGCTGGAATGACGATAAGGACTTAAGGAAATCACTATGAGATTAGTGGATTGTGCTGATAGATTGCTACTGTTAACACTTGACCTAGTGGATCTAGTTAAGGGATGACAAATTAAAAACCTGCATAACTGAAACTTCCATGGAGGAATGTTTAGATGGAATTTTCGATCTGATGGACCATTATTGTGTAAGAATATGAATGATATGTTCTGAATGAATTGTTATTTGATAATGAGTTCTATATAAGGGATCTTTATCCCATGATTCTATGGAGAGCTGACCAATCTAAAGAACCCCAGAATCAGTTGGATCTAAAGTCGGATTTGAATTATAAATAAAAGGACTTAACAAGAATTTTTGTATTGATAGGATCATGGATCGAGGTCATTGTGGTAGGGATGATAACCCCCAACTCCATGAGGAAGAGCTTGACTTGGATGTTCCTAAAACTCTTCATAGATTGCAGCCTGGGCCTTTCAAGGGTGAAGGGGAAAACTTGGGCGAGACTGTGGAGAAGTGGATCGAGGCAATGGAATAGTACTTCGATGTCACCGGGTAAAATGAGAAGAGCAAAATGGCTCTTGCAAGGCTGAAGATAGAAGAAACAGCTAGAGTAGCATGGAGAAACCACTGTGAGACAAACCGTGTGGATCGAAACACTCAGACATGGAATGATCTCAAAATTTACCTAAGGAAGAGATTCTTTCCTCCTAGGTTTTTGGAAACAAAGATGAACGAATTCTTAGAGTTAACCCAGGGGAGTAGAGCTATTGAAGTATATCATCAAGCATTCGCTCTCCTCCTCAAATACTCGCCACCGCTGGATGATGAAGAATAGCTGATAGTAGCCAGGTTCATTCAGGGACTATGAACGGTCCTACTGAAGAATGCCAAGCCAGTTTCTATGGCCGAAGCACTGCGGATGGCGAAGGATTTTGTCAAGGCCTTTAACGTCAAGGTCTTGCCAAAGCCAGCACCATCACCTTTCAAAAGGTTTTTAGCTCCAGAAGGTGATTCCAACCTTCCACCATCTAAGAAATATAAGGGTCAAGCCCAGGATATGGAAAGTTCCAGAATGGAAGAAATGTCCTTTTTCTGGAACTCAATCCCTTGGAATTCAAGTTCAGAAGTTTCACCCTTGAACAAGGGAGTGAAATGCTATAACTGGCAAGGATTTGGACATCGTAGTATAGATTGTCCAACACCTTTTGGAACAAGGTTTTCATTGCGAGAAAATTAGGGATCAAGATTCAAGACTCCAGCTCCTTCCTTCCATAGTAATTAGGTTTCTTTCCGCCAAAAATCAGAGAAATCCCAGAGGTAGACCGTCTAACCAACCCGAAGTTTTAATCCAAAGTAATGCAAGACCTCCACCTGAGAATAGGGGAAGTCAAGGAGAGATGTTTCCAAATCGGCCGTTACTTCCAAGGCAATAACGTTGGAAGTGATTGATGAAGAAGAAGAGGATGAAAGAGATCATACTCCACCTACGAGATGAGGACATCTCGCGTTTTTTAAGTGGGGTAGGATGGAAGATTCCTTCCTCCAGCTTTTGAGGTGTACAGGTGTAAGAACCTCCCCTTCTGATCTTGCTTTCCAATGTGCATTTGGAATTAATTGAAAGAAGTATAAAGGACCTTAGCCTAAGGGTCTACATTTTTAGAAATTTTTGGATTATGGTCCAATTAAGGTTCTTATGGGCCAATAGGATCAATCCAATTGTGGGGAGGAGATAAATCCAATTTATAAAAGAAAAACCCCCAAAAATAAGTAAATACTCACATAAGATGAAGAGTTAACTAAGGACAAGGTTTATTAGTAAAAAACTATGATTATTACTAAAAAATGAGATATTTTGGGTATAATGATTCAATTTTGACACCTTGGCACAAGGAGAAGGAAGCTCTTCAGGGAGGCACCTATTTCACTTGTGTGGTGGAGTTTTAAACTCAAGAATATTGTGATATTTTTATCTTTCCTCTCTCCAAGATCAAACCAAATCAAAAGGGAGCCAAACTAGGTCCAAAACTTGTCCAAATTCAGCCAAACTGAATCTCGAAAACTCTAGAAACTAGTTGGATTTGGTTAGAGGCCTCCCTCACCTATAAATAGATCCTTAGCTCTTTGTAAAAAAATATGAGGACTATACCATGCCAGTATTATACTCAAATAATGATATTTTCTATTATCCTCTAAAAATCCTCTACAAATTGAAGAGATTGGAGCTTCTCTCTCTCTTCAATCTTCCTTGGTGACTCCAACAACATACCAAACCAAGTGATTGGTTGGGGTCTCTACTGTGATCAAAGAATCAAGTAATTTAGGACGTAAAGTGTGGATTATTGTCTTCTTTTTCTTAAATCTCCAAATGTTTCTCTTCTCAATCCCTCTCAAGCTTGAGAAGCATTAATTTGAATGGCTTTTGAATACTATTGAAGTTCTTTAATGTATTGTAATGAAGAAATACATAAATTTTCATTTATGCTCAATTTATAATGGTTTTTAAGCATTTCTCTCTCTCCCCCAAAGAATGGTCATTCCTATGACCTATTCTCAATTCAAATGAAGCTTCTCATGAAGCATCTCTCTAATCTAAAAGTAATTTCTATGCTTGTCTAATTGGAGGCCAAAATAATGGCTTTTAATACTTTTATGCTATTTAATTTATGGTAAAATTCAGAATCAATCCATAATTGGATAATGATCCAATTAGTGGTTATTCTAGTCACATGAATAATACTAAACTTTATTCTTTCAAATTTATTGAGATTATCAATAATAGCACAGCGGAGCTATGGTAAAATTTTTGAAAAATAAACACATAAATCATTTTCATTTATTTTATGAAAAGAGGACTTCCTACCATATTCTAGGATTAATCATTCTGGATTACTTGAATAATTCTCATTATAATCATGAAAAATTTGATTTTTATGTTTATGCATAAATAGTAATTAGCAAAAGAGAAATTTCTTGTAATTCATTTTTAATGTTACAAGAGGAATTCCTATGACATTTGGAAATTCCATCATTGAGATGAGAAAAGAGAAATTCCTAGCATATTGAAATTAATGAGTATTTTAATTAAACTCAAAGATGAAATTTAGATAAATTTATTTTATCTATAAGAAATATTTAAATGTTAAAAGAGGAACTCCTATGACATTTGGAATTCCATCATTGAGACGGGAAAAGAGAAATTCCTAGCATATTGAAATTAATGAGAGTATTTTAATTAAATTCAAAGATGAAATTTAGATAAATTTACTTTATCTAAATCTACAAGAAATATTTAAATGTGAAAAGAGGAATTCCTATGACATTTGGAATTCCATCATTGAGATGGGAAAAGAGAAATTCCTAGCATATTGGTATTAATGAGTATTTCTATTAAATTCAAAGATAAAATTTAGATAAATTTATTTTATCTATAAGAAATATTTAAATGTTAAAATAGGAATTCTTATGACATTTGGAATTCCATCATTTAGATGGGATTAATCATTCTAGATTAATTGAATAATTCTCATTATAATCATGGAAAATTTGATTTTTATGTTTATGCATAAATAGTAATTAGCAAAAGAGAAATTTCTAGTAATTCATTTTTAATGTTAAAAGAGGAATTCCTATGATATTTGGAAATTCCATCATTGAGCTAGGAAAAGAGAAATTCCTAGCATATTGGAATAATTAATGAGTATTTTAATTAAACTCAAAGATAAAATTCAGATAAATTTATTTTATCTATAAGAAATATTTAAATGTTAAAAGAGGAATTCCTATGACATTTGGAATTCCATCATTGAGTCGAGAAAAGAGAAATTCCTAGCATATTGAAAGTAATGAGTATTTTAATAAATTCAAAGATGAAATTTACTTTATCTATAAGAAATATTTAAGTGTTAAAATAGGAATTCCTATGACATTTGGAATTCCATCATTTAGATGGGAAAAGAGAAATTCCTAGTATATTGAAATTACTTTATGAATAAAAGAGGAATATCCATGACATTGGAATGCAATTAATTAAATGCAAAAAGAGGAATTCCCATGGTATTTGAGATCCAAGAAATTAAATGGGAAGAAGAAGAAATTTTAGTATAATTCAATTTTTTTAATTACTTATCAAAAGTGGAAATATGGGTAGAATTGATTTCTGTAAATTCCATGAATTCTTCTATTACAAAAGAGGAATATTGAATATAATTCATTTGAGAAATTGAGAATGAATATGGAACTAATTGTCGAGAAAAAGAACCTTTAATTGGGCCAAGAAATTGGTAAAAATTTAGAAAAAGTCCCATTATCGGGATCAACCTAGAAAAAGCTATTAAATGGGAATAGCATGTGATAGGATGTGATGAGATGAAAATACGATATGATAAGATGTGATGTAATGAGAATGGATGTGGATGTGGATGTGGATGTGTATGTGGAAAATGGATGTGGATGTGGATGTGTATGTGGAAAATGGATATGGATGTGTATGTGGAAGAATGAATGTGGATGTGTATGTGGAAGAATAGATGTGGATGTGTATGTGGGAGAATGGGTATGGATGTGTATATGAAAGAATGGATGTGGATGTGTATGTGAAAGGATGATGATGTGATGTGAATCGGGATAAGAATGAATGAGATGAGATGTGATGTAAATTGAGACAGATGTGAAATGAATTAGGTGGGATGGGATGTGAATGTGGGTTGATTGCGAGTGGATGAGATGTGAATGTGGGTTGATTGAGTGGATGAGATGTGATGAGAGTAAATGAGGAAAGATGTGATGAGATGGAAAATGATGTGATTGGATGAGAATGGGTAAACATATGAATTGGATATGGATTAAGTAATGTGGACGGATGTGAAAGACGAGAGTTCATTATAGGAAATGTATTTATGACCTGTTTTTAAATGACTGTTTTATGTCAAAAATACCGGGGAAGCATTTCGACCGTCTTGTGAATGAGGTTGTGGTACAATAGCTGACGGAGAGTCAATGGAGGACATCTCGCGTAGCAAGGTTGACCGAGGTCTTGACCAGCCTTGGTTCAATTTAAATGGTGAGCTTCCGGTGTACGGTGGATGAGGGACCAAGGAAGCGGCCTATGAGTGGAGCGCTAGGTCACCTGCGAGACGAAGGATCCTAGAGGGTGTTGACTATACGGTGCTTGGGCTTTGGGTCGCACACGTGCGTTGGGGAAGCTATTGGAACAAGGAGTAAGAGTTGTTTTCTGAAACCGAGCATGGATCTGGTTGATTGACCTTGCTGGTGCTCAATGGATGATTCCATGGCTCTTTTATATGGAGCTGTTGTTTGATCTTGTGGATCTTCAATGGAGATTCCATCTTGATTTTTATATTGTCGGGTACTATGAGCTAGGAACTATGAAAAAGGCCCCTGCTGCTGAGGGATAGGTGGTGAGCGTTCTGGTTGCCAATGATGCCATAGATACACCGAAGAAGGAATGGTTGGAAATTAGGATTCAACCGGATATTTTGGAGGATTATGATCAGTGACACTATGGTTTCATTAAATGATTTCTTTAAAGATAACTAAATCTGTGAAAAAGGCAATTTCATATTGGTGGGTGTGTAAGTGGTGTGACTGGCGTTAAATTTGCATGAATATTTGGCTAGGGGGCTCGGGAACTCTTTTCCTTGGTACCCGGGACAAAAACCTAACCAAATTCCTAATTGGATCCCATCACTATAGTGGTAGGGCACTGTTGGCTAACCTATGTGACTGGATGGGGTTAGGTTGGACTGATGGATCTGTAAAATGATACTCAATTCTATTATAGTATGATAGATGAAGTAAATCGCGGATAGTTATTGTTGTATGGAAAAAGAATCAACGGCTGTGCCTCTCGATGGGAAAAAAAGCATTGGTTTCTATGATCCAAGTGCAAGTTTCTTCCTTAATCTGACCAAGAGACTCATAGGTTCGGTCGGATCAGTTTGGTCAGTAATGACCCTGACTACGTTAGAGTAAAAATATCCTGGAGGAATCGCCCGTGCTTTCTAGGCGAGGGAAGATTTTTCGGGCTCGGTTTTGGAATAACCGACGGATTAGTCTCTTGTCTGGATATCCGTGGTGGTGGGCGAGGCCCCGAGTGAGGGATCCTGCCCCGCACAAGGAGTGCTACTTCCACCTGATAGCACCTCCGAATCCATTGCGCGGAGGGGGCAGGGATCTTTTAGCTGGTATTAGAGCAAATTGACTAAAGTGGATCAAATAAAAAGCCAAAAATGATAAAAAAATTATGAAGTAACAGTAAAAGGTTGTAATTGTGTGATGAATTTCATATAAATTGATATTCAAAATGAAGATTCATAAATTTTAAAGTGGGTCTTCAGATGAAGTACTGCAATTGTATGGAAATCCCTGACTTGCTTGAGGCCTAGTCATGATGGTATTTACCTTATAATTCCAAGGACCGTGACTACCCATATATACCGAGAGTATAACTGCAGCTCTTTACTGGCAGTATATACGAGTAAATCTAAGACCTTGAAATTATAAGTAAAAATGCTATCCAGATGATGAATTCGAATGTGGTTGATATGATTTTAAGATTTTGGTTGAGAATTGATGAGTTGATTTGGATTCTGATTGAGATAATTCCTGAATTTTGGTTGAAAAGCGATCAGTTGAATAAAGCCACAAAATGGGATGAGTTCTTGTGATGATGTTCATAGCTGCAATGACAATAAGGAATTCAGGAAATCACTACAAGATTAGTGGATTGCACCATCACCTTTCAAAAGGGTTTTAGCTCCAAAAGGTGATTCTAACCTTCCACCATCTAAGAGATATAAGGGTCAAGCCTAGGATATGGGAAGTTCCAGAATGGAAGAAATGTCCTTTTCTCGAAACTCAATCCCTTGGAATTCAACTTTAGAAGTTTCACCCTTGAACAAGGGAGTGAAATGCTATAACTGGCAAGGATTTGGACATCGTAGTATAGATTGCCCAACACCCTTGAACAAGGGAGTGAAATGCTATAACTGGCAAGGATTTGGACATCGTAGTATAGATTGCCCAACACCTTTTGGAATAAGGTTTTCAGGGCAAGAAAATCAGGAGATGAAGATTCAAGACTCCAGCTCCTTCCTTCCATAGTAATTAGGTTTCTTTCCGCCAAAAATCAAAGAAATCCCAGAGGTAGACCATCTAACAAACCTACAGTTTTAATCCAAAGTAATGCAAGACCTCCGGGGAAGTCAAGGAGAGATGTTCGCAAATCGGCCATTCACTTCCAAGGCAATAACGCTGGAAGTGATTGAAGAAGAAGAAGAGGATGAAAGAGATCATACTCCACCTACGTGATGAGGACATCTCGCGTTTTTTAAGTGGGGGTAGAATGGAAGATTCCTTCCTTTAGCTTTTGAGGTGTACAGGTGTAAGAACCTCCCCTTCTGATCTTGTAATTATTCCCCTCTTTGAAACAAAAGAAAGATTCTGTTTTACCTTGTTTTAGCCTAGAGAGATAAAATATCTAGAGAGAGATAATTTGAAATTGAGATATTTTTGGATATAAAAATCCTCCTAGTGTCTAAAATGGTTTTCCCTTAAATAGAAATTCAAAAAGAACTTTCCAATGTGCATTTGGAATTAATTGAAAGAAGTATAAAGGACCTTAGCCTAAGGGTCTACATTTTCAAAAAAATTTGGATTATGGTTCACTTAAGGCTCCTATGGGCCAATAGGATCAATCCAAGTGTGGGGAGGAGATAAATTCAATTTATAAAAGAAAATCTCTCAAAAATGAGTAAATGCTCACATAAGATGAAGAGTTTACTAAGGACAAGGTTTATTAGTAAAAAACTATGAGTATTACTAAAAAAAGAGATATTTTGGGTATAATGATTCAATTTTGACACCTTGGCAAGGAGAAGGGAGCTCTTCAAGAAGGCGCCTATTTCAGTTGTGTGGTGGAGTTTTAAACTCAAAAATATTGTGATATTTTTATCTCTCCTCTCTCCAAGATCAAACCAAATCAAAAGGGAGCCAAACTAGGTCCAAATCTTGTCCAAATTCAGCCAAACTGAACCTGGAAAATTCTAGAAACTAGTTGGATTTGGTTAGAGGCCTCCCTCACCTATAAATAGATCCTTAGCCCTTTGTAAAAAAATATGAGGACTATACCATGCCAGTATTGTACTAAAATAATGATATTTTCTATTATCCTCTAAAAATCCTCTATAAATTGAAGAGATTGGAGCTTCTCTCTCTCTTCAATCTTCCTTGGTGACTCCAACAACATATCAAACCAAGTGATTGGTTGGGGCCTCTACTGTGATTAAAGAATCAAGTAATTTAGGACGTAAAGTGTGGATTATTGTCTTCTTTTTCTTAAATCTCCAAACGTTTCTCTTCTCAACCCCTCTCAAGCCTGAGAAGCAATAATTTGAATGGCTTTTGAATACTATTGAAGTTCTTTAATGTATTGTAATGAAGAAATACATAAATTTTCACTTGTGCTTAATTTATAATGGTTTTTAAGCATTTCTCTCTCTCCCCCAAAGAATGGTCATTCCTATGACCTATTCTCATTTCAAATGAAGCTTCTCATGAAGCATCTCTCTAATCTAAAAGTAATTTCTATGTTTGTCTAATTGGAGGCCAAAATAATGACTTTTAATACTTTTATGCTATTTAAATTATGGTAAAATTAAGAATCAATCCATAATTGGATAATGATCCAATTAGTGGTTATTCTAGTCACATGAATAATTCTAAACTTTATTCTTTTTAATTTATGAGATTATCAATAATAGCAACGGAGCTATGGTAAAATTTCTAAAAAATAAACACATAAATCATTTTTATTGATATTATGAAAAGAGGACTTCCTACCATATTCTAGGATTAATCATTCTAGATTAATTGAATAATTCTCATTATAATCATGAAAAATTTGATTTTTATGTTTATGCATAAATAGTAATTAACAAAAAAGAAATTTCTTGTAATTCATTTTTTATGTTAAAAGAGGAATTCCTATGACATTTGGAAATTCCATCATTGAGATGGGAAAAGAGAAATTCCTAGCATATTGGAATTATTGAGTATTTTAATTAAACTCAAAGATGAAATTTAGATAAATTTATTTTATCTATAAGAAACATTTAAATGTTAAAAGAGAAATTTCTATGACATTTGTAATTCCATCATTAAGACGGAAAAAGAGAAATTCCTAGCATATTGGAATTAATGAGTATTTTAATTAAACTCAAAGATGAAATTTAGATAAATTTACTTTATCTATAAGAAATATTTAAATGTAAAAAGAGAAATTCCTATGACATTTGGAATTCCATCATTGAGATGGGAAAAGAGAAAGTCCTACCATATTGGAATTAATGAGTATTTTAATTAAATCAAAGATAAAATTTAGATAAATTTATTTTATCTATAAGAAATAATAAAATGTTAAAATAGGAATTCCTATGACATTTAGAATTCCATCATTTAGATGGTAAAAGAGAAATTCCTAGCATATTGAATTTATGGGTCTTTTATTTTAGATGAAATTACTTTATGAATAAAAGAGGAATACGCATGACATTGGAATGCAATTAATTAAATGCAAAAAGAGTAATTCCCATGGTATTATCAAAAGTGAAAATATGGGTAGAATTGATTTTTGTAAATCCCATGAATTCTTCTATTCCAAAAGAGGAATATTGAATATAATTCATTTGAGAAATTAAGAATGACTATGGAACTAATCATCGAGAAAAAGAACCTTTAATTAGGCCAAGAAATTGGCAGAAATTTAGAAAAAGTCCCATTATCGAGATCAACCTAGAAAAAGCTATTAAATGGGAATAGCATGTGATAGGATGTGATGAGATGAAAATAGGATATGATAAGATGTGATGTAATGAGAATGGATGTGGATGTGTATGTATGGATGTGGATGTGTATGTGTTAAATGGATATGGATGTGTATATGGAAGAATAAATGTGGATGTGTATGTGGAAGAATGGATATGGATGTATATGTGGAAGAATGAATGTGGATGTGTATGTGGAAGAATGGATGTGGATGTGGATGTGTATATATGGATGTGGAAGAATGAATGTGGATGTGTATGTGGAAGTATGAATGTGGATATGTATGTGGAAGAATGGATGTGAATGTGTATGTATGGATGTGGAAGAATGGATATGGCTGTGTATGTGGAAGAATGAATATGGATGTGTATGTGAAAGAATGGATGTGGATGTGTATGTGAAAGGATGTGAATGGATGATGATGTGATGTGAATCGGGGATAAGAATGAATGAGATGAGATGTGAAATGAATAAGATGAGATGTGATGTAAATTGAGACAGATGTGAAATGAATGAGGTGGGATGGGATGTGAATGTGGGTTGATTGTGAGTGGATGAGATGTGAATGTGGGTTGATTTGCGAGTGGATGAGATGTGAATGTGGGTTGAAAGAGGCAATTTCATATTGGGTGTGTAAGTGGTGTGACTGGCATTAAATTTGTATGAATATCTGGCTAGGGGGCCTGGGAACTCTTTTCCTTGGTACCTGGGACAAAACCTAACCAAATTCCTGATTGGATCCCATCACTATAGTGGTTGGGTGCGGTTAGCTAACCCATGTGATTGGATGGGGTTAGGTTGGACTGATAGATCCGTAAAATGAGACTCAATTTTGTTATAGTACGATAGATGAAGTAAATCCCGGATAGTAATTGCTCTATGGAAAAAGAATCAACGACTGTGCCTCTCGATGGGAAAAAAAGCATTGGTTTCTATGATCCAAGTGCAGGTTTCTTCCTTAATCTGACCAAGAGACTCACAGGTTCGGTCGGATCAGTTTGGTCAGTAATGACCCTGACTACGTTAGAGTAAAAATATCCTGGAGGAATCACCCGTGCTCTTAGGACAAGGGAAGATTTTTCGGACTCGATTTTTGATGAACCGAGAGATTAGTCTCTTGTCCGGATATCCGTGGGCGAGGCCCTGAGTGAGGGATCCTACCCCACACAAGGAGTGCTACTTTCGCTGCTAGCACCCCCGAATCTTTTAGCTGGTATCAGAGCAGGGATCTTTTAGCTGATATCAGAGCAAATTGACTAAAGTGGATCAACTAAAAAGCTAAAAATGATAAAAAAAATTGTGAAGTAACAGTAAAAGGTTGTATTTGTGTGATAAAATTCATACAAATTGATATTCAGAATGAAGATTCATAAATTTGAAAGTGGGTCTTCAGATAAAGTACCGCAATTGTATGGAAATCCTTGACTTGCTTGAGGCCTAGTCATGATGGTATTTACCTTATAATTCCAAGGACCATGACTACCCGTATATACCGAGGGTATAACTGCAGCTCTTTTACTGGCAGTATGTACGCGTAAATCTTAGACCTTGAAATTATAAGTAAAAATGCTATCCACATGATGAATTCGAATGTGGTTGATATGATTTTAAGATTCTGGTTGAGAATTGATGAGTTGATTTAGATTCTAATTGAGATAATTCCTGAATTTTGGTTGAAAAGCGACCAGTTGAATAAAACCACAATGAGGATGAATGGGACGAGTTCTTGTGATGATGTTCATAACTGGAATGACGATAAGGACTTCAGTAAATCACTACGAGATTAGTGGATTGTGCTGATAGATTGCTACTGTTAACACTTGACCTAGTGGATCCAGTTAAGGGATGACAAATTAAAAACCTGCATAACTGAAACTTCCATGGAGGAATGTTCAAATGGAATTTTCAGTCTAATGGACCATTATTGTGTAAGAATATGAATGATATGTGCTGAATGAATTGTTATCTGATAATGAGTTCTATATAAGGGATCTTTATCCCATGATTCTGTGGAGAGCTGACCAATCTAAAGAAGCCCAGAATCAGTTGGATCTAAAGTCGGATTTGAATTGTAAATAAAAGGACTTAACAAGAATTTTTGTATATTGATAGGATCATGGATCGAGGTCGTCGTGGTAGGAATGATAACTCCCAACTCGATGAGGAAAAGCTCGACTTGGATGTTTGTAAAACTCTTCATAGATTGCAGCCTGGACCTTTCAAGGGTGAAGGAGAAAACTTGGGCAAGACTGTGGAGAAGTGGATCGAGGCAATAGAAGAGTACTTCGATGTCACCGGGTATAATGAGAAGAGCAAAATGGCTCTTGCAAGGCTGAAGATAGTAGAAACAGCCAGAGTAGCATGGAGAAACCACTGCGAGACCAACCATGTGCATCAAAACACTCAGACATGGAATGATCTCAAAATTTACCTAAGGAAGAGATTCTGTCCTCCCGGCTTTTTGAAAACAAAGATGAACGAATTCTTAAAGTTAACCGAGGGGAGCAGAACTATTGAAGTATATCACCAAGCATTCGCTCTCCTCCTCAAATACTCGCCACTGCTGTGTGATGAAGAATAGCTGATGGCCAGGTTCATTCGAGGACTGTGAACAAACCTTTAAATATCCTAGTGAAGAATGCCAAGCCAGTTTCCATGGCCGAAGCACTGCGGATGGCAAAGGATTTCGCGAAGGCCTTTGATGTCAATGTCCCGTCGAAGCACCATCACCTTTCAAAAGGTTTTTAGCTCCAGAAGGTGATTCCAACCTTCCACCATCTAAGAGATATAAGGGTCAAGCCCAAGATATGGGAAGTTCCAAAATGGAAGAAATGGACTCCTTTTCCTGGAACTCAATCCCTTGGAATTCAACTTCAGAAGTTCCACCCTTGAACAAGGGAGTGAAATGATATAACTGTTAAGGATTTGGACATCATAGTATGGATTGCCCAACACCTTTTGGAAAAAGGTTTTTAGGGCAAGAAAATCGAGGATCAAGATTCGAGACTCCAGCTCCTTCCTTGCAGAGTAATCAGGTCTCTTTTTGCCAAAAATCAGAGCAATCCCAGAGGTAGAGATCGTCTAACCACCCCACAGTTTGAATCCAAAGTAATGCAAGACCTCCTTCTCAGAATAGGGGAAGTCAAGGAGAGATATTCCCAAATCGGCCGTTCACTTCCAAGGCAATAACGTTGGAAGTGATTGAAGAAGAAGAAAAAGATGAAAGAGATCATGCTCCACCTACGAGATGAGGACATCTCGTGTTTTTTAAGTGGGGTGGGATGTAAGATTCCTCCCTCCAGCTTTTGAGGTGTACAGGTGTAAGAATCTCCCCTTCTGATCTTGTTATTATTCCCCTCTTTGAAATAAAAGAAAGATTCTGCTTTATCCTGTTTTAGCCTAGAGAGAGAAAATATCTAGAGAGAGATAATCTAAAATTGAGATATTTTTGGATATAAAAATCCTCCTAGTGTCTAAAATGGTTTCCCTTGAAATAGAAATTCAAAAAGAACTTCCCAATGTGCATTTGGAATTAATTGAAAAGAAGTATAAGGACCTTAGCCTAAGGGTCTAGATTTTCAGAAATTTTTGGATTATTGTCCAATTAACGTTCCTATGGGCCAATAGGATCAATCCAAGTGTGGGGAGGAGATAAATCCAATTTATAAAAGAAAAACCCTAAAAAATGAGTAAATGCTCACATAAGATGAAGAGTTAACTAAGGACAAGGTTTATTAGTAAAAAACTATGAGTATTACTAAAAAAATGAGATATTTTGGGTATAATGATTCAATTTTGACACCTTGGTAAGGAGAAGGGAGCTCTTTAAGAAGGCACCTATTTCACTTGTGTGGTGGAGTTTTAAACTAAAAAATATTGTGATATTTTTATCTCTCCTCTCTCCAAAATCAAACCAAATCAAAAGGGAGCCAAACTAGGTCCAAATCTTATCCAAATTAAGCCAAACTGAACCTAAAAAATTCTAGAAACTAGTTGGACTTGGTTAGAGGCCTCCGTCACCTATAAATAGATCCTTAGTCCTTTGTAAAAGAATATGAGAACTATACCATGCCAATATTATACTCAAATAATGATATTTTTTATTATCCTCTAAAAATCCTCTACAAATTGAAGAGATTGGAGCTTCTCTCTCTCTTCAATCTTCCTTGGTGACTCCAACAACATGCCAAACCAATTGATTGGTTGGGGGCCTCTACTATGATCAACGAATCAAGTAATTTAGGAGGTAAAGTATGGATTATTGTCTTCTTTTTCTTAAATCTCCAAATGTTTCTCTTCTCAGCCCCTCTCAAGCTTGAGAAGCATTAACTTGAATGGCTTTTGAATACTATTGAAGCTCTTTACTGTATTGTAATGAAGAAATACATAAATTTCTATTTATGCTTAATTTATGATGGTTTTTAAGCATTTCTCTCTCTCCCCCAGAGAATGGTCATTCCTATGACCTATTCTCAATTCAAATGAAGCTTCTCATGAAGCATCTCTCTAATCTAAAAGTAATTTCTATGCTTGTCTAATTTGAGGCCAAAATAATGACTTTTAATACTTTTATGCTATTTAATTTATAGTAAAGTTAAGAATCAATCCATAATTGGATAATGACATTTGGAATTCCATCATTGAGCCGGGAAGAGAGAAATTCCTAGCACATTGGAAGTAATGAGTATTTTAATTAAATTCAAAGATAAAATTTAGATAAATTTACTTTATCTATAAGAATTATTTAAATGTTAAAATAGAAATTCCTATGACATTTGGAATTCCATCATTTAGATGGAAAAAGAGAAATTCCTAGCATATTGAATTTATGGGTATTTTATTTTAGATGAAATTACTTTATGAATAAAAGAGGAATACCCATGACATTGGAATGCAATTAATTAAATGCAAAAAGAGGAATTCCCATGGTATTTGAGATCCAAGAAATTAAATGGGAAGAAGAGGAAATTTTAGTATAATTCAATTTTTTTGATTACTTATCAAAAGTGGAAATATGGGTAGAATTGATTTCTGTAAATCCCATGAATTCTCCTATTCCAAAAGAGGAATATTGAATATAATTCATTTGAGAAATTGAGAATGAATATGGATCTAATCGTCGAGAAAAAGAACCTTTAATCAGGCCAAGAATCGGCAGAAATTTAGAAAAAGTCCCATTATCGGGATCAACCTAGAAAAAGCTATTAAATGGGAATAGCATGTGATAGGATGCGATGAGATGAAAATAGGATATGATAAGATGTGATGTAATGAGAATGGACGTAAATGTGGATGTGTATGTATGGATGTGGATGTATATTTGGAAAATGCATATGGATGTGTATGTGGAAGAATAAATGTGGATGTGTATGTGGAAGAATAAATGTGGATGTGTATGTGGAAGAATGGGTATGGATGTGTATGTGAAAGAATGGATGTGGATGTGTATGTGAAAGGAGAATGGATGTGGATGTGTATGTGAAAGGATGTGAATGGATGATGATGTGATGTGAATCGGGATAAGAATGAATGAGATGAGATGTGAAATGAATGAGATGAGATGTGATGTAAATTGAGACAAATGTGAAATGAATGAGGTGGGATGGGATGTGAATGTGGGTTGATTGCGAGTGGATGAGATGTGAATGTGGGTTGATTGAGTGGATGAGATGTGATGTGAATGTGGGTTGATTGAGTGGATGAGATGTGATGAGAATAAATGAGGAAAGATGTGATGAGATGGAAAATGATGTGATTGGATGAGAATGGGTATACATATGAATTAGATATGGATTAAGTAATGTGGACGGATGTGAAAGACGAGAGTTCATTATAGGAAATGTATTTATGACCTGTTTTTAAATGATTGTTTTATGTCAAAAATGTTGGGAAAGCATTTTGACCGTCTTGTGAATGAGGTCGTGGTGACCTAACTGATAAAGTTACAATAGCTGACGGAGAGTCAACGGAGGACGTTTGCGCGTAACAAGGTCGGTCGAGGTCTTGACTAGCCTCGGTTCAATTTAAATGGTGAGCTTTCGGTGTATAGTGGATGAGGGACCAAGGAAGCGGCCTATGAGTGAAGCGCTAGGTCACCTGCGAAGGATCCTAGAGGGTGTTGACTATATGGTGCTCGGGCTCTAGGTCGCCAAAGATACCCACACGTGCGTCGGGGAAGATATTGGAACAAGGAGTAAGAGTTGTTTTCTGAAACCGAGCATGGATCTGGTTGATTGACCTTGCTGGTCCTCAATGGATGAGTCCATGGCTCTTTTATATGGAGCTGTTGATTGATCTTGTGGATCTTCAACAGAGATTCCATCTTGATTTTTATATTGTCGGCGGGTACTATGAGCTAGGAACTATCGAAAAGGCCCCTAAGGGATAGGTGGTGAGCATTCTGGTTGCCAATGATGCCATAGATACACCGAAGAAGGAATGATTGGAAATTAGGATTTAATCGGATATTTTGGAGGATTATGAATAGTGACACTATGGTTTCATTAAATGATTGTTTTAAAGATAACTAAATCTGTGAAAAAGGCAATTTCATATTGGGTGTGTAAGTGGTGTGACTGGCGTTAAATTTGCATGAATATTTGGCTAGGGGACCTAAGATCTCTTTGCCTTGGTACTCGAGACAAAACCTAACCGAATTCCTAATTGGATCCCATCACTATAGTGGTTGGGCACTGTTGGCTAACCCATGTGACTGGATGGGGTTAGGTTGGACTGATGGATCCGTAAAATGAGACTCAATTCTGTTATAGTATGATAGATGAAGTAAATCCTGGATAGTAATTGTTCTATGGAAAAAGAATCAACGGCTGTGCCTCTCGATGGGAAAAAAAGCGTTGGTTTCTATGATCCAAGTGTAAGTTTCTATGATCCAAGTGTAAGTTTCTTCCTTAATCTGGCCAAGAGACTCACAGGTTCGGTCAGATCAGTTTTGTCAGTAATGACCGTGACTACGTTAGAGTAAAAATATCCTGGAGGAATCGCCCGTGCTTTCTGGGCCAGGGAAGATTTTTCGGGCTCGGTTTTTGAATAACCGACGGGTTAGTCTCTTGTCTGGATATCCGTGGGGGCGAGGCCCCGAGTGAGGGATCCTGCCCCGCACAAGAAGAGCTACTTTCGCTGCTATCACCCCCGAATCCTTGCGCGGAGGGGGCAGGGATCTTTTAGCTGGTATCAGAGCAAATTGACTAAAGTGGATCAACTAAAAAGCCAAAAAATGATAAAAAAAATTATGAAGTAACAGTAAAAGGTTGTAATTGTGTGATAAAATTCATATAAATTGATATTCAAAATGAAGATTCATAAAATTGAAAGTGGGTCTTCAGATGAAGTACCGCAATTGTATGGAAATCCCTGACTTGCTTGAGGCCTAGTTATGATGGTATTTACCTTATAATTCTAAGGACCGTGACTACCCATATATACCGAGAGTATAACTGCAGCTCTTTACTGGCAGTATATACGAGTAAATCTAAGATCTTGAAATTATAAGTAAAAATGCTATCCAGATGATGAATTCGAATGTGGTTGATATGATTTTAAGATTTTGGTTGAGAATTGATGAGTTTATTTGGATTCTGATTGAGATAACTCCTGAATTTTGTTTGAAAAAACACCATATTGGGGAATATGGGAATTTCCCAGTAGTTTGAGACACATGGTCAAATCTTTAGATTAATAACTTGAACACCGTTACTCCAAATTGAGCGCTCTATAGCTCACTAGATTCCATTTTCCAAGCGCTTTCCAACAATAGGTCAGAGGTTCAGTGTGGCCATAGGAGACAAGATGACTGGGATCACAAGGAGATTGAGGTGTGAGAAACAGCTTAGGAGAACCTTGAATCAACAGAGGCAAAGTAAGAAAATTGCAAAAGTGAACAGTAGCATGATATGGTTTTGAGAAAGTTATAGGCATGTTATCTAGGTCCCACCTTTTTGGTATTCAAAAAATGGGAGTTGGGAAATTCCCAAACTCACAAATATAGTGTTAAAAGCGATCAGTTGAATAAAGCCACAAAATGGGACGAGTCCCTGTGATGATGTTCATTGCTGGAATGACGATAAGGAATTCAAGAAATCACTACGAGATTAGTGAATTGTGCTGATAGATTGCTACTGTTAACACGACCTAGTGGATCTAGTTTAGGGATGACAAATTAAAAACCTGCATAACTGAAACTTCCATGGAGGAATGTTCAGATGGAATTTTCGGTCTGATGGACCATTATTATGTAAGAATATGAATGATATGTTGTGAATGAATTGTTATTTGATAATGAGTTCTATATAAGGGATCTTTATCCCATGATTCTATGGAGAGCTAACCAATCTAAAGAACCCCAGAATCAGTTGGATCTAAAGTCGGATTTGAATTGTAAATAAAAGGACTTAACAAGAATTTTTGTATTGATAGGATCATGGATCGAGGTCGTTGTGGTAGGGATGATAACCCCCAACTCGATGAGGAAGAGCTCGACTTGGATGTTCCTAAAACTCTTCATAGATCGCAGCCTGGACCTTTCAAGGGTGAAGGGAAAAACTTGGGCGAGACTGTGGAGAAGTGGATCGAGGCAATGGAATAGTACTTCGATGTCACCAGGTACAATGAGAAGAGCAAAATGGCTCCTGCAAGGCTGAAGATAGAAGAAACAGCTAGAGTAGCAGAAACCACTGCGAGACAAACCATGTGGATCGAAACACTCAGACATGGAATGATCTCAAAATTTACCTAAGGAAGAGTTTCTATCCTCCTAGCTTTTTGGAAACAAAGATGAACGAATTCTTAGAGTTAACCCAGGGGAGCAGAACTATTGAAGTATATCACCAAGCGTTCGCTCTCCTCCTCAAATACTCGCCACCGCGCGTAATGATGAAGAACAGCTGGTGGCCAGGTTCATTCAGGGACTGTGAACGAACCTTTGAATATCCTAGTGAAGAATGCCAAGCTAGTTTCCATGGCCGAATGATGAAGAACAGCTGGTGGCCAGGTTCATTCAGGGACTGTGAACGAACCTTTGAATATCCTAGTGAAGAATGCCAAGCTAGTTTCCATGGCCGAAGCACTGCGGATGGCGAAGGATTTTGCCAAGGCCTTTAATGTCAAGGTCTCGCCGAAGCTAGTACCATCACCTTTCAAAAGGTTTTTAGCTCTAGAAGGTGATTCCAATCTTCCACCATCTAAGAGATATAAGGGTCAAGCCCAGGATATGGGAAGTTCCAGAATGGAAGAAATATTCTTTTCCCGGAACTCAATCCCTTGGAATTCAACTTTAGAAGTTTCACCCTTGAACAAGGGAGTGAAATGCTATAACTGGCAAGGATTTGGACATCGCAGTATAGATTGCCCAACACCTTTTGGAACAAGGTTTTTAGGGCGAGAAAATCAGGGATCAAGATTCAAGACTCCAGCTCCTTCCTTCCATAGTAATTAGGTTTTTTCCCGCCAAAAATCAGAGAAATCCCAGAGGTAGACCATCTAACCAACCCACAATTTTAATCCAAAATAATGCAAGACCTACGGCTCAAAATAGGGGAAGTCAAGGAGAGATGCTCCCAAATCAGCCATTCACTTCCAAGGTAATAATGCTGGAAGTGATTGAAGAAGAAGAAGAGGATGAAAGAGATCATACTCCACCTACGAGATGAGGACATCTTGCATTTTGTAAGTGGGGTAGCATGGAAGATTCCTTCCTCCAGCTTTTGAGGTGTACAGGTGTAAGAACCTCCCTTGTAATTATTCCCTTCTTTGAAATAAAAGAAAGATTCTGTTTTACCTTGTTTTAGCCTAGAGAGAGAAAATATCTAGAGAGAGATAATTCAAAATTGAGATATTTTCGGATATAAAAATCCTCCGTGTCTAAAATGGTTTCCCCTTAAATAGAAATTGCATAAATAGTAATTAGCAAAAGAGGAATTTCTAGTAATTCATTTTTGATGTTAAAAGAGGAATTCCTATGACATTTGGAAATTCCATCATTGAGCTGGGAAAAGAGAAATTCCTAGCATATTGGAATAATTAATGAGTATTTTAATTAAACTCAAAGATAAAATTCAGATAAATTTATTTTATCTATAAGAAATATTTAAATGTTAAAAGAGGAATTCCTATGACATTTGGAATTCCATCATTGAGCCGGGAAAAGAGAAATTCCTAGCATATTGGAAGTAATGAGTATTTTAATAAAATTCAAAGATGAAATTTAGATAAATTTACTTTATCTATAAGAAATATTTAAGTGTTAAAATAGGAATTCCTATGACATTTGGAATTCCATCATTTAGATGGGAAAAGAGAAATTCCTAGTATATTGAAATTACTTTATGAATAGAAGAGGAATACCCATGACATTGGAATGCAATTAATTAAATGCAAAAAGAGGAATTCCCATGGTATTTGAGATCCAAGAAACTAAATGGGAAGAAGAAGAAATTTTAGTATAATTCAATTTTTTTAATTACTTATCAAAAGTGAAAATATGGGTAGAATTGATTTCTGTAAATTCCATGAATTCTTCTATTACAAAAGAGGAATATTGAATATAATTCATTTGAGAAATTGAGAATGAATATGGAACTAATCGTCGAGAAAAAGAACCTTTAATTAGGCCAAGAAATTGGTAAAAATTTAGAAAAACTCCCATTAATCGGGATCAACCTAGAAAAAGCTATTAAATGGGAATAGCATGTGATAGGATGTGATGAGATGAAAATACGATATGATAAGATGTGATGTAATGAGAATGGATGTGGATGTGGATGTGTATGTGGAAAATGGATGTGGATGTGGATGTGTATGTGGAAAATGGATATGGATGTGTATGTGGAAGAATGAATGTGGATGTGTATGTGGAAGAATGGATGTGGATGTGTATGTGGAAGAATGGGTATGGATGTGTATATGAAAGAATGGATGTGGATGTGTATGTGAAAGAATGTGAATGGATGATGATGTGATGTGAATCAGGATAAGAATGAATGAGATGAGATGTGATGTAAATTGAGACAGATGTGAAATGAATGAGGTGGGATGGGATGTGAATGTGGGTTGATTGAGTGGATGAGATGTGATGAGAGTAAATGAGGAAAGATGTGATGAGATGGAAAATGATGTGATTGGATGAGAATGGGTAAACATATGAATTGGATATGGATTAAGTAATGTGGACGGATGTGAAAGACGAGAGTTCATTATAGAAAATGTATTTATGACCTGGTTTTAAATGACTGTTTTATGTCAAAAATACCGGGGAGGCATTTTGACCGTCTTGTGAATGAGGTTGTGGTGACTTAACTGATAAAGTTACAATAGCTGACGGAGAGTCAATGGAGGACGTCTCGCGTAGCAAGGTTGACCAAGGTCTTGACTAGCCTCGGTTCAATTTAAATGGTGAGCTTCAGGTGTACGGTGGATGAGGGACCAAGGAAGCGGCCTATGAGTGGAGCGCTAGGTCACCTGCGACGACGAAGGATCCTAGAGGGTGTTGACTATACGGTGCTTGGGCTTTGGGTCGCACACGTGCGTTGGGGAAGCTATTGGAACAAGGAGTAAGAGTTGTTTTCTGAAACCGAGCATGGATCTGGTTGATTGACCTTGCTGGTGCTCAATGGATGAGTCCATGGCTCTTTTATATGGAGCTGTTGTTTGATCTTGTGGATCTTCAACGGAGATTCCATCTTGATTTTTATATTGTCGGGTACTATGAGCTAGGAACTATGAAAAAGGCCCCTGATAGGTGGTGAGCATTCTGGTTGCCAATGATGCCATAGATACACCGAAGAAGGAATGATTGGAAATTAGGATTCAACCGGATATTTTGGAGGATTATGATCAGTGACACTATGGTTTCATTAAATGATTGCTTTAAAGATAACTAAATCTGTGAAAAAGGCAATTTCATATTGGGTGTGTAAGTGGTGTGACTGGCGTTAAATTTACATGAATATTTGGCTAGGGGGCTCGAGAACTCTTTTCCTTGGTACCCGGGACAAAACCTAACCAAATTCCTAATTGGATCCCATCACTATAGTGGTAGGGAACTGTTGGCTAACCCATGTGACTGGATGGGGTTAGGTTGGACTGATCGATCTGTAAAATGAGACTCAATTCTATTATAGCATGATAGATGAAGTAAATCCCGGATAGTTATTGCTCTATGGAAAAAGAATCAACGGCTGTGTCTCTCGATGGGAAAAAAAGCATTGGTTTCTATGATCCAAGTGCAAGTTTCTTCCTTAATCTGACCAAGAGACTCATAGGTTCGGTCGGATCAGTTTGGTCAGTAATGACCCTGACTACGTTAGAGTAAAAATATCTTGGAGGAATCGCCCGTGCTTTCTAGGCGAGGGAAGATTTTTTCGGGCTCGGTTTTGGAATAACCGACGGATTAGTCTCTTGTCCGGATATCCGTGGTGGGCGAGGCCCCGAGTGAGGGATCCTGCCCCCAAGGAGTGCTACTTCCGCTGCTAGCACCCTTGAATCCAACCATTGCGCGGAGGGGGCAGGGATCTTTTAGCTGGTATTAGAGCAAATTGACTAAAGTGGATCAACTAAAAAGCCAAAAATGATAAAAAAAATTATGAAGTAACAGTAAAAGGTTGTAATTGTGTGATAAATTTCATATAAATTGATATTCAGAATGAAGATTCATAAATTTGAAAGTGGGTCTTCAAATGAAGTATTGCAATTGTATGGAAATCCCTGACTTGCTTGAGGCCTAGTCATGATGGTATTTACCTTATAATTCCAAGGACCGTGACTACCCATATATACCGAGAGTATAATTGCAACTCTTTACTGATAGTATATACGAGTAAATCTAAGACCTTGAAATTATAAGTAAAAATGCTATCTAGATGATGAATTCGAATGTGGTTGATATGATTTTAAGATTCTGAATTGATGAGTTGATTTGGATTCTGATTGAGATAATTCCAGAATTTTGGTTGAAAAGCGATCAGTTGAATAAAGCCACAAAATGGGATGAGTCCTTGTGATGATGTTCATAGCTGCAATGATAATAAGGAATTCAAGAAATCACTACAAGATTAGTGGATTGCACCATCACCTTTCAAAAGGGTTTTAGCTCCAAAAGGTGATTCTAACCTTCCACCATCTAAGAGATATAAGGGTCAAGCCCAGGATATGGGAAGTTCCAGAATGGAAGAAATGTCCTTTTCTCGAAACTCAATCCCTTGGAATTCAACTTTAGAAGTTTCACCCTTGAACAAGGGAGTGAAATGCTATAACAGGGCAAGCACCTTTTTGATAAACAATTATTGGGCGACAATACCCTTTAAAGATTGCGGGCATGCCCACGGAAAAGGCATCCTACAATTAAGAGCTATGGGCAAGCTATTCCGCCCGGAACTGGAACTATGGTTGTTGGGCTCCAGTCAGCAAACACATCAGCGCTGAGGGTGCATGGGCGTGGTCATAGTCTATAAAGAAATGTCAGACAAGTGGGTGATTGTGGTGATCGGATTGGTTGGGCAAAACTTTTTTGTGGGCTTTCACCCAAGTGTGTAAACACCCTTAATGGACAACTTGGCCGTGTATAACCAACCCTAACTCCCTAGGTAGCCCACACGTGGGAAGCTGCATCTCTCCTATACCTTGGAAAGAAGCAATGCTTGAGCAGTGCTTGAAAAAAATGTTTTTTTCAACCCGTAAAATTAAAGGCAATGCTAAAACCTAACCGGGATTTAGACCTAAAAATCTCTGCCGTGACGCCCCCGCAGCCCCCCCGGGTGCCGTGCCGTGACGCCCCCCGGGCTCGTAGTATAGATTGCCCAACACCTTTTGGAATAAGGTTTTTAGGGCAAGAAAATCAGGAGATGAAGATTCAAGACTCCAGCTCCTTCCTTCCATAGTAATTAGGTTTCTTTCCGCCAAAAATCAAAGAAATCCCAGAGGTAGACCATCTAACAAACCTACAGTTTTAATCCAAAGTAATGCAAGACCTCCGCCTCAGAATAGGGGAAGTCAAGGAGAGATGTTCGCAAATCGGCCATTCACTTCCAAGGCAATAACGCTGGAAGTGATTGAAGAAGAAGAAGAGGATGAAAGAGATCATACTCCACCTACGTGATGAGGACATCTCGCGTTTTTTAAGTGGGGGTAGAATGGAAGATTCCTTCCTCTAGCTTTTGAGGTGTACAGGTGTAAGAACCTCCCCTTCTGATCTTGTAATTATTTCCCTCTTTGAAACAAAAGAAAGATTTTGTTTTACCTTGTTTTAGCCTAGAGAGATAAAATATCTAGAGAGAGATAATTTGAAATTGAGATATTTTTGGATATAAAAATCCTCCTAGTGTCTAAAATGGTTTCCCCTTAAATAGAAATTCAAAAAGAACTTTCCAATGTGCATTTGGAATTAATTGAAAGAAGTATAAAGGACCTTAGCCTAAGGGTCTACATTTTCAAAAAAATTTGGATTATGGTTCACTTAAGGCTCCTATGGGCCAATAGGATCAATCCAAGTGTGGGGAGGAGATAAATCCAATTTATAAAAGAAAATCTCTCAAAAATGAGTAAATGCTCACATAAGATGAAGAGTTTTCTAAGGACAAGGTTTATTAGTAAAAAACTACGAGTATTACTAAAAAAAGAGATATTTTGGGTATAATGATTCAATTTTGACACCTTGGCAAGGAGAAGGGAGCTCTTCAAGAAGGCGCCTATTTCAGTTGTGTGGTGGAGTTTTAAACTCAAAAATATTGTGATATTTTCATCTCTCCTCTCTCCAAGATCAAACCAAATCAAAAGGGAGCCAAACTAGGTCCAAATCTTGTCCAAATTCAGCCAAACTGAACCTGGAAAATTCTAGAAACTAGTTGGATTTGGTTAAAGGCCTCCCTCACCTATAAATAGATCCTTAGCCCTTTGTAAAAAAATATGAGGACTATACCATGCCAGTATTGTACTAAAATAATGATATTTTCTATTATCCTCTAAAAATCCTCTACAAATTGAAGAGATTGGAGCTTCTCTCTCTCTTCAATCTTCCTTGGTGACTCCAAAAACATACCAAACCAAGTGATTGGTTGGGGCCTCTACTGTGATCAACGAATCAAGTAATTTAGGACGTAAAGTGTGGATTATTGTCTTCTTTTTCTTAAATCTCCAAATGTTTCTCTTCTCAACCCCTCTCAAGCCTGAGAAGCATTAATTTTGTAAGATTCCTCCCCCAACCCTCTTTTGATGTCCAGTATCTTCCCCTGTAATCAATCCCTCTTCAGAAATATAAAGACCTTGTTTCTAACTGTTTTAACCTAGAGAGAGAAAATATCCTAGAGAGAGAATATTCAGATTATGAATATTTTTGGATAGAAAAATAACTCATCTTATTAAAATAAGTTCCCCTGAAACAGAAATTCAAAAAGAACTTTCCAATGTGCAATTGGAATTAATTGGAAATGGATATAAAGGACCTTAGCCTAAGGGTCTAGATTTTTAGAAATTTTTGGATTATGGTCCAATTAAGGTTCCTATGGGCCAATAGCATCAATCCATGTGTAGGGAGGAGATAAATCCAACTTGTAAAAAGAAAATACCCAAAAATGAGTAAATGCTCACATGAGGTGAAGAGTTGAAAATGTACAAGGTTTATTAGTAAAAAACTATGTGCAATATTAAAAATATGAGATATTTTGGGTATAATGATTTTATTATGACACATATGTAAGGAAGGGGAGTCCCTTAAATGCTCACATAAGATGAAGAGTTGAAAATGTACAAGGTTTATTAGTAAAAAACTATGAGCAATATTAAAAATATGACATATGTAAGGAAGGGGAATTCTTTAAAGGAGGTGCATATTTCACATAAGATGAAGAGTTGAAAATGTACAAGGATTATTAGTAAAAAAACTATGAGCAATATTAAAATGATTCCATTATGACACATATGTAAGGAAGAAGAGTTCTTTAAAGGAGGTGCATATTTCACATGCTTGAATGAGTTTTAAACTCATAAAAATTAAGATATTTCATCTCTCCTCTCTCCTCATTCAAGTCTAGTTCCAAAAAGTTAGCTTAACTGACCTAAAAATGGTCAAATATTGACCAAACTGATTTAGAAAATTCTAGAATCAGTTTGTTTGGTTAGGAGCTCAATTTTTCCTATAAATAGAAGCCTCACCCTTGTTGAAAAATAGATAGTGTTTATGCATCGTTACTCTACTCCACCTAAGCCAAGAACTGTGAATTCATTTAATAATTCACTAGTTTTTGGAGCTTCCCTCTTTCTTCAATCCCCATTAGTGGCTCCATCAACATACTTAACCAATTGATTGGTTGGGGGCCTCTACCGTGAACAAAGAATCAAGCAATTTGTAAGGTAATTAGTGAATATTGATCTTTCTATGATTTCTCAATGTTTCTCTCTTCTCAACCCCTCTCAAGCTTGAGAAGCTTAATTGGTATGGTTTTTTAAATGCTATTAAAGTTAATTGGTGAATAGTAGTGAAGAGTTACATAATTTAATAAATGCTATTGAAGTTAATTTTTATTTATGTTTAAATTCTAATGGTTTTTATGTAATTTCTCTCTCTCACTCAAGAAATGGTCATACTCATGACCCATTCTCAATCCAAATGAAGCTTTTCATAAAGCTTTTCATTAATCTAAGATTAAGCTATGCTTGAGGCCAAATTAATGGCTTTTTTCTATGCTTTTAGTTTATGCATATTGATGATTCAATCCATTATAGATTAATGATCCAATTAGAGATCATTTTAATTATTTCCTTAATGATAAGCTTTATCCCTTAGAAAAAATTGAGATTTATCAGTCATAGCAGCGGAGCTATGGCAAAATTTTTATAAAAATTATGCATAAAATAATTTCATTCAAAGCATAAAAAGAGGACTTCCTACCATATTCTAGGAATTATCATCCTAGATTAATTGAAAGAATTTCATTATAATCATGGAGAAATTGAATTTTAATATCATGCATAAAGGATAATTTTTTTATATTAAAAGTGTTACTTTTATCATTTTTAATTTTCATGCATAGAAGTATGCATAAAGGAAAATTTTTTAATATCAAAAGTGTTACTTTTATCATTTTTAATTTTCATGCATAGAAGTATGCATAAAGGATAATTTTTTTATATCAAAAGTGTTACTTTTATCATATTGGATTTCATGCATAGAGGTATGCATGAAAGATGATTATTTTAATGTAAAAGTGTTACTTTTGTCACAATTGAATTTCATGCATAGAGGTATGCATAAAAGTTCATTATTTTATTGTAAGAGTGTTACTTTTATCATATTGGATTTCATGCATAGAGGTATGCATAAAAGATATTCTTTTTATACTAAAAGTGTGATTTTCCTCATAAATGGATTTTATGCATAACTTAGATGCATAAGAGAAATTCTTTTATTCTAAAAGTGTAATTCCTACCAAATTGAATTTATGCATAAGAAGATGCATAAAAGATTGATTTTAATTTCGAAAGTGTTAGTCTCCTTAAATGGAATTTATGCATAAATAAATGTGTAGAGAAATCTTATACTAAATATAAGAATTCTCTTAAAAAAAAGATATGAAATGTGATAAGATGTGATAAGAGGTGTATGAGATGTGATAAGATTTGATAAGATGCGTATGGAAAGTGATAGGATGTGATAAGAGGTGTATGAGATGTAAAAAGATGTGATAAGATGTATATGAGATGTGATAGGATGTGTTAAGATGAGTTAGGATGTGTTAAGATGTATATGGGATGTGTTAGAACGAGAATGGATGTAATATGGTTGTATGAATGTGATGTGGATGTATACATGTAGATGTAGATGTATATGTATGAATGTGAATGTTGATGTGGATGTGGATGTATGTGAATGTGGATGTGAATGTGGATGTATAGATGTGAATGGGAATGTGGATGTGGATGTATATATGTATATGGATGTAGATGTGGATGTATAGATGTGAATGGGAATGTGGATGGGAATGTGGATGTATAGATGTGAATGGGAATGTGGATGTGGATGTATGTGAATGTGGATGTAGATGTGGATGTATAGATGTGAATGGGAATGTGGATGTGGATGCATGTGAATGTGGATGTAGATGTGAATGGGAATGTGGATGTAGATGTGGATGTATAGATGTGAATGGGAATGTGGATGTGGATGTATGTATGTATGTGGATGTAGATGTGGATGTATAGATGTGAATGGGAATGTGGATGTGGATGTATATGAATGTGGATGTAGATGTGGATGTATAGATGTGAATGGGAATGTGGATGTGGATGTATGTATGTATGTGGATGTAGATGTGGATGTATAGATGTGAATGGGAATGTGGATGTGGATGTATGTGAATGTGGATGTAGATGTGAATGGGAATGTGGATGTAGATGTGGATGTATAGATGTGAATGGGAATGTGGATGTGGATGTATGTATGTATGTGGATGTAGATGTGGATGTATAGATGTGAATGGGAATGTGGATGTGGATGTATATGAATGTGGATGTAGATGTGGATGTATAGATGTGAATGGGAATGTGGATGTGGATGTATGTATGTATGTGGATGTAGATGTGTATATATAGATGTGAATGGGAATGTGGATGTGGATGTATGTATGTATGTGGATGTGGATGTATGAATGAGGACGTGATAATGGATGTATGCATGTAGATGTGGATATATGGATGTGAATATGAATGTGGATGTGGATGTGGATGTATGGATGTGGATATGGATGTGTATGTATGAACGTAGATATGGGATGTGGATGTATAAATGAGGATGTGGAAATGGAGGTATGCATGTAGATGTGGATATATGGATGTGAATATGAATGTGGATGTGGATGTGGATGTATGGATGTGGATATGGATGTGTATGTATGAATGTAGATATGGGATGTGGATGTATAAATGAGGATGTGAAAATGGAGGTATGCATGTAGATGTGGATGTATGGATGTGAATGTGGATGTGGATGTGGATGTATGGATGTGGATATGGATGTGTATGTATGAATGTGGATATGGGATGTGGATGTATAAATGAGGATGTGAAAATGGATGTATGCATGTAAATGTGGATGTATGGGATGTGGATGTATGCATGTAAATGTGGATGTATGGATGTGAATGTGAATGTGTATGTGAATTAATGTATCGTCGATATGAGGAAATGGATGAGAATGAGTACACATTGATGAATGGAATGTGGAATAAGTAATGTGGACTAAGGAGGGATAATGTGGAAAGACGAGAGTTCAATTTAGAAACTGTATTTTGTGACTGTTTGTAAATGACTGTTTTATGTCAAGAATGCTGGGGAAGCATTTTGACCGTCTTATGGATTAAGGTCATGAAGACCTAACTGTTAAAGTTGCAACTGCTGACGGAGAGTCAATGGAGGACGTCTCGCGTAGCAAGGTCGACCGAGGTCTTGACCAGCCTCGGTTCGATTTAAATGGTGAGCTTCCGGTACGGTGGATGAGGGACCAAGGAAGCGGCCTATGAGTGAAGCGCTAGGTCACCTGCGAAGGATCCTAGAGGGTGCTGACCATACGGTGCTCGGGCTCTGGGTCGCCTAGGATACCCACGCGTGCGTCGAGGAAGATATTGGAACAAGGAGTAAGAGTTGTTTTGTGAAACCGGGCATGGATCTGGTTGACTGACCTTGCTGGTCCTCAACGGATGAGTCCATGGCTCTTTTATATGGATCTGTTGGTTGATCTTGCTGATCTTCAACGAGAGTCCATCTTGATAAGTGATTATATTGCCAAGTATTATGGGCTAGGAACTATGGAAACGGCCTCTGAGTGGACAGGTGGTGAGCGTTCTAGTTGCCAATGATGCCATAAATACTCTGATGAAGGAATGATGGGAAATTTGAGGATCAACCGGATAAATTGGAAGATTGTGATCAGTGGTACTATGGTTTCATTAAAGGATTGTTTTAAAGTTAGCTGATGATAAGAAAAAGGCAATTTCATATTGGGTGTGTAAGTGGTGTGCCTAATTTTATGTTGCATGAACTTCCGGCTAGGGGGCCTTGGAACTCTCTTCCTTGGTACCCGGGACAAAACTTAACCAAATTCCAAATTGGATCCCATCACTACAGTGGTTGGGCGGCTGGCTAACCCATGGGATCGGATGGGGTTAGGCTGGACTGATGGATCCGTAAACCGAGACTCAATTTCTGTTATTACGATAGATGAAGTAAGTCCCGGATAGTAATTGTTCTATGGATAGGAATCAACGGCTGTGCCTCTTGATGGGGAAAAAAGCGTTGATCCCAATGATCCAAGTGCAAGTTTCTTCCTTGATCCGACCGAGTATCTTTATAGGTGCAGTTGGATCAGCGTGATCAGTAATGATCTTGACTACGTTAGAGTAAAAAATTATCCTGGTGGAATCGCCCGTGCTTTCCGGGTAAGGGAAGTTTTTTCCGGGTTCGGTTTTGGAAAAACCGACGGATTAGTCTCTTGTCCGGATATCCGTAGACGAGGCCCCGAATGTGGGACCCCTGTCCCGTGCGAGAAGTGCTACTTCCGCTGCTAGTACCCGAATCCGTTGCTCGGTGGGAACAGGGGGATCTCACAAATTTGAATGGCTTTTGAATACTATTGAAGTTCTTTAATGTATTGTAATGAAGAAAGACATAAATTTTCACTTATGCTTAATTTATAATGGTTTTTAAGCATTTCTCTCTCTCCCCCAAAGAATGGTCATTCCTATGACCTATTCTCATTTCAAATGAAGCTTCTCATGAAGCATCTCTCTAATCTAAAAGTAATTTCTATGCTTGTCTAATTGGAGACCAAAATAATGACTTTTAATACTTTTATGCTATTTAAATTATGGTAAAATTAAGAATCAATCCATAATTGGATAATGATCCAATTAGTGGTTATTCTAGTCACATGAATAATTCTAAACTTTATTCTTTTTAATTTATGAGATTATCAATAATAGCAACGGAGCTATGGCAAAATTTCTAAAAAATAAACACATAAATCATTTTCATTTATATTATGAAAAGAGGACTTCCTACCATATTCTAGGATTAATCATTCTAGATTATTTGAATAATTCTCATTATAATCATGGAAAATTTAATTTTTATGTTTATGCATAAATAGTAATTAACAAAAAAGAAATTTCTTGTAATTTATTTTTAATGTTAAAAGAGGAATTCCTATGACATTTGGAAATTCCATCATTGAGATGGGAAAAGAGAAATTCCTAGCATATTGAAATTATTGAGTATTTTAATTAAACTCAAAGATGAAATTTAGATAAATTTATTTTATCTATAAGAAACATTTAAATGTTAAAAGAGAAATTTCTATGACATTTGTAATTCCATCATTAAGACGGGAAAAGAGAAATTCCTAGCATATTGGAATTAATGAGTATTTTAATTAAATTCAAAGATAAAATTTAGATAAATTTACTTTATCTATAATATGATAAGATGTGATGTAATGAGAATGGATGTGGATGTGTATGTATGGATGTGGATGTGTATGTGTTAAATGGATATGGATGTGTATATGGAAGAATGAATGTGGATGTGTATTTGGAAGAATGGATATCAATGTATATGTGGAAGTATGAATGTGGATGTGTATGTGGAAGAATGGATGTGGATGTGGATGTGTATATATGGATGTGGAAGAATGAATGTGGATGTGTATGTGGATATGTATGTGGAAGAATGGATGTGAATGTGTATGTATGGATGTGGAAGAATGGATTGGCTGTGTATGTGGAAGAATGAATATGGATGTGTATGTGAAAGAATGGATGTGGATGTGTATGTGAAAGGATGTGAATGGATGATGATGTGATGTGAATCGGGGATAAGAATGAATGAGATGAGATGTGAAATGAATAAGATGAGATGTGATGTAAATTGAGACAGATGTGAAATGAATGAGGTGGGATGGGATGTGAATGTGGGTTGATTGTGAGTGGATGAGATGTGAATGTGGGTTGATTGCGAGTGGATGAGATGTGAATGTGGGTTGAAAAAGGCAATTTCATATTGGGTGTGTAAGTGGTGTGACTGACATTAAATTTGTATGAATATCTAGCTAGGGGGCCTGGGAACTCTTTTCCTTGGTACCTGGGACAAAACCTAACCAAATTCCTAATTAGATCCCATCACTATAGTGGTTGGGTGCGGTTAGCTAACCCATGTGATTGGATGGGGTTAGGTTGGACTGATGGATCCGTAAAATGAGACTCAATTTTGTTATAGTACGATAGATGAAGTAAATCCCGGATAGTAATTGCTCTATGGAAAAAGAATCAACGACTGTGCCTCTCGATGGGAAAAAAAGCATTGGTTTCTATGATCCAAGTGCAAGTTTCTTCCTTAATCTGACCAAGAGACTCATAGGTTCGGTCGGATCAGTTTGGTCAGTAATGACCCTGACTACGTTAGAGTAAAAATATCCTGGAGGAATCACCCATGCTTTTTGGGCAAGGGAAGATTTTTCGGACTCGATTTTTGATGAACCGAGAGATTAGTCTCTTGTCCGGATATCCGTGGGCGAGGCCCTGAGTAGTGAGGGATCCTACCCCGCACAAGGAGTGCTACTTTCGCTGCTAGCACCCCCGAATCTTTTAGCTGGTATCAGAGCAGGGATCTTTTAGCTGGTATCAGAGAAAATTGACTAAAGTGGATCAACTAAAAAGCCAAAAATGATAAAAAAAATTGTTAAGTAACAGTAAAAGGTTGTATTTGTGTGATAAAATTCATACAAATTGATATTCAGAATGAAGATTCATAAATTTGAAAGTGGGTCTTCAGATAAAGTACCGCAATTGGATGGAAATCCTTGACTTGCTTGAGGCCTAGTCATGATGGTATTTACCTTATAATTCCAAGGACCATGACTACCCGTATATACCGAGGGTATAACTGCAGCTCTTTTACTGGCAGTATGTACGCGTAAATCTTAGACCTTGAAATTATAAGTAAAAATGCTATCCACATGATGAATTCGAATGTGGTTGATATGATTTTAAGATTCTGGTTGAGAATTCATGAGTTGATTTAGATTCTGATTGAGATAATTCCTGAATTTTGGTTGAAAAGCGATTAGTTGAATAAAACCACAATGAGGATGAATGGGACGAGTTCTTGTGATGATGTTCATAAAACTGGAATGACGATAAGGACTTCAGTAAATCACTACGAGATTAGTGGATTGTGCTGATAGATTGCTACTGTTAACACTTGACCTAGTGGATCCAGTTAAGGGATGACAAATTAAAAACCTGCATAACTGAAGCTTCCATGGAGGAATGTTCAAATGGAATTTTCAATCTAATGGACCATTATTGTGTAAGAATATGAATGATATGTGCTGAATGAATTGTTATCTGATAATGAGTTCTATATAAGGGATCTTTATCCCATGATTCTGTGGAGAGCTGACCAATCTAAAGAAGCCCAGAATCAGTTGGATCTAAAGTCGGATTTGAATTGTAAATAAAAGGACTTAACAAGAATTTTTGTATATTGATAGGATCATGGATCGAGGTCGTCATGGTAGGAATGATAACTCCCAACTCGATGAGGAAAAGCTCGACTTGGATGTTTGTAGAACTCTTCATAGATTGCAGCCTGGACCTTTCAAGGGTGAAGGAGAAAACTTGGGTAAGACTGTGGAGAAGTGGATCGAGGCAATAGAAGAGTACTTCGATGTCACCGGGTATAATGAGAAGAGCAAAATGGCTCTTGTAAGGCTGAAGATAGTAGAAACAGCCAGAGTAGCATGGAGAAACCACTGCGAGACCAACCGTGTGTATCAAAACACTCAGACATGGAATGATCTCAAAATTTACCTAAGGAAGAGATTCTGTCCTCCCGGCTTTTTGAAAACAAAGATGAACGAATTCTTAAAGTTAACCGAGGGGAGCAGAACTATTGAAGTATATCACCAAGCATTCGCTCTCCTCCTCAAATACTCGCCACCGCTGTGTGATGAAGAACAGCTGATGGCCAGGTTCATTCGGGGATTGTGAACAAACCTTTGAATATCCTAGTGAAGAATGCCAAGCCAGTTTCCATGGCCGAAGCACTGCGGATGGCAAAGGATTTCGCGAAGGCCTTTGATGTCAATGTCCCGTCGAAGCACCATCACCTTTCAAAAGGTTTTTAGCTCGAGAAGGTGATTCCAATCTTCCACCATCTAAGAGATATAAGGGTCAAGCCCAGGATATGGGAAGTTCCAAAATGGAAGAAATGGACTCCTTTTCCTGGAACTCAATCCCTTGGAATTCAACTTCAGAAGTTCCACCCTTGAACAAGGGAGTGAAATGATATAACTGTCAAGGATTTGGACATCGTAGTATGGATTGCCCAACACCTTTTGGAACAAGGTTTCCAGGGCGAGAAAATCGAGGATCAAGATTCGAGACTCCAGCTCCTTCCTTGCAGAGTAATCAGGTCTCTTTTTGCCAAAAATCAGAGCAATCCCAGAGGTAGAGATCGTCTAACCAACCCACAGTTTGAATCCAAAGTAATGCAAGACCTTCTTCTCAGAATAGGGGAAGTCAAGGAGAGATGTTCCCAAATCGGCCGTTCACTTCCAAGGCAATAACGTTGGAAGTGATTGAAGAAGAAGAAAAGGATGAAAGAGATCATGCTCCACCTACGAGATGAGGACATCTCGCGTTTTTTAAGTGGGGTAGGATGTAAGATTCCTCCCTCCAGTTTTTGAGGTGTACAGGTGTAAGAATCTCCCCTTCTGATCTTGTTATTATTCCCCTCTTTGAAATAAAAGAAAGATTCTGCTTTATCTTGTTTTAGCCTAGAGAGAGAAAATATCTAGAGAGAGATAATCTAAAATTGAGATATTTTTGGATATAAAAATCCTCCTAGTGTCTAAAATGGTTTCCCTTGAAATAGAAATTCAAAAAGAACTTCGCAATGTGCATTTGGAATTAATTGAAAAGAAGTATAAGGACCTTAGCCTAAGGGTCTAGATTTTCAAAAAATTTTGGATTATGGTCCAATTAACGTTCCTATAGGCCAATAGGATCAATCCAAGTGTGGGGAGGAGATAAATCCAATTTATAAAAGAAAAACCCTAAAAAATGAGTAAATGCTCACATAAGATGAAGAGTTAATTAAGGACAAGGTTTATTAGTAAAAAACTATGAGTATTACTAAAAAAAATGAGATATTTTGGGTATAATGATTCAATTTTGACACCTTGGTAAGGAGAAGGGAGCTCTTTAAGAAGGCACCTATTTCACTTGTGTGGTGGAGTTTTAAACTAAAAAATATTGTGATATTTTTATCTCTCCTCTCTCCAAGATCAAACCAAATCAAAAGGGAGCCAAACTAGGTCCAAATCTTATCCAAATTAAGCCAAACTGAACCTAAAGAATTCTAGAAACTAGTTGGACTTGGTTAGAGGCCTCCCTCACCTATAAATAGATCCTTGGTCCTTTGTAAAAAAATATGAGAACTATACCATGCCAATATTATACTCAAATAATGATATTTTTTATTATCCTCTAAAAATCCTCTACAAATTGAAGAGATTGGAGCTTCTCTCTCTCTTCAATCTTCCTTGGTGACTCCAACAACATGCCAAACCAATTGATTGGTTGGGGGCCTCTACTATGATCAACGAATCAAGTAATTTAGGAGGTAAAGTATGGATTATTGTCTTCTTTTTCTTAAATCTCCAAATGTTTCTCTTCTCAACCCCTCCCAAGCTTGAGAAGCATTAACTTGAATGGCTTTTGAATACTATTGAAGCTCTTTACTGTATTGTAATGAAGAAATACATAAATTTCTATTTATGCTTAATTTATAATGGTTTTTAAGCATTTCTCTCTCTCCCCCAGAGAATGGTCATTCCTATGACCTATTCTCAATTCAAATGAAGCTTCTCATGAAGCATCTCTCTAATCTAAAAGTAATTTCTATGCTTGTCTAATTGGAGGCCAAAATAATGGCTTTTAATACTTTTATGCTATTTAATTTATGGTAAAGTAAGAATCAATCCATAATTGGATAATGATCCAATTAGTCATTATTCTAGTCACATGAATAACACTAAACTTTATTCTTTCAAATTTATTGAGAATTATCAGTAATAGCAGCAGCGGAGCTATGGCAAGATTTTTGAAAAATAAACACATAAATCATTTTCATTTATATTATGAAAAGAGGACTTCCTACCATATTCTAGAATTAATCATTCTAGATTAATTGAATGATTCTCATTATAATCATGGAAAATTTGATTTTTATGTTTATGCATAAATAGTAATTAGCAAAAGAGGAATTTTTAGTAATTCATTTTTAATGTTAAAAGAGGAATTCTTATGACATTTGGAAATTCCATCATTGAGATGGGAAAAGAGAAATTCCTAGCATATTGGAGTTAATGAGTATTTTAATTAAATTCAAAGATAAAATTTAGATAAATTTATTTTATCTATAAGAAATATTTAAATGTTAAAAGAGAAATTTCTATGACATTTGGAATTCCATCATTGAGATGGGAAAAGAGAAATTCCTAGCATATTGGAGTTAATGAGTATTTTAATTAAATTCAAAGATCATAAAATTTAGATAAATTTACTTTATCTATAAGAAATATTTAAATGTTAAAAGAGGAATTCCTATGACATTTGGAATTCCATCATTGAGATGGGAAAAGATAAATTCCTAGCATATTGGAATTAATGAGTATTTTAATTAAATTCAAAGATAAAAGTTAGATAAATTTATTTTATCTATAAGAAATATTTAAATGTTAAAATAGAAATTCCTATGACATTTGGAATTCCATCATTTAGATGAAAAAAGAGAAATTCCTAGCATATTGAATTTATTGGTATTTTATTTTAAATGAAATTACTTTATGAATAAAAGAGGAATACCTATGACATTGGAATGCAATTAATTAAATGAAAAAAGAGGAATTCCCATGGTATTTGAGATCCAAGAAATTAAATGGGAAGAAGAGAAAATTTTAGTATAATTTATTTATTTTTATTACTTATCAAAAGTGAAAATATGGGTAGAATTGATTTCTATTAATCCCATGAATTCTTCTATTCCAAAAGAGGAATATTGAATATAATTCATTTGAGAGATTGAGAATGAATATGGAACTAATCGTCGAGAAAAAGTACCTTTAATTAGGCCAAGAAATTGGCAGAAATTTAGAAAAAGTCCCATTATCGGGATCAACCTAGAAAAAGCTATTAAATGGGAATACCATGTGATAGGATGTGATGAGATGAAAATAGGATATGATACAATGTGATGTAATGAGAATGGATGTGGATGTGTATGTGGAAGAATGGATATGGATGTGTATGTGGAAGAATGAATTGTGAATGTGTATGTGGAAGAATGGATGTGGATGTGTATGTGGAAGAATGGATATGGATGTGTATGTGGAAGTATGAATGTGGATGTGTATGTGGAATAATGGATGTGGATGTGTATGTATGGATGTGGAAGAATGAATGTGGATGTGTATGTGGAAGTATGAATGTGAAAGAATGGATATGGATGTGTATGTGGAAGAATGGATATGGATGTGTATGTGAAAGAATGGATGTGGATGTGTATGTGAAAGGATGTGATGTGAATGATGATGAGATGTGAAATGAATGAGATGAGATGTGATGTAAATTGAGACAGATGTGAAATGAATGAGATGGGATGGGATGTGAATGTGGGTTGGATGAGATGTGATGAGAATAAATGAGGAAAGATGTGATGGATGAAAAATGATGTAATTGGATGAGAATGGGTATACATATGAATTAGATATGGATTAAGTAATGTGGACGGATGGGAAACAATGTGAAAGACGAGAGTTCATTATATGAACTGTATTTATTACACTGTATTTATGACCTGTTTTTAAATGACTATTTTATGTCAAGAATGCTAGGGAAGCATTTTGACCGTCTTGTGAATGAGGTCGTGGGTGACCTAACTGATAAAGTTACAATAGCTGACAGAGAGTCAACGAAGGATGTCTCGCATAGCAAGATCAGTCGAGGTCTTGACCTGCCTCAGTTTGATTTAAATGGTGAGCTTCCGGTGTACGGTGGATGAGGGACCATGGAAGCGGCCTATGAGTGAAGCGCTAGGTCACCTACGAAGGATCCTAGAGGGTGTTGACCATACGGTGCTCGGGCTTTGGGTCGTCGAAGATACCCACACGTGCGTCGGGGAAGATATTGGAACAAGGAGTAAGAGTTGTTTTCTGAAACCGGGCATGGATCTGGTTGATTGACCTTGCTGGTCCTCAACGGATGAGTCCATGGCTCTTTTATATGGAGATGTTGATTGATCTTGCTGATCTTCAACGGAGATTCCATCTTGATTTTTATAAGTGATTACATTGTTGGGTACTATAAGCTATGAACTATCAAAAGAATGATTGGAAATTAGGATTCAACCGGATATTTTGGAGGATTATGATCAGTGACACTATGGTTTCATTAAATGATTGTTTTAAAGATAACTGAATCTGTGAAAAAGGGAATTTCATATTGGGTGTGTAAGTGGTGTGAGTGGCGTTAAATTTGCATGAATATCCGGCTAGGGGGCATGAGAACTCTTTTCCCTGGTACTCGGGGACAAAACCTAACCAAATTCCTAATTGGATCCCATTACTATAGTAGTTGGGCGCGGTTGGCTAACCCATGTGACTGGATGGGGTTAGGTTGGACTGATGGATTCGTAAAATGAGACTCAATTTTGTTATAGTATGATAGATGAAGTAAATCCTGGATAGTAATTGTTCTATGGAAAAAGAATCAATGGCTGTGCCTCTCGATGGGGAAAAAAGCATTGGTTTCTATGATCCAAGTGCAAGTTTCTTCCTTGATCTGACCAAGAGACTTACAGGTTCGGTCGGATCAGTTTGATCAGTTTCTTCTCAACCCCTCTCAAGCTTGAGAAGCATTAATTTGAATGGCTTTTAAATACTATTGAAGTTCTTTAATGTATTGTAATGAAGAAATACATAAATTTCCATTTATGCTTAATTTATAATGGTTTTTAAGTATTTCTCTCTCTCCCTAAAAGAATGGTCATTCCAATGACCTATTCTCAATTCAAATGAAGCTTCTCATGAAGCTTCCACATACACATCCACATCCATTCTCATTACATCACATCTTATCATATCCTATTCATTCTTCCACATACACATTCACAATTCATTCTTCCAATATGTATGTGAAAGAATGGATGTGGATGTGTATGTATGGATGTGGATGTGTATGTGGAAGAATAGATATGGATGTGTATGTGAAAGAATGGATATGGATGTGTATGTGAAAGAATGGATGTGTATGTGTATGTGAAAGGATGTGAATGGATGATGATGTGATGTGAATCGGGATAAGAATGAATGAGATGAGATGTGATATAAATTGAGACAGATGTGAAATGAATGAGGTGGGATGGGATGTGACTATGGGTTGATGCCAGTGGATGAGATGTGATGAGAATAAATGAGGAAAGATGTGATGAGATGGAAAATGATGTGATTGGATGAGAATGGGTATACATATGAATTGGATATGGATTAAGTAATGTGGAAGGGTGTGAAACAATGTGAAAAACGAGAGTTCATTATAGGAACTGTATTTATGACCTCTTTTATGTCAAAAATGTTGGGGAAGTATTTTGACCGTCTTGTGAATGAGGTCGTGGGGTGACCTAACTGATAAAGTTATAATAGCTGACGGAGAGTCAACGGAGGACGTCTCGCATAACAAGGTCGGCCGAGGTCTTGACTGGTCAGCCTCGGTTTGATTTAAATGGTGAGCTTCCGGTACAGTGGATGAGGGACCAAGGAAGCGGCCTATGAGTGAAGCGCTAGGTCACCTGTGAAGGATCCTAGAGGGTGCTGACCATACGGTGCTCGGGCTCTGGGTCGCTGAGGATACCCACACGTGCGTCGGGGAAGATATTGGAACAAGGAGTAAGAGTTGTTTTCTGAAACCGGGCATGGATCTGGTTGATTGACCTTGCTAGTCCTCAACGGATGAGTCCATGGCTCTTTTATATGGAGCTATTGGTTGATCTTGCTGATCTTCAATGGAGATTCCATCTTGATTTTTATAAGTGATTAAATTGTCGAAAAGGCCCCTGAGGGACAGGTGGTGAGCGTTCTGGTTGCCAATGATGCCATAGATACACCGAAGAAGGAATGATTGGAAATTAAATATAAAAGCATGGGTGCTATCATGGCCATCTACTTCTATGTGCTGTTCTCTTTTTCACTTGTATTCTTTCTAAATATGCAACCAAAGAGAGTCTCCTAGACTCTACATCACTACGCCACATGGAAACCATCTGCCAACAAATGTTCCTTGGTGACTTGCATTGCAGGAAGTTGGGTATTGCACATTGCGTTTAACATCTGACTCTTCCTTCACCCTTGTCCACTAATAGAGTCTTGACAACGTTCCAACCTGTTCTCCTGGAAGTCTTTTCACTTTACCACAACTCCGTGTTTTTGGGCTGCAAAGGCACGTGCCAAAACTGACCCCACCTCATTTTTAACAACATCTTTTGTACCATAAATATAACGGTACATCGCTAAGAACTCGGGTACATAAGTATCCTTCAGATTTTTAATATGAAAACCCCTCCTACTATTTGGTTTGATCTTACCCCAGACATTTGTCATCCACTCCTGCAGCTTCACGTGGTTTGTGGGCTTGGCACATCGAAATAATTGGAAGTCAAATGCACCTGTGCTGCCTGTGTACTGTAATAGAAATTATTCAATAGCTTGTGTTTAGGGATTCTTGCCATGACAATTCTTTGGAGATGACATTTAAAGAGAGTGCAACACCTACACTAGAAAATACAACATTTCTAGTTAGCTTGTGTGAACAAAATGTGGTCTCTCTCTTTCTAAAATCACATGTGATTGCATCTAAATGGCATGTGGCATCTCAGAAGATGCTGCCATGGGAAAAAACATTATGATGAGATTGCTAATTCATGTTTTAGTTCACATAAAACATTCAGTGTGAGATCTTCGAAAAAAATGTGGCCTCTCTCTCTCTCTCTCTTTGTCTGTCTGTCTGTCTGTCTCTCTCTCTAAAATCACCTATGCAGGTGCTAACATGGGAAAACATATTTTCTTCTTCTTCTTCTTCTTCCTCTCTCTCTCTCTCTCTCTCTCTCTCTCTCTCTCTCTCTCTCTCTCTCTCTCTCTCTCTCCAATTAGTGTTTCAATTGAATGGACAATTTTCCATGCTTGAGTGTGTAAAGACATTTAATCACCTATTGCATTTTCTCTTTAATCTCATGCATGGAATGCAAATTTTGTTGATGGGTCAAACAATTTGCAGTTGAGAGAGCAAAAAGTTAACAGCTGGGAGCAAGTTGACACCTGGGAGCAAGTTGACTATAGGGGAGACTCTGAGGAGTTTAAATGGGGGCAACCCTTTGAGAAGGAGTGGCTATGGCAACTCTCACACACACAAAACGCTCATGCAAATCTCAAAGTACAACTCATTCACTTACTTTGCAGTACCATGCCATCTCCTAATGTCATTACAATTAATTAGACTCCTAGAATTAGTAATTTGGTTTACCTACCTTAAGTGGTGAAACTTTCACTCTACTTACCCATTACCCTACATCAAAAATATTGTATAATGCATGCCAATAGTATGTACACCCTTTCATGCATCCACCCATTAAGCTTATGCATTAATGCATGTATAGCTCATAATGCATGAAGCTTATGAATTATGAGCTATATATGTTTATACGTAACTCATAATGCATTATGCTTACTGCATTAATTATTAGTACATTATGCAATATTTCTTTATGCATAAGCTTAATGTATTAAGCATTAATGCATTATTGCATATATTCTTAATCTTTAATGCTTAATACATTATGTATAATGCTTATTACATTATGCATATGCATAATGTAATAAGCTTATTGCATTAAGCATATGTATTAATGCTTAATACATTATGCATAATGCTTATTGCATTATGAATTATTCATTAATGCTTAATGAAATAATGCATTAAGCATATGCATTAATGCTTAGTACATCATGCATAATGCATATGCATTAATGCTTAATACATTATGCATAATGCTTATTGCATTATGCATTAATGTTTAATACATTATTCGTAATTCTTATTGCATTATATGCAATATGCATAATGCATTAAGCATATGCATTAATGTTTAATACATAAATCTTATGTATAAAGCAATATTTCATTAGCTTATGTATTAAGTTTATGCATGGTTTGATCTTTGTATGTATATGTTTTTGCATAGAGCATGCATAGAGCATACACATGCTCTATGAAAGCTATGTATGCTCTATGTGAGCTATGTAATGTTTTTATGCATAAAGCTTTTTATGTAATGTATTATCTATGTGAGCTATGTTTTATGTTTTAATGTAATGTTTTTTTCATATAGATGTGGCCATCATGCGGATCATCACCAATGGACCAAGATCTAATATATGGAGAGAAATCCTCTAGTACATCTTCCATACCTGTAGATGACCCTGATTTTCAACGTGTTTTAGAGGCACAGATGGCTTGGATCTAGTTGAACTCTAGGTATGGGGCTGAGTAATTGAGTTGCTCGGTCTTATCCCTCGCCTTCAGCTATCCCACAATCACCCATTTCCATATATCCCATCACCTTCCCTACCCCTCTCACTTCTACTTTTTCCCTCACTCTTCCACTTTTGCTACTCCTTGTCCTTCATCTTCTCCTAGTGCTCAGTGCACTCATCCCATCCCCGCAATGCTAGGGAGGTCGGTGAGGTGGATGCTTTGGGGGAGGTGCATGGTCACCTTCACCTATGGCAACATATGGCATGCTCGGGGAGGGTGATATGATTATCCTTGATGAGGAGGATGGGTCTTTTATGGATGACATGGAACGGAGAGTTTATTATACCTTCCTTCAATTAGTCAACCAAATCTATAAGGATGCCTTTAAACCATGGGGAGAACACAAGGATAGAGATTTCATTTATGTGGTACAGTGCATGCATGAGCGGTTCCCAAACCCTTCGCACACATGTTTTTCTAATGAGTGGGCGAGGAATCACATAATAAAGATCCTTAATAATAGGAGGTCTCAGCAAGGAGCGAAAGATGCTTCACAAATACCCGCCAATTACACCATTAAGGAGTGGAAGAAGGCAAAGCAAGAAGCCAGGGAGGGTACTCAACACCCTCAACATAAGGGGGCACATGTGAGGTAATTGTTGAAATACAGTGCGACAAAGTATGGATCCAGAGGAAAGGCAAGTTGGCGTGCATGATTTGTAAGTTTTCTCTTTGTCAATTTTCACTAAGTTTAGTTCATTTGTCGTCATGAATTTCATATCTCATGTGTGTTGTAATTTGTTATAAGAAAAGGTAACAGGTGCCCCCTAATGTCTCGGGAGAATAGGTACCACAAGCATCACAAACGAAGTCGAGACTTGGGAGTGGCTCAAATGCAAACGGAGTGGTCACTGATACAGATATCCAACGAGCTTGGTAGGGCAACTTGGTGAGTAGTTGAACTTGAATTTTAATTATCACCCAACTTGTTTTTCTCATGGCTAACTTTATATCACTATTTAATGCAGGAAGATGATGTTGAAAGTGATGGTGCTGATGATGGTGTTGGTGCACGTGGTGAAGATGCGGGCAAAGATGAAGATAAAGATGATGCATTAATTTAATTAGTTTTTGATATCTTCATCTTTATTCATTTTTGGATATGAACACCTTATGTAATTTATAACTATATATGTAATTTGCAATATAATCCATAACATTATTGTATTGTAATTATTTTCTATATTTTAAGTGTTTAAGTGTTTTTTAAAATGTGATTAATTAGTGTTTAAATAAAAATTATGATTAAGCAGTGTTTAAATAATGTGATTTAAAGAAAATGAGACAAAATAGGAGAGATGTGGGGACATTCTCTCACCCATTCTATCCCCTTTTTTTGCAAACAGTCCACAACTATACATGTTCCTATATGTACGATGTATCCACCTGCATAGCTGCACCGATAGCCGTGTGCATATACATACATACATACATATATATATATATATATATATATATATATATATATATATATATATATATATATATATATAGATTCTTTTAAATTTACACGGCTCTAGATGCGAATACGCTCTTCATTTGTTGTAGTGTTATTTATTTTCCCATTGATCTATGTACTCAAGATTTATGTACCTTGATGCCTCGTGGCATTTTATCAATGAAAATAACTTTTTACTTTGGACAAAGTTTGTTAGTTAATCACCTAATTACAATGAAAATACATTTTTACTTCGGACATGTATATGGCCTTTGGATATCTTTGTTAATTAATCAATTTATTTTTTAAAAAATTTAATTTTGTCAAACACGTGTTTTCGAGAGTATGTTGAATATTCGTATTTCTTATTGCAGAAATTTTGGGGTATTCCCAATCTACACTAATTTTTCTTTTTCTCCCACAGCACCGTTGCTCTTAATACCATCGTCGTATAGGCCTGGATGTATAACCATTGAAAACATGCCCAATTGTTATAGTGATAAAATAGAGTTATGAAGGGCTTTGCATATAGTACTTGGCTATATGCGAGAGGCATGATGCATGGAGATGGCAAGAAGCAACATTACAAAGAGGGTTCTTAGCATTAACTTTGAGCTATTTGTAATAAGTGATCATATTGTTCTTAGCATTAACTTTGAGCTATTTGTGATCATATTGTTCTTAGCATTAACATTCATTTGAAAATCTTAGACTTGAAGTTAAATGGTTTTTGTGCGTGCTTATAAAAATAACTTTTTTTTTAATGAAGAAACTAGAAAGGAAGCTCATCCATTTTTGTTTTTAATGTGAAGGAGCTAGTGTGAAGGAGGAGTAAACACATTGTACACACACAGAATGTGTATCGACATCCAAACTCCATTTGCATCATGTGAAGTTCTCTTAATCAAGTGACATTAATTAAGGTCTCATAAGCAACCTCGAGTTATAGATACCCCTCCTCTAATTTATACTTGAAATAGTATGCTTTATGGCACTAGGTGGTCCATAGTCAACTCATTGAGAATCAAAGAAAGTGTTTATAATAAGATTGTGAAAGAATGTAAACTTTATGAGTGGAAAGAGGTAGTTCAATGATTACAACATTGGGAGGAAAATCTTTTGCTTCCAAGACCTATTGAGCCTACTAAAGATTACATATGTTACACCCAAAATACTATATATATTGTCATAATAAGGAGAACTTTTTTGGGGAAGGCATGAATTAATGCGTAAGGCAACAAATCAACATCTTCATTGATGACTCGTGAAGCAAGAATAGAGTAGTATTGTTCTTCACATCCTCCTCAGGGGAATTGATTTATTCTACATTACTAGATGCTGCTAGTGCACCCTGTAGTAAAGAATCAACACTACGCAACCACCAACCAAAAAAAAAGAACAAGAAAAAAGGAAAGTTTAGTAGATTTCACACTGATTAACAATTTGTGTGTGTGTGTGTGTGTGTGTGTGTGTGTGTGTGAGAGAGAGAGAGAGAGAGAGAGAGAGAGAGAGGGGGGTGGATGGTTCTTGTGCCTGGGCAATTTGCTATGGGGATGGAGCCTTTTTTTTCATGATTCTATGGGGATGATACTTTTTTTTAATTCATGGGCAAAGGGTTGGAAACTTTTATGTGGATGAGACTACCTAGTTACCAACCTTCAGTTTGCAAAGCACTAAAGTTCATAATTGATGATCTTAACCCTAACGTTTAGATCTACTTAGTTAATTAGGGTTAGTCTTATAAGTTATTTATTGAGAAAATATCCTTTCATCTGCTGCGCTTTAACTGAAACTCCCACCCGAAGTCATTAATCAGGGTTGCAATTATACTCCGACTTCCCAAATGCATATATAGATTTAAGCTCGAGCAATGAAAACAAAAAATGAAAGCAAAGGATGATAAAGTATGATTTTCAACTTCAAACAAGCCAACCTGCTGGATCCGTAGCTGTCCCTAACTTGAACATGCATATATGGCTTTGATCTTGCTGTCTGCAACTCCATCTTCACTTCATGAACGTGCTGGACTGCATCATAATTATGTCTAACCGCATCATGATTAGCAGGCGTAAACAAGGTGGATCCCTGATCTAGTCCAAGCTCCTGGTGGCGATATTGCACATAATTAGGGCGAATCCAAGCACTTCCGAGGGCCGGATGAGTATCAGTAGGGGATGGATTAGTGCTAGTTGAAGCAGGGCTAAGCATGGAAGGTAGGTACTGGTGCTGATGATGATTGATATGCGTATGATGCTGTAATAGGAAGATTTGGCTTCTGGCGTGGTGAAGCTCTGCTGTTAAATTGTCGACTTGGGTTTGGAGGAAGGTGATGAAGCCGAAGCAGCCATGGCCGGGGTTGCGGTCCCAAGCGTCGGCTTCGTAGACGATGGACTTGATGGCGTCGCCCTTCAGGGAAGGGTCGACTTGTCTGAGAATTCTAAGCACGTTGCTCACCCCAAACAGCCTGTGCACATTCAGGAACTGCTTGATCTGATCAGGAGGAAAGTATGGCGCCAGCGGGCACTGCGCCGAGCATTTCTTCCTCTGATACTTGCACGCTGCACACGCTTGATAGCTTGCTGTACTCATCTTCTTAATTATCCTTGATTAATATTAATCCAGCTTTCGCATAACCTTCCAATCGTTTATTATTGTATTGCACCTAATCACCAATCAATTAATCTGCCCTACTGATTTACGAATCAGAGCGGACACTGCAACATAATTGAACCATGCATATTAGTTCAACCCTTGATTCGAATCACATACGCTGTTTGATGCGATCAACAGATTGATATTAACAACAAGGGACAACAACTATTGTAATCCTGTAATCATGATCATAATTCTTTAAGGGAAGCAATTAATCTGTTCGCAGCGGAGTAATCCCGATTAAAAAATCTTACACGTGAAAACACGCCGTCTCTGTACGTAACCATGCAGGATTGCAATGTGGAAGGCGCTGTGAGTCAATGCAGAATAGAGTTTGCGCTGAAGGGTTTACTGGAATCAGGGTGTGTGTGTGGGTGTGGGTGGAGCAGAAGGCAATATGTATGCGTGAGGGTGGCGGCGCGTTTCTATTTACGCTGCCTTCGTGCAACATCATAGATTTTTACAAGCGGAAATAAAGTAGAGACTGCTGGCCAAATGCTCCCGTAGCTTGTGCCTGAATGGCAGCCTTCGCCTTCTACCTACCTCCTCCGTATTTTGTCTCACATTAACCTTCCTTTTCAACCCTACCCTTCTCCTTGCACAGATCATGCGTGCCACAAATATCCCATCCACTTTCCTCACAAAAAAAAATGATATTGGGTTTGTGTGTGTGTGTTTGTGCACAGCCTGTATTTGTCACGAGCATGCATGTTTGTGCACATGCTCATGAGCTATGTACTTATGTTTGTCATGAGCATGCATGTGTGCATGTGTGCATGTGTGTGTGTGTGTGTGTGTGTGAGAGAGAGAGAGAGAGAGAGAGAGAGAGAGAGAGAGAGAGTTCCTATGTAAGAGAGGGGAGAGAGCAAGAGAGCAAGAGAGAGAGAGAGAGAGTGAGTGAGAGAGCAAGAGAGAGAGAGAGTGAGTATGTAAAATTGTTTCCTACATGAAGTAAGTATGTGCTACATGAGACCACCATCATAACCTCAAAAGGTCCAATGTGGGGAGTTTGAATGGTTCTTTTCAAACAAACAAGAAGCTAGTGATGAAGAGTCTTTCTAAAAGGTTATCAAAACCTCTACGCTACTTAAAAAGCTATGGATAAAGAATAGAATATTAAATTTTCATGTAAGTTGTAATGATGATGTCAGCATGAGCACTATGGTCTTGGGTTGATGAAATCTTAGCATAAAGTCTTTATCTCTTTCAACCATATAGTGGCATATCAATACATCATATTCAAGCCACTTTTTACATCTTTTATATTCTTGCTTCTTGCTTTGCTTGAACGTCCATGAACCATCGTTCCTTTGTATTTTCCCTAGTTTTCTACATGCTTCTATTATGAATCATTACTTACTATTTCCCTCTCATTGTTTCTATTTTAATCCTTATTTGTGTGTTTGTCTCTTTTGTTTCTCCTATCTGGCCATTATTTTTCCTTATCCAATTATGTGTTAACTATATATCTCATCTTTGTCCCATCATTACTTACGTTTAATGTGTGCTAGGACTAGTCTTACTAAAATTACTACACTTTTTACTGATCGCTTTGTATACACTCATAAACTATAGCTTGGTGTTGAACTTTACACTCATAAACTACAACTTGGTGCTGATGAATGTTACACCTTCTGAATTCTTAGTACATCTCTTTTTCATCCTTTGTAGTATAAGTGAGCAGCAATTACCCCCTAGTTAAATAATACTTCTCAACCTTAATTAACATTGGACTTATAGGCTTGAATGAATTCACTGAACAAGTTAGAAAAGTATACTTTGCCTAACACTAAAATGTCAAACAATCACTACTACAAGACAATAAAATACTGACATTTTTCCCGATGTAAAACACTTGGACTTTAAAACCCATGAGCGTCTAGACGTTTATACTTGTATCGGGAAAAACGTCGCTAAGAAAGCATCGGTAAAACAGTGAGAATATACGTCTTTATAGAAGTCGATATCTATGTGAAATCAGCGTCTATAAGAACGTGGGTATACCTGTCTAAATAAGCGTATCTACCTCTATCCCAAAAACAATGTATTTCCACACGTATTCCGACACTTCTAACACAAAGAATTATTGACACTTTTCTCAACGGATGTAGAGAATCAGCGACACTTTTACCGACGAACGTAGACTTTCATCGACATTGATACCGACGCTTTTACCGACAGACGCAGGTTTTTTTTTTGAAATAATGGATCCTATAGGTATAATTGTATACCTGGATACACTTGAATACACCATTTGCTAAAGATTTGAAGAAAAGGCTGGATTCAATTGAAATTTGACACACTTAAGTTATCACCACAAAAAAAGATGATATTGTTGATTATTCCTTTGGTGGTTCAAGTTGAGCATCTAAATGCATTACTTGGTGTCAAACAACAATGAGACATTGGTACCAACTGTATGATATGTATACTTATACGTATCTAGATATACAAAAAAATCGTCGCATATTCGAGCGACCTATATATGCCCAAAAGGGGTGCAAGAAAGATTTGTACAATTCCAAAACCAAAAAGATCTCTACAATTCTAAAACTTTGCCAGCTAAAAGGTGTCCAATCTGCAAGCTCCCCTACGAGGAGGCTCAGGTACGGCTCTTTGCAAAAACAATGCAATACCCATGAATTAGTATATACAAACTTATCAAAAATGTGAAACTGGCATATGGTACGATGTACTTACCAAAACCACACTGTTCTATTCTATATTTTTGCTGTCATGCTCAATGTGCTCAAGCAAGGCATAAGTTCCATGCTTGAATGCATAACTCTCCTCCAGCTCAGTAGTAGTCGCCGCCGGCGGACATCCAACCACCCTCTCTTGGATACATGAAAACAAAACATAAATAAAAACAATCTACTATTCACTAGTTACATACAAACGAGAGGCTACAAAAATCATGGATACTTACAAAGTACTCATAAAATGAGTCCCATTCACCGCTCCCGAGATGCGAGCTCCCCATGCTCTGTAGTCACTTTGCCACTGCTCCCTCCTGCTACAAGTATCGTCGAGGATTTTCGGTGTACCTCCTCACCTCCTCATCCCATGTCTCTTGGTCAATGAACCAAGGCTTTTCTCCCCCTTGTTTTCACCGCTTAGGTGACATCGGCGGACCTCCTGTGTTTGGCATACAATCTCTCATGAGATTGTAGATCCACTTGTTTGTGTACTTCCTCGCTACCTGGGGCAGCAGGCTTGAACTCTCTCTTGAGTTGATTGCAAATCCTTGTTTTCTTCCTCTGAGGTGGAGGAATTTGGTTAAAGTGTCGTGGGAAAGTACTATTTTGCATAGTTCCCTCACACGATTGCGCATCTCTTGACCAACATCATCAAGTACCACCTTCCCTTCCTGCATCATGTAAAGATGCTAATCTACATTAGGGAGAGGGCTACTACCAAAACATTGACTAGATCAACGGGATGAGATGGGGGTGTTGGCCACACTCTGTATGGGTGGATGCTCTCTTGGAGAGGTAAATGCATCTATGGTACTACCATTGCCACAACAACCACCACTACCCCTACGACAACAACCACCACTACCCCTACGATGCATACTCCGACTGCGGTTGGAGGAACGGCCCGAGGGTGGGGGGGTTTGAGTAGGGGATGGTATAGGTGTAGGTGTGACGGTGGTGGTGGTTGACGATGGGCATGCACCCAGCTCGCCATGGCTAAAATAGGCCCTATCCATAGCTGCTTGCTTGGGGGTGGCTTGTGTAAGGAAAGCTCCAAATTGGTCAGGGCTCATGACGCATGGAGTAGGTGGGACAGTTGGTTGGGGGGTAATGCCAGGGGTGATTTTTGGGCTATATGTATGGTCCTCCATTTGCATATATGCATGGATATGCAAGTTATGATTAGGACTAATCAACACACTAATCAACTAATCAGCACACTAATCAACTTCATTTTAATAGCACAAAATCAAAATAATATGAAGAGATTAAGGAGAGAAAAAAGGGGCTTACCTTTGAGAGATTACGGATAGATAGTAGTGATATACAACTTGTAAAAGAACCAAAAAATAAAAATTAGACCACAAAAAAAACTTGCAAAAATAAGAAAACATGAAAGCAAGAAAGATGGAAACATAGGAGAGTGTAGAGATGCAGCACCACACAGAGAGAGAGAGAGAGAGAGAGAGAGAGAGAGAGAGAGAGAGAGAGAGAGAGAGAGAGAGAGAGAGAGAGAGAGAGAGAGAGAGAGAGAGGAAAACCAAAAGCTCAGTGGTGGGGGGAAGGGGGTTGAAAAAACCTGCAAAAAAAAACCCAAAAAAAAGAGATTTGAACATTTAATCTGCCAAAAATTAGGAAGGAAGCAAGATGCTAGACAAGGAGAGTGTAGGGATGTAGGAGAGAGAGAGAGAGAGAGGACATGCAAATACTGGGGGGGTGGAGATTTACTCACTCACCGCACAGGGGAAGCAAAAAATGAGCAAAATAGAGTCCGTGTTTTGGCTCTATTATTTTTTCTAGTGTCGGAATTTGCGTTGGAGATATCATTGGTAAAAGCGTCGGTATATGCATCCAAATACATGTCCAAACTATTACCGATGATATTACCGACGTCTATACCAACTATTATTCGGACGTATGTTCTAACGACAAAAGATTATTATATTGTAAAAATGTATACAAGCTTTGAAATTTCTCGCCCCGACACATTTCCCATTAGAATTTAAACTTTGGCTGACTAAAATATGGCCTCATATATAAAAGGCCATTCCTCCTCTCCCAAAAAACACAAATTTACAGTCATGGATGGTGTGAACACTACAAACACATGGGGACACTCAAACGTAGAGGAGAAATGCTTATGCCCTTGCAATCGATGCAAGTACTAAGTCTTTTGATTTGATGAAGATTTTGCAACGACCATGTAAAGAAAAACGGTATATTTCCAGTTGAGCATCTAAATGCATTAGTTGGTGTTGCAAACGTGTCCTCAAAATAAGCAACAGATCGATTACTTGGACCTTCAACCCAAGCGGAGTACTAGACGGATAACAACACAAGAAAGTACTAATCAGCCTCATGGTGAAGAAGAAACTATGGTGGACTCTCTGATGTATTTGGAGCAAGACATGGATGACATGATAGACGCCCTACATGACACAGGGGATATCGAGCCAAAAACAACACAAGAGATTGGTGGTGTCCACTGACGTACGGAGTAGGCCTCAAGAGAAGAGTAAGAGTTGTGTAGGCTGGCCAATACGCCTCTGTATCATGGTGCACGTATATTTGTTTTGCGTACATGCCTCGCAATGCTAAACTTGCAATCAATATTTGGATGGTCCGATACTAGCGTACTAAAGCTTTTTGCGTAAGTGCTTATCACCCTTTCAATTTTTAATCTCCTTCTTTTACCTTTTTTAAATCATCGTTTGTGAATATGACAGGTCATTGAGAGATCAAATAATTCCAGAAGGCAACGAGATGCCTGTAGACCGTATGTGTGCAAAATCCATATTATAATCCATTCATTAGGGGACATTTGGATATATTTTGGGCCTTTTACTATAATGAAAGTACTTAGTAATGGACCAATAGGAATAGAGGATTGTGCACATTTGGTCTCCTTTGAATATAGGGAGGGAGACTAGGCTATAGGGAGGGGGACGAGGCTTTTAATACTAATAATTACACTTGTCCCTTTAAAAAAGTAGGGGGTTTAGGGTATGTACGGTTCCACCATTTTTGTGGCTCAAAAAATCCTTAAAATTTTAAAATTTTTGAGATTCCCCCAAAACTCGCATTTGCCCCAAAAAAGCTATCTCAAATTTCATTGTAATAAAAAATTCCATTTTCAAGTCCGCGTTCCCTCTTGAACATCCAAATTAAACTCTTCCTCCCTTTCTCTTCCATCTCTATCTCATTTGCCCAACCCTAATGAAACCATCAAAGCCCGAAACCCTAAACTTTCTCCTCCATCTTAATCTCCGTCCCTTCTCGGAGGTCCATCTCTTTCATCTTCTTCAAGGCTCCCATAAAACCCTAGTCTGCACATCTCTTTCCTTTTTTACTCTAATCCTAACCTTTCTACTCTAGCTTCCAAGAAGATATGGCCACACCAAGAAGAACAAAACATGAGATTGAGGAGATATCCTTGCACAATAAGGACGATGATGGTGCTTGGGTGGGAGAGGCATTTCGTAAGAGCGCTTGGGTTTATCTACAGCCTACTGCAATCGGGCCTCACCGAGTTTTCGACGGCAAAATGTACTGGAACACTATTGGAAAGGTCGTTTACAAGGCTTCAAAAAGGCAAGCAATGGAAAACTAGTGGCCATGGTACAACATGTTTACACAGCACGAGATATCCATCTTCACCAACAAACTCAATTTCCATACAATTGTAAGTATCGCAGGTAGAAAGGGACATGTGAGATTTTCTGACAGAGATGTTTCAATCTAAGTCAACTTATTTCTTGTTTGCAGATATTTTTCCTTCAAACATGGTAGAGGAGCAGCCATTGGAAAGCCTTACCGGAACATTTCAAGCATTGCATGCAGACATTGGTCAGGCAATGTTTTCTTGTAAAACAAGTGCATAACTTCTTAAGGAAAAGATCTTCTTTTACCGGCACTCCTATTTGGTGCCAAAGCAGGATGGTGGGTTTGGTAAGCTATAGATAATCACATCTCCACCCCTATCTTCTATGGCCAATTCCAGATGCTTGGACTATAATGGTCATGAAATTAAAGATGCTTTGTGATATACAAGGGTCGTTGAAGTTTGCAAAGCCTTGTCGATCTGTGAGTCTTAGTTGGGTATGCCCAATACATCTTTTTGCCAAGATGTTCAATTTATTTTGTTTCTCACGAACACCTACCATGTTTGTGTGCAAGAAGTTATTAGGTGATGACATGGTAGCCTTGCTTGGAGACCAATGGAGGACTGTAGAAGGGATACATAAGGATGACACATTCAAGTGCAATATAGTAGAATCTAGTGTCTCATTTCGGTATCTCAAAGCTTGTGCCACACTACACATACGCTTCTATTATGAGAGGTGGATGAAAAAGAATAGTTGTTGGGTCCCAATGTGCAGGCAGATAAACAAGTTGTTTTGCCTCTCAACATATGCGTTTGGTTGCCCAGTGGTGCAGTGGAAGTTGTAGGTGCAAGTAGACATTGGAGCCTCCTAAATATTAGAGAGCACCTCAATATCATGGGGGAGGTGAGGATATTAGCAGAGCACAATTCAAGGTGAACAATAGGAAGATTCAAAAACGACTAGAGCCAAATACCTTGGTAGATCCCGATCGGGATGCTGATGGTATATCGCTCAATTAATGGGTATTCTGAATTTTGTGAATTTTGAAGCTAATTCAAGTATGTTAATTTTGTAAAGTCCTTGCCCTCAAAAAAGTGTACTGAGCAATGAATTTTTATCTTGTAACAGCTATGAATTTAGATTTTTATATTAAAGTTATAACGCAACAAATGTACTTTAAAGCTGTCTTGTATGTGCACAATAATGGTCAGCTTAGTGTAGGTACTAGGGTTCCTATTCCAAAATGGTTTAGTGGCACACAGATTTACAGCACATGGTTTTTTTATGTCGATGGTTTCGTAGTCCATCCAAAACAGTATATAAAGACCAGTCCATAAAGGAATTGAGAACATAATATCTTACAACTTATAAGCTCTGTACAAAAGCCACCCATGGATGCAAATTCTTCTAATGAGAGGATTGTTCCTAGTAAGGTTGCTATTTTAGTTGTTTCTTCTGATGAGAGGATTGTTCCTAGTTGTTTCTTCTGATGATGAATCCTATTCCTCTGTTGGGGATATAGATGATCAACCTATCTAGATATCTGAAAGCTTCAAGAAAGACCTTGAAGATGTAGATAAACTGATAGATAAAGCCAAAGAGGTGCATCAAAGAATTCTTCAGATGAACAACCCAGAGAAGAAGACAAAGGAAAAATCTACCGTGCAGAATTAGAAAGGTCTTGTATTGAGGGACTTAGGCCCAATAGAAGTCATTGTAAGACTTGTACTTAAATTTTGTTTCTTAGCAATGACTAATGTGATGAAAAATTTCTACATGGACATGTGTCTACTCTACAAAGTACTCATAACGATCTTGAAGCAAACGTCTTTAAAATTCAATTTTAACCAAAGATAAGTTATGAGAATAAAAATTATCAACAATCTATTTTATTATGGCAAAGCACAATACTCACAAAATACAAAAATGAGTAGCGCTCAATAAAAATAGAATGTTTATACAAAAATGAGCGAAGGTCAATAAAAATACAGAATCTTTACAACGTTGTCTTTGGACATATACAAAATACCTCTAAGCGGTTTCGGGCTCTGTAGCCTCAGCCTTGGCCTCCTCCTTTGACTCAACCTTTGGCAACTTGGCCTCCTCCTTTGACTCAGCCTTTGGCGCCTTGGCCTCCTCCTTCTCCTTTGTTGGCACCTTGCCTGCCTTGTCCTTGCCCTTTCTTGCAAATGGAAGCTCCCTCTTTGCCTTGCCCTTGCTTCCCTTCTCACAGGGACTCCTTATTTAAAGCTGAAATGCCTAATAGGGGAATGAAAAACGGCATATTTTTTCTCTTCTTTGATGCACTAGTGCTAGCAACTAGTGGAAGTGGCGAGTCAGGGTCATCAGGCATAATTGCATTATTGAGGATAATGTTTATTGCCTTTTCCCGCACACTCCACAGCCAGAACTCGTCTAAGCAAATAGCTTACAAAACAACATAAAAGTCAATTAGAATAATGCGGGATCTCTCATGAAATGAACATAGAGAAATTATATTACAGTGACACAAGAAACTTACACAACTGTCAAAATCGTGGACCTTAAGTCTATCATTATTCTCTCCCTCCAACTTCAGAAGGTTTTCTACCAATTCATCCCTAACAACATTCTCTTCTAATAATGTCTCATTTCCCTTCAGATCCGCCCCCTTTACAAGCCTCTTCAGCCCTTGTGGACTTGGTGTTGTCATCTCCTTGTCAGAAGCCGTGTTCCTCTTCAAAGCAGGAGGAATGGAGAGGATTTCTGCTGCCTTCATATCCCTGAATGGTAGAGGTTGCATGAGCTTATCATACCTATGCTTACTAATGCCATGCCCTTGTCCATTAGTGTGACCCTCCTGGCATGGGCAGCACAAATGCTACTATCATTTAATAAGTCTATAAGGAAATCTTCGCATGACTTGAAGACATGCGAGGGAGCTACTCTGCCATTTAAAGTAACCTTTCCACTTTATTCTGTCCCTAACGGATTTGACAATCCTTAAGAAAGGAGCTTTGGGGATGAGGAGATTGACAGCCGCCCTCCGCCTTCCTCATCTCCGCAAACAATTTTCTTTGCCTTTGCAAAGTGACCCTGGCCTTTGAAATATTCTTGCTGGTTCTGGGTTTGACATTAGGAAGCATAGGTTCACTTGCGACATCCTTTGGAATTTCCTCTGGAAGATCTAGAACCGGAACTGGATTTGGCGTGCTAGATCTGGCGCTGGCACTGAAACTCTCTTGACGGTTTGTTTTGTGCGCGCCATTGCAATACTTGAAAAGAGAAGGCATAGTAATTAGCTAAAATTCACACAACCACCATCCACCGTGCGATAAGGAGAATCCAAATGTGGACCAACGTTCATTTCCTGTGCACGGTGAACGAAACAAGAACTTATCAATAAAATTCACCCAACCATCCACAGAGCCATATGTCAATTCAAAAACATGGAGAATAGCCATATCACACCATGAACGAAATCAGCGAAAGCAAAGGGGAATAGAGAACTTATCAATAAAATTCACCCAACCGTCCCCACGGAGCGATATGTCGATTCGAAAACATGGAGAATAGCCATATCGCACTGTGAACGAAATCAGCAAAAGAAAAGGGAAAGAGAGACTTATCAATAAAATTCACCCAACCGTCCATGGAGCCATATGTCGATTCAAAAACATGGAGAATTGCCATATTGCACCGTGAATGAAATCAGCAAAAGAAAAGGGGAAGAGAGAGAAAAACTTACATGCGCTTGAAACAAGGGATGGGATGGATGGATTCAGTGAGTTGCAAGAGCAAAGGGTGGAGAAATGCAATGGAAAAAAAGTGTGGAAGAAAAAAGCATGGAAAAGAAAATATTCCTCCTTTTTATAGAGCAAAACATAATCATGACGTCGACTCCATCAACCCTACACCACGTGGCAATTCGTGAATTGATGATGATGATGTAAGCCCTACCATAAGTGGTGTTCGATCCTCAATCATGTGATGTCAGCCCTAATATTTGACCTATATAAAGATGGTGCGAGTTTTTTTTGCTACGCTCAAAATTTTCTCGCTTTCCATACCCTCCATGGTGCGAGTTAGCTTTTTCCACGGCCCATACTAACCACGGTGCGATAGTTGCATTCCTGCACCGTTTCTTTCCTCTTATCGGACGATGAACGGTTTCCACCCGGATTAGAGAAGCGATGGAGGTTAAGAGTTCTTACTTATACAATGCTACAAATGATGTGGATGATTTATTGCTCGAGGAGATTAAGGACGAGCCTAGCGCCACAGAGCATCTCTTTGACCTGCTGGGGTAGGAGAAATCCCTTTGCCATGTAGAGCCTGTGTTCAACGTTCCTTTCAGTTTGGAGGATATTATTCAAGGACATGGCAAGGACATCCCTGGACAGAGTATTATAGGTTGGTCGACGGAGGGACCGTCTCTTATAGGTCCACATTACGTATGTCCACATGTCAAGCCTCACAGTCACCTCATCTCAGAATTCAAGCATGTCAAAGAGGACATCCCTGGAGGGAGAGTGGACTGAGTATTGTAGGTTGGTCGACGGAGGGACCGTATCTTATAGGTCCATTACGTATGTCCACATGTCAAGCCTCACAGTCACCTCGTCTCAGAATTCAAGCATGTCGAAGAGGTGGGACACTTACTCAAATGATCAACGTATCAACATTTGTGTTGACATGTGCCCAGTGCATGGTAGGAAATGCAGGTTACTAGAATATCATTTTGGGTTTGTTGCCTATCTCTTTCGTCATGCTGATAAGGAGGATTGCACAAAAGAGGAGCTCAAAGGAAGGACTGAAAAATCAAAACAGTCCTTTATTCCAAGTGCTCAGTCTGCAGAAGAAGAGGTCATGGACCTCTGTCCAAGAAGGAGGGAGGAACTTCTCATCACAATTTTGATGTGGTAGAGTTTAAGGCCTCCACCATCATTGATGAAGGAACGTCATCCGTCCATGGGGAACAATTGACATCCAATTTTGTCATCCCTGGGCTATTGTCCTTCCTAATGAATGGGACGTATTACCTCCTCCTCTCCCACATTAAAAAACTCTACAATTTTAGGGAGGATTACTGTCTTGCTATAATAGCAGATGGTTGTGAAGCTGCGTCTAGTGTTGATGTAGAGAATGACCATAAGGATGAATTTCTCGCATTGGACACAGAAGTGACAGAAAACTTCTTAGAGGCCCCAGTAGCAATGTCCTTGTGCTTTAAAAAAGCCAAGGAGAATGAAGCTTCTCTTCCTTCAAAGAAAGAATTTCAAGCCCTTCAGCAGGATATGGGCATTTTTGAGTTTGGCAAGGAACCTATTCCCGAACTTAACCAAGAAAATGAAGAGGGATCCATTAACCTTTGGGATGCAGCGAAGTTGGAGGATGAGGACTAGAAGGTAAATTATTGCTTGTTTGTTGCCTGAATTAATTATTTATTTAGTTTGTTTGGTTTAATTCTTATTGCTTTTCAGTCTGTTTGAATTATTTCTTACTTTAGTTTGTTCCCTCCTGGTTCTTTGTCAATGCAGATAGAGCTTGACAACGCTGATGGATTTCTTGGACGAGGTGGTGTTGGTCATGCTAGAGTTGGGCAAGATGCCGCTCCTGCGCACTACGTCTCTTCTATCAACAAAAATATATTTATTATATATCATAGCAAGTACTCCAGGGATGCAAAGATTCCACTCCTTACACTAAAATCCCTATCTAGGTATACAAGGTATGCATTTATACCTTATAATATACATAAAGTCATGCTTATAGAGAAGTGTGTTGCCATCCGTATCTTTGGATACGACCTTGGTTTTTGGCCTTCTAGAGCAGGTTATTTTCTATGTTATTGAAGTCTGACCAAACCTTCTCGTAGAATTACAAGGCTTGAATTGGTGCAGTCAAATGTTGTACATTTGCATAAATCCTTCCTCAAGTTCCAAGGCTTGGTTGAGTCCTTGGCATTTTTTGGCTTCTCCAGAAAACGTTTTGCTTTATTTCCACTCATGGACACTTGTTGTGCAACCTCGTGACTCATGCCAGAGGTCTTTTTGTTAACAGTAATCTGCACATTGCCACCATGGCACCCAATTGAGTTGAGTAGTTACTCTACTTTATGAAGAGCTTCTTCTTGTCGTTCTTTGCCTTGCATAGTAAATGCATAATCTATGTGACACTTGAGGAAATGGTCAAACACACGCATGAATGCATGCAGTGTACAAAAGTGGATATTCTTCAGTTCAAATGAAATTATAGGATTCCATTCTGGATCTCTCAAATGCCTGTTTGGCACAGCTAGCATGTTGGGAGACAAGACACCTCCAACCCAGTTGCCAGCAACATCGTCCATGGGGTCGTTCTGAATATCTTGATTCTCAAGCATCCTCTTTTTTCCCGACTTTTGTTTGTTTTCCCGCACCATTCTCATGCACCACAGACAAGGATTTGGGGTGTTGGCACCTTCTGGACACCCAAGCAAGCACTTTATTATCTTCAAGTCACCCCCCAAATGCTATTGTATAAGTGCCCTTGCCCTCTACCTCAAGTTTTTCTCCCTGAATCTGTGCTTTGATGACGAAGGTAATCCAAGGTATCCTATCAAACATCCAAGCGAGAACTTCACGTGTCTTTTGGTACTTCAAATGCCCCAAGCCACCATATCTCTTTCTTAGATTGGACACTATATGAGGGAAAGCCTAGCTTGCAAATCCTCTCCCTATCATGAGTTTGGTTGATCTCAGTATTCCTCTCAAATGTGTCTTCATTGAGAAAAGACAATAACTCTGAACTTTTTGCATATGCCATAGCCTCATTCATGAGTGTGATACTCATTTTCTCTATCCTCTTTCCTTTCACAATAATCTGACACTCATCCATTTTCAACACAAAGCTAACTTTGTCACCTTGCATGACAAACAAAACTAAAAAGTTACTTACAATTATTAGATAATCCATAGAATAAGATCATAACTTTCTGAAGACGTTGTAGATCAACAAATATATTGTTGAACTCGTTGAAGAAATCACAATATTACCATTGTTGCCTCCCTTTTTTTCCCAAGCTCTAATGGTCAGCACATCATTGACGCAGTGGTACTCTCCAATCTTACGTTGCATATCTGCATTGCATGTTCTCTTTGCTAATCTTAATCTTCTTGGGGCAGGAAAAATATTTCGTGTGATGCCTTGTTTGCGAAGTGTATCTTACAGTAATTGATGGAGAGCCTGTTATCCTTTTGTGCTTATGGCCACTTCATCGCATGCATTCTAAACCTCCTCAATGCCTAAAATGTTAGTTATATCTTTCATTATCTCATTTGCAAGTATCTGTCATACCTTCTTGTAGCATGGATCTTGAACTATGGAAAGAATGTCATGTTCTCTCACGCAGCTACGTAACATATCTCCAATATCTTGAGGACCATTATCACCACACATAGAACTAACAAAGATTACTTATAGCAGCAATATTATAAAATGAATTAACAATTAATGAAAAAAATCAAACAATAGATACACTTTAATAAGAATAACTTATAATAAAAAAGATGAATAACTTCAGGATGTGGTCCTCTTTCTCTTTGCCCTCTCTCTGTAGCTATAAAATATTATTTTGTGCAATTTCGAGAGCTTGTTGCTGCACACTACTCAAAGTGACTTGCAAGCTATGAATTTGTGAGTTTAGAAATTGAACCTTCCATGCATCACATATACTTAAGCATTTGCAATATCCAAGGAGCCCATTGTCACCCTCTCCAACAAAATGAATAAATGAGGGTAGGTCTGTGAAAGGTAGAGAGAAATTTGACGAAGGATCATTAGGATATAAATACCCATCAATCCAAAGATCCACATTACAATGACCTTGCTGTCTTATTCTTGCTTCTCCTGTGCGTTTAGACGTTCTTTTCTGATAGCTGCATATTCATTTAAGATGTGAATATGCAAGTCTACCTTCCTCACTCATGATGAATGTAAGGTGTTTGTTATTTCTGTGAGTGCCATAGTAGACACAATGGAAGATGGTAGATAGCTTGGATCCCAAAGAGAAGCTTGAAAGAGAGACCTACTGCAATAAGAGAGAGAGAGAGAGAGAGAGAGAGAGAGAGAGAGAGAGAGAGAGAGAATCTTTTAGTTGTTGAGTCAGACAAAGAGGAGATGTGATAGTAATCGATGAAGAAAATGGTTTTTAGGTTGGTTTGCTATATAAAATATAAATTTTAAATTGCTAGTCTATCTGAAAATTTAAATTTAAGTTAAACCTTTCATTTTTTTATGCATTTAAAAGTGAAAAAATAAAAAAATGTAAGTTTTCCTTGTCTTTTAATGACTGTTGATTTAGAATTTGTGGGAACTTTAAAAATGCAATGAAAGTGTATTAAACGAGATTGTCTTTTAATGACTGTTGATATGAAATCTAGAGGGAACTTCAAAAACACAATGAAAGTGCATTAAATGTGATTGAAAGTTATTTTGAATTTTAATAAAAAATATTTTTTGGGCCCCTATATGGACGATATTGATGATGTTTCGAGAGTTTTAGTGGCTAGAAAGATAATCCTAGAGAGGAAAAAGTAGAGAGATCCCCTACTTTTAGGGCCAAAAGTAGGCGTCATTATGAGGTTTGTCTCCTCAAGCCTCAATAAAATTAGTCTTAATTCCTTAAAATTAGGGATCCTTACAGGGCCCTTTTGATGTTCAAATGCCCCCTAATGTGGTATGGACTACAATTCCTAGCACGCTTGTCCAAATGATTGTGTTCTTTATCGACACGGGAGGCATTGCACAATATCCACATTGTGGAGAATCCAGATATAGGAAATATGTCCAAGGAGAAAGGGTTCCTGCAAAAGTACTCAGGCATTTCCCTACCATTCCATGAATTAAAACCATGTTCAAGTGTAAATCCATGGCGTCTATGATGTCTTGGCATCGAACCACTAGATCCACGGACGATGTTATGTGTGTGCTCGGCTAATTGCCCTGCATGGAGACACAATGAAGAGAAGTGGCCAGACTTTAATGAGAAACCTCGTCATATTCATCTCAGGCTAGCTATGGATGATGTGAACCCATTTGGTCTTAAAAGTTCACCATGGAGCACATGGCCAGTTTGTCTTGTGAACTACGATCTTCCACCTTGGTTAGCAATAAATAAGGACATTTTTTTCTCTCATTAATAGTCCCTAGGAAGTACAAGGTGGCCAACATGGATGTGTACTTAGCCGCATTAATAGAGGAGCCTCAAAGTTTGTGGGAAGGAATTGATGTTCATGACAAAGAGTTTTGGACATATAAGGTGGATGGTTGTGTAATATATTTTTTAATAGAGGACTATCAATCTCTGGATACAATGCATGCACTTTGTGTGGACCTAGACTAGATTCTCGTCATTCATCAAGAGGCTTGAGAAAGATGGTGTATGAGGGTCACAACTCACAAGAAGTATCTACCAGAGGACCATGAGCTACGTGAGGGCTATTTGGGTCGACCTTCTCCTACACTAAGGGCAAGCGATTGGAAGAGAGCATGGGAGGACAATGAAGGGTCTCCACTCCCTGGAATGAAGCGGCTGTCCATATTCTACTACCGACTATACCATATTGGGAAGGTCTTCTAATTAACCATTTGCTTGACCCTATGGATATTTTTAAAGCACTACCTAAAGGGGGCATTTAAAAAGGATAATGAGCTCTCTGGCTTAAAATCACATGATTGGCACAAGTTCTTGCAATTGTTCTTGCATGTGGCCATAAAAGGTTGCCTCATCGACAACATAATAAGGGATACAATATACAAGATTGGCACTGTGGTCCGTTGGATTTCATTGGAGATAAGAAAGGACACTTTGGAAGTAGCCCGCTTAAATTCCATAGAAGAAATTACATTAGTGGAGAAGTTTCTCCAACATCTTAACCATACAAATGCATCTCCTAGTTCATGTTGTGGATAAGGTGGCTGTGGGGCAGGGGTCGTCCATTCACATTGGATGTTCTTTTTGGAGAGGTTCATGAAGGTGCTGAAAGGGTTTGTTTGTCAAAGAGCTCGCACAGAGAGAATTATGGCAATGGTATAGCTTGTGCAAGAATCCCTCGTGTACATTAGAGAGTTTCTTAGTACCCTAGACCCTGAAGTGCCTAAACTGTGTTCAACGGAAGAGGAGGATGATAGGGTAATTGGAGAATAGCCACAAGGACAAGGGATTGAGAGAAGCATGGATGTGGCCTTATGAGATAAGATCAATAAATTTTGCATCTTAACTCAAAGAGTACGCAAAAGTGGATTGAGCGGTATGGAGAGGCCAAGAATGAAAGGAATCGAGCTCATCAAGCTTTTTGAAGTAGTCACTCGCTAACCATATATACCCTTCATCGCTTGCTATACTTGTAGACTTTCCATCAAGTAGATGGCTCCAACAAACCTTACAAGAAGCAAAAATTTGTGATGAAGTTCTTACGGATAAAAGGAAGAGGAGCTTGGATACGGTTGTGTTTACCGTAGGTGATTTCATTCATTCTAAGCCTTGATATGTTTACATGTTTTCCAAATATTTTTAAAAAATTCTCCATAATCTAACAATGTGTTATTTTCTTTTAGTATTAAAAATTTGCAACACTGTGGTCACCTGGATGCCATTTTCGAGTGGAGCGGATCGATAAGAAGAGAACAACATTCGATTGTGGTGTTAAAGCAGATTCCATGCTCGAAAGCAGGACTAGTGGAAGTGATTCAAATACAGATGTGAATATGCATCCAACATATCATCAAGGTTGGCTTTCGAAAATTTCATATGTTTATCTTTGATGTGAAGTGGCTTACGGTAGTCACAACAGGAGCACATGCAACCACACGAAGAGACAAATCCGGATTAGTTCAAGTGGAGTCCACAAGATGTTGATAGACCAAAAAGACACATTTATACTACCACAACATTGTGAGCAAATAATCTTTAAGGAGGACCCAAGAGATCTAATATGGTGGTTTGTAATCCAAGTGGTACCACGTAATAAACAAATATATGAAAACATGCAAATAGATCACAGAGATGAAGTAGAGATTGGTGTGGGCCAGCAAAATCAAGTTCCACTACATGTTGAAGTACAGCAAGAGCAAGGGCTAGACGAAGGTATAGAGATCGAAAAATTAGACATAGGAAATATTTCGAACACAGTGGAAGGTGATCTTGACAAAGAGCCAACAACATAAATGAGGAACTAGAGCCAGAGCTAGAAGATTTAGAGGCCGACATAGATGCATCGTCTATTCCCACATGATTTGAAGATGGAGGGATTTTCCTTGAAATAGATATTTTTGGAGCTAATGATATTTTTGAAGATGAGAGGGTTGATAATGATCAACTTTGATTTTGTAAACATGCAAATATTCTCACATGTTATGATTTGATGGTAATGTATTAATTAGTTTCATTTAATTTTACAAGTATTTTAATATACCAAAAGTGAAAAAGAAACATATATATTGGTAATGATACAAACAAGGTAAAAAATGAAAATTAATTTTTTGACTTTTATTGCAACGTGTATAACGACGTTATTTTCAACATTTATAGTGACGTTTTTTTCGACACTGTTTGCGACATCAATAAAGACCCTTTTATAGACGCTAATTTCGATGCCACGACAGGCATCGCAAGATGTCGTTGGAACATAGGCATCTTGTAGTAGTGAATCCCATAAAGCTTTACTTGTATAAAATCACTTAAAATGATAAATAGATTTTATATAACCTATATCACAAATTTACAAGCAAGAAATATTACAAAAAGGCAAATTTATTGATATAATTAAAAAGTTCAATTAAAAGTTAAAAGATATATTCCCTATATTCAAAATTTGAATATTTCTAATTGTATAATTAACTAACTTACTATTGGAAAGTGCACATTTAATCCTATATATTCTCAAAGATATTGTGAAAATATGATTTTATTGCTGTGTACATATGAGAATGTTATTGTTGTGTACGTACAATAATGTTATTTTTGTGTACATATGAGAATGTACATATTGCTTTATACATATGAGAATGTACATAATGCTTTATATAGATAAGAATGTACACATAATGCTTTGTAGTATAGGTGAGAATGAGAATGTACATAATGCTTTATATAGATAAGAATGTACACATAATGCTTTGTAGTATAGGTGAGAATGTTTGTATTTATAAGAAGCTCAGAGTCAGGCATGTCCAAATGCTATAGTTAAGAATGTGTTCTTTCTATAGTGAACAAGTTAGCCTACAAAAATGTAAAACATCCTTGAGGACACACTCAGTAACTATCTCCACTTTTCCCAAACTAAGGTGTCATTTGATTTGGTAGTAGCATTCATATTGGTACTCCATGGTGGCTACGTCTAGCCATTTGTATCTTGTACGAGATACAAGATAATCTAGATTGCTCCTATCTCCTCGGACAAGATACGGTGATCAAATGCACGATTTCCATGTGGCTTGATTTTGTAGAGTTTTGATGAAACCCTAGATCTCGTATACGAGATGTAGAGAGAGAGAGAGAGAGAGAGAGAGAGAGAGAGAGAGAGAGAGAGAGAGAGAGAGAGATAGCTACTACTTAAGCTTAATTGAGGGCTTAAGGTTAATCTTGAGTCATTAGGACCCTAAGCCTTGTTCCTTTTCACACTAGTCCATTCACATTAGGTAGGGTATTTAGGGTTGGGGGGTTGTTCACATGGAGCCTAGCTACTCCATTGGTGATGTCTTAGGCGATATAGAGGTAGAGCTTACAAGTGTGCATGATAGTGTAGTACACGCTATCCTAGAACTTTGTTTGGGACCATAGGGGAACGGGTAGGCCCTAGGAGGCCACTTGTGACATCTGGGAGGATGCCGAACAACAAGCAGATCCCACAGTACTTTTCACCATAGCTTTACGTGGAGATTGTGTTGGCTCGCGATGTTGATTATAGGAGCCATCAACCCAACTATGTGGAGCTTGTGTTGGGTCGCGATGTTGATTATAGGAGCCATCAACCCAACTATGTGGAGCTTGTGTTGGGTCGCGATGTTGATTATAGAAGCCATCAACCCAGTTAAGTGGAGCTTGTGTTGGGTGCGATGTTGATTATTGGGAGCCATCAACTCGGTGCAACCTAGTGTTGATGGTGCTCTGGTGGGGCAGGGTCATCTACAGGATCAAGCTAGGCAAAATAGCATAGAGCTTCTCATGATTTTGACAGATCCAAAGACCAATGCCAAACCCTGAGGGCAAAGATGATGATCAGGTTCTATGTATAGGAGTCGGGCCTCTTTTGTGTACTTCTTTTTTTCGACTCTATGCCTCTTTTGTGTACCTTTTTTCAACTCCATTATGAGCTATGTAACTTTTGTTACTTAATAAAAATTTAAGTTTCATGACCTTTCTGTAGAGAACATGGATATAATTTGTAAAACTGGTATATTGGTACACCTAGTTACAGGACTGCACCTGAGTGTACCATTATTAAAAAATAAATAAAACCTACATCCGTCAATATAACCGTTGAAATAAGCATCGAAATAGTAGTTAAAAAAAATGTCATTATCATTGTCGATATACCAATTGCAATAAGTGTCATTGTCCAGCATCGAAAAACTAGAGTCCCAATAAGCATCCAAAAAGGGGTCAAAAAATAACTTTTACTTTCGAGACGATTGTAACGTCGTATATTTCAACATGTATACTGACACACATATCAACGGTTCTATATCAATGCTTTTTTCAATGTGCATATCGATGCTTTTGGGGATTTTTTACATGTTCAAATCCATCAAAAATCAACCCACCTATAATAGTGGTTGTATTCTCTACTCCTCTTGTACTTTTATTGTTCCACATATTTTTTCTTACAAAACATCTAAACTTGCATTGGGACACTTTAGAGACTATGTATCAAGCTAAAAATAATGCATGAGTTTCCTTTGAAAATACAAAGAAGGAGACTTGTTGGTATTGCAAGAATCTCGGCCATACAATCAAAAATTGCTTCAAACTTCAAAATAAAGAAAAGAAGAAAAAGTAATTCAACAAGGCTTTAGTGGTTCTTCCTTTGACAAAAGTAGAGTTCAAAGAAAGAGGACTCTTCTAATGTTGTTGTGCCCAATGAACTTCTCACTAATGTTGTTGTGCCCATGAACTTCTCACTAATGTCTATTTGGAGTAATGGAATGTCTCAATGCAATTGTCTCTGATAGTTGGTTTCTTCTTGACAGTGGTGCTTCTAAGCACATAACTTCGTAAAGAAATTTGGTCAAACATAAGGAGATTGCATAAGGTGGTCACATTGTTGCATGTGCTAACAATGCCTCTTGCCCAATTAAAGGTATTGCTGATATTATTAGTGAGGATCTTTACCTTCAGAATATACTTTTTGTTCCAGGAATTCAAAAGAATCTATTTTTTATGCCCACTCTCAAAAGGGGGGATCTTAATGTGGAATTTGTAGACGATCAATGCATTGTCTATGATAGAGAATAAGACAAACAAAATGTACTTACTAGATCTTCAGCCAACTAAGGTGCTTTGAGAATTTAAAAAATCAAAGAAAGATGTAGGATTGGATTTTCTTATGGCTTGTATAGTGGAATTTGTAATATTAAAAGATAAATTATATCAATAGAGATAGCCACCATTGTAGTCATCACTAGTATGATCATTGTTTTAAAATATACATACACTCTAATTGATAGTTATTTAAAAGACTTAATTTAAGCACACAAAATCTTGAGATATGTTTAATTCATGCAAACTTATCCAACTCTATTAGATTTCATGCAAACTTATCCAACTCTATTAGATTTCAAGCTAGTTTACTTAATGTATAGTAGTGGGTGGATGCATGGTAAGGTGGTACACTTTGGACTAGTAGAAATAGTGGTTTTTGGGGTGTGGTTTGCAACTAGGAAATGAACATTCAACTGGAAAAAAAATGGAAATAATTTAAAAACTAAGAAAAGATAATGTACATAACTAAGAAAAGATAATGTACATAACTAAAAAGATAGTGGGGGATAACTAAAAGTGGTGGGGTAATTATGTTTTTTTGCATGCATTCTCTATGTACATTGTCTCATTTGAAAAACTCAGACTCAACAGATCTCCTCTCTCTTCCTCTCTCCCACTTCCTCTCCCCCACTGATAGCTGCTTGAGAAAATGTTTGCATCTTCAACAATGGCTAACTCGAAGGGCAGAGAGACGAAGATACAAAGGTGGCCCTTCTCTCTCTCTCTCTCTCTCTCTCAAATTGCTCATCAACCTACTAATCGAGCTCCACATATGTTGGTGGTCTTGAGCTCAATATATGAGAGACAAGGAGAGTGTGTTTGCTTATCTAACCAACGTTTTTTTGCATGCTAGAAGTGGGCACCCACCAAGTTTCGCCACTCGAAGTTAGAGAAAGAGCCATTGAAAGAATTTTCTAGGACTTAAGAGGATTTTTCTAAAGTGTATGGTCTCAATCTTTAGGTGGAGGATGCAAGGCATCAAACTCCCAATGAGGTGCCACCAAAGCATTAGCTAAGAGTGTTTTCAGAGCTCCCCGAGAAAGATAATAAGGTGATGTTGCAAACGGAAAAGCATGAGTAGTACCTACCCTTGTATACATTATATAAAAAATAAGCAACAGATCGATTACTTAGACCTTCAACCCGAGAGGAGTACTAGATGGATAACAACACAAGCAAGTACTAATAAGCCTCATGGTGAAGAAAAAACTATGGTGGACTCTCTAGTCAACATATTTGGAGCAAGACATGGATGACATGATAGACGCCCTTCATGACAAGGCATATCGAGCGAGAAACAATGCAGGAGATGGGCGGTGTCCATTGACGTATGGAGAAAGCCTCAAGAGAAGAGAAAGAGTTGCATAGGCTAGCTTGCACGTCTTTGGATATCATGGTGCATGTATATCTGTTTTGCGTACATGCCTTGCAATGCTAAACTTGCAATCAATATTTGGATGGTCTGATACTAGCGTATCAAAGCTTTTTGCGTAAGTACTTATCATGATCCCTTACCATTTTTAATCTCTTTCTTTTACCTTTTTAAAATCATCGCTTGTCATATGATAGGTCATTGAGAGATCAAATATTGCGAGAAGGCAATGAAATGCTTGCAGACCATATGCACAATGTCCACAGTGTGGAGAATCTAGATATAGGAAAGATGTCTAAGGAGAAAGGGTTCCTGCAAAAGTACTTAGGCATTTCCCTATCATTCGACGAATTCAAACCATGTTCAAGTGTAAATCCATGGTGCCTATGATGTCTTGGCGCATTGAACCACTAGATCCACGGAAGATGTTACGCATGTGCCCGTGCGTGGAGACACATTGAAGAGAAGTGGCTAGACTTTAATGGGAAACCTCGTCATATTCACCTAGCTATGGATGGTGTGAACCTGTTTGGTCTTAAAAGTTCAACATGGAACACATGGCCAGTTTATCTTGTGAACTACAATCTTCCACTGTGGTTAGCAATAAATAAGGGACATCTTTTTCTCTCAGAAACACGTTGAGATCTTGCCTCCAACACGAGATGCTGGAAGGCCTCCACTGGCAGGAGGTTCAGCTCCACAAAGGAAAAGATAAGAAAATTGACCTATTCTACACCACAAAAGTGACCTACTCTTGCCAAGCTCTAGATACCATGTTAGAATTTTGTGGTGCTCATGCTAGATCATTGTGTGGAGGAGAGAGACTCACAAAATATAAGAAAATATCTTGCTTATTAAGTTGCTCAAATACAACTAGGCTTCTTGCTCATACAAAATGCCTTCTAGCTCCACCTTTAAATAGATGAGCTAGTGAACCTTAAGTCCCTTCACACACACACCCTTCTCCTCCCCTTTTACTAGTACATAACCTTAGTCTCTTGATATCTTGAATATCCTAGCTCCTAAATATTCTCGTAATGCTCAAAGTGTCCGTCTTGCATGATATTTGAAGTGGGTTCTTGTCATGTCTCTTGCATTTATATGTGATGTATGAATTTGAAACCTTGGGTAGCTATGCCTAAAAACTAAGAGGTTATGTTTTATTTTTTTTGGGTAGTCTAGCGTGAAAAGTAGATGTGCTTCGAATGACACCTATGGAGCTACTAAATTGCTATAAATCCTTGGATGAGACCCAGCTAGGAGACAATATGCAATATGTAAGGTAAACATTATGAGACTTAGCCTGGAGGCAATATATGCATTGTGGAAGGTAAACATTATGAGACCTAGCCTAGAGGCAATATATGCATTATGGAAGGTAAACATTATGAGACCTAGCACGGAGGCAATATATGCATTATGGAAGGTAAACATTATGAGACCTAGCACGGAGGCAATATATGCATTATGGAAGGTAAACATGGGCATGATGGAGGAAGCACTAAATTTAGGGCATGCACTTGCCTTGTCGATGTGGGTTATGTGTAAATGTCTCAAGTCTTACTTTACCATTTGCAATTATGTTGTCTAGGGTAAGGTGATGAATTGTGAAGGATTTGGAATGTGTGGTACTTGCACCAGTGAGAAGGCAAGTAATGTACAAGTAATTATGTTGTCTAGGGTAAGATGATGAATCGTGAAGGATTTAGAATGTGTGGGACTTGCACTAGTGAGAAGAAAAGAAGGAAAAAGAAAAGGATGGTAGGTTTTGATCAACAAAATAGGCAAGCAAAAGGCATGGTACATGCAATGGGTAGGCTATTGAGATATCGACCAGTGAGGCGGTGTGGACACTGATGACCCGCCTACACCACTGGCATGGTTGGTGAGATCATGGGTGATATGCGGCCAGTGGGATGACAGGCTGTGTGATAGCTATTCTAGAGACTGGCATAGTTATAGCGCTAGCTCATTTAGTTGGGTTAACACTATAGAGAATCCGTGTATGTATTGGTTGAGTACCTTTCATATTATGAGTACTCTTATCTTGTATATGGTGTGTTGAGTGTTGAGTGAAGGAGAAGAAGATTTCCAGCCTCTCACCTTGTGTGTTCTCTATTAGGGTTTTGTGAGTGTGTGTGTGCTTGCAAGAGCTCAAGCTCTCCTCCCCCCTGCATCTTTTCATGGTATCAGAGCCTAGTTCGTGCTAAGGGCTGAGCTACAAGCAAGAGAACCACAGGAAGTGGTACGAGGGTAAGAGCTTTAACTACTCTTCCCTATTTGTGTTGGTGACTACACCCTTGTCGGGAGCTCTACGGGAGTCACCGGCAACGATCTATGATTGAGGAGCTTTCTTCGCGGGAGTAAAGCTATAGGGCAAATATATTGTCCTATCAGACTGTATTTTGTGGGCCAAAAATGCATTTCGGGCGCGTCTGGACCTCCGTTTTTCAGAAAGCAGGCAATTTCGAGCACTGCGGGGTAGGTCACTGATTCTCTACGCAGAACTCTGTTTTAGGAACTGCAGGAAGACAGATTGACTGTGCAAACACTGTGGGTGCTGCAAAGAGGTCAACAGTTGCCATTGGGTGTATATATGCACATTGAAGTCACTGGTTGTGACATTTGAAAGTACTACAGAGTACCGCTGCAGAAAATACAACAGTTTGTGCAGGACAAACCTGAGTGCTGTTTCTGGTAAAATTGTGTGTTTGGCAAGATGTCAAATGATGGCATAACCCAGATTGTGGCTGAGAAGCTTGATAAGAATAACTTCCATGCTTGGAGGTTCAGGTTGACAAATTTCTTAATGGGAAAGGGCTATCGGGACTACATAGAAGGTGAGCATGAAGAGGCACCAGAGATACTGGACATAAATCCGACTGCTGCAGATGTGAAAGAGTTTAAAGACTGGAACCAAGGAGCCAAGAAAGTAATGTATTAGCTCTCCATTAGTATACAGGACACCATGATTGGGCATATTCAGGATGCCAAGTCCTCCAAGGAGGTGTGGGACACCTTGGTTAAACCTCGGGGGGGTCACTATATGTAAATCCTCTATATCACGTGCGTTCAAGGCCTATTTAAAAAGTCCCTTATCTGTGAATTTTTTAGTGAATATAATGTATCCTTTCCTATTCAAATCTATAATTTTTTTAAAAAATACAATAAATAAATCCCCTCTGTAAATATATTTCTGTAAGTTTTAAATATTTAAAATATCCTTCTGTTGAACCCACGTGATACTTACATATTTATACGAGTGACCCCCCCGAGGGTTAAACTCTATGAAACAAATACCAAGGCACGCAAGATACAGTTGAAGAACGAACTTCATATTGTGGAGAAAAAGAGCATGTCTGTGAATGACTATGCATTGAAGATAAAGGGTATTGTGGAATCCCTTGCATCTATTGGTGTGTCAGTAGATGATGATGACAAGGTGGAAGTCTGTCTACATGGTCTCGGGCCACAATACAAGGCATTCAAGATGTCTATTCAGACTCGGAAAAACATTCCCAACTTTACAGATTTGGTGTCTATGCTGATTATAGAAGAGAAGAGCTTGGGTGAAGACCAATAGTCTTCACAAAACAAAAACAGCTCAGAGCAACAGGCCTTCTACACAAGTTCAGGAAGAGGACGAGGTAGAGGAGGTCGTGGACGTGGTCAAGGAGGTGGCCGAACAAGTAATCAAAATTATGGTCAGCAGAGCAGCAACAACAACAGTCCCAGAATACACAACAACAACAACAACAACAACACGCAGGTGGAAGAGGTAAATTCAGAGGCAGGGGGAGTCAAAGAGGCCGTGAAAATTGGCAAAGGCAGTATAATGATGCACGTGAATGCTATTATTAGGGTAAGCATGGACATGTGCAGGCAGAATGTTATAAGAAGCAGGCTGACATGCAAAATGGGAAAGTGCAGCAAAACAACTATGCATCCTCAAGCAGAAATAATGAGGATAATGAAAGGTTGTTTGTTATGCAGCATGTCATGAATGCCATGTCTAAAAATGTTGAAGCAGCACAAAAAGATGATGTGTGGTATGTGGATTGAGGTGTTTCGAACCACATGACAAGTCATGGGGAGTGGTTCAAGGAGATGACAAACCCGAAAAGACCAGGTTTTGTGGAAACAAGGGATGACACTGCTCATCTAATTGCCCATGTTGGAGATGTGCCATTGTCTATGAAGGATGGCAAAGTGAAGTACCTTGCAGATGTACTTCACGTTTTGAACATAACAAAGAATTTGGTTTCAGTTGGCCAGATGATTGAGCAGGGTTTGCAGGTTCGGTTTAACCTTGATGGTTGTTATGTTGAAGACTTTAAAGACAAGTGCAGGTTGGTTGCAAAAGGCAACAGAGTGGGCAGAATGTTTACGTTGAATGTAGACATGCCTAAAATGAGTGCTGCGATGTTTGCAAATGGTTCAGGAATTGTTGCAGACACAGACATTTGGCATAAAAGGATTGGACATGTGAATGTGTAGAGATTGAAGTCTATGCAGACTAAAGGAATTGTGACAGGGCTGCCAAAATTTAAAGTGGAAGGTATGTAGAAAATATGTGAAGCATGCCAATTTGGGAAGCAAACAAAGCATGTGTTTCCACGTAACAGATATGTGAGCAGAAATGCACTAGATATTGTGCATTTAAATGTATGGGGTCCTACGAAGACCATATCTATGGGAGGCTGTAGATATTATGTGACATTTATCGATGAGACCACACAAGGAAAGTGTGGGTATATTTCATGAAGGAGAAGAGTGAGGTGTTCACTCACTTTCAGAATTTCACAGTTTTGGTTGAAAAGCAAACAGGGAAATATGTAAAGTGCCTAAGGTCAGATGGAGGGGGAGAGTACTTCTCCAATGAGTTCTCTGAATTTTTGAAGAAGAATGGTATTCGGAGACAGTTTACATGCAGATACACTCCACAACAAAATGGAGTTGTTGAGCGAAAAAACAGGCACATTGCTGAGATTGCACAAGCATTGATGGAAGAGAAGAATATGCCGCATAGCTATTGGGCTGAGGTTGTTTCTACAGCAGTATACATCATGAACAGGACTCCAACTGTAGCCATACATGATGTAACTCCAGAGGAGAAGTTTACTGGTAGAAAACCAGATTTGTCTCATCTGAAAGTCTTTGGATGCATTGCATATGTGCATGTGCCAGATGAGATGAGAACTAAGTTGGATCCGAAAGCTGAAAAATGTGTGTTTATTGGATATTCCCTTGAGCAAAAGGGATACAGGTGTTATAACCCTGCTACACGTGAGTTGAGGGTAAGCAGGGATATTGTCTTTGATGAGATGTGAGCAGCTGGTATGCTGCTAAAAAAGAAGCTGTTGGGACTGATGTGAGTGGAAGTGTGGTTGCACAGAATGCAGGTCAGCAATCACAGTCTTTGAGTGGACCAAGAGAGTCCTCATCTAGTGGGTCTGTTGATAGACCATGGAGTGGCAGGCTGCGTCATAATACCAGTCCTGCAAAATAAAAAGAAGCTGTTGGGACTGATGTGAGTGGAAGTGTGGTTGCACATAATGCAGGTCAGCAATCACAGTCTTTGAGTGGACCAAGAGAGTCCTCATCTAGTGGGTCTGTTGATAGACCATGGAGTGGCAGGCTGCGTCATAATACCAGTCTTTGAGTGGACCAAGAGAGTCCTCATCTAGTGGGTCTGTTGATAGACCATGGAGTGGCAGGCTGCGTCATAATACCAGTCCTGCAAATGTGATTAGTACATCACGTAAAGGGAAAGAGAAAGTGGTTGAGGCCCTTGGTATGCCTGACATTTTTGGAGGGCATTCTCATGTTGATGGTGGAGAGTCTAGTGGCGCAGATATGAGCCTTGATGAGGAGCTTGGGATCCCAGCTGGTATGCTGCTAAAAAAGAAGCTGTTGGGACTGATGTGAGTGGAAGTGTGGTTGCACAGAATGCAGGTCAGCAATCACAGTCTTTGAGTGGACCAAGAGAGTCCTCATCTAGTGGGTCTGTTTTGATAGACCATGGAGTGGCAGGCTGCGTCATAATACCAGTCTTTGAGTGGACCAAGAGAGTCCTCATCTAGTGGGTCTGTTGATAGACCATGGAGTGGCAGGCTGCATCATAATACCAGTCCTGCAAATGTGATTAGTACATCACGTAAAGGGAAAGAGAAAGTGGTTGAGGCCCTTGGTATGCCTGACATTTTTGGAGGGCATTCTCATGTTGATGGTGGAGAGTCTAGTGGCGCAGATATGAGCCTTGATGAGGAGCTTGGGATCCCAGCTATGAGAACACCTGGTGTAAAGAAGGCTATGGAAGCCATGAATGAAAAGCTGTGAAGATCTGGGAGAGTGAAAAATCTTGTGCAGAGATTTACCTATGATGGTTATGTGGCACATCACTATGCATATATGGCAAAGGTTGTGCAGGTTATTGAGCCCACATGCATTGATGAGGCTGTTGGAAATGTGTGTTGGGAGAAAGCTATGGAAGGATGAGGAGATGGATGCACTATATGAAAATGAAACTTGGGATTTAGTGCAATTGCCTGAAGGCAAGAAAGCCATTGGATGCAAGTGGGTGTACAAAGTAAAACATAACAGTGATGGAAGCATAAACAGGTACAAGGCTAGATTGGTAGAGCCAAAGGGTATGCGCAGACATATGGCATTGATTATGAGGAAACTTTCAGCCCAGTTGCCAAGATGGCAACAGTGAGGGTTGTGATAGCAGTGGTTGCTTCAAAGCAATGGTCTTTACATTAGATGGATGTAAAGAATGCATTCTTGCATGGGCATTTGCAAGAAGAGGTGTATATGTTGCAGCCACCTAGTTATGAGGATGTGGGTCACCCCGAGCATGTTTGCAGGTTGAAGAAAGCCTTGTATGGCTTAAACCAAGTACCAAGAGCATGGTCTGACAAGATTTTTGAATATCTTGTCACTATTGGCTTTCATGTAGCCAATGCAAATTTCTCGCTGTATGTGAGACATGGTGATAGAGGGGTTGTGCTTGTTGTCATCTATGTAGATGACTTGATCATTACGGGGGACCATGATGCAGAGATCTTTGATGTAAAGATCTTGCTTAGACAGAAGTTTGAGATGAAGGATCTGGGGGAGCTCAGATATTTCTTGGGCATTGAGGTGATTAGGTCACCACATGGTATTGGATTACTGCAGAGATAGTATGGCTTGGACATGTTATCCAAGTATGGTATGACAGGCTGTAAGCTTATTTCTGTGCCATTGGATTAGAATGGCAAGTTGAGTGCAGATTCAGGAGAGATCTTGGAGGATTCTACTATGTATAGGCTCATAGTAGGAAGTTTGATCTACATGATGATCACCAGACCAGATTTGAGCTATGCTGTTGGGTTGGTGAGTCAGTTTATGCAGGTTCCACGGAAACCGCATTTGGATGCATTGAGACGCATACTGAGGTATGTGAGGTCTACTTTGCATTGTGGACTATTCTATGAGACTGGGACAGAGATATGTGTACATGGGTACATAGATGCTGATTGGGCTGGTAGTATCTCAGATAGGAGATCTACTAGTGGATTCATGTTTTCTTTGGGGAGTGCTGCTGTGACTTGGAGCAGCAAGAAGCAACCTACAGGTGCTCTATCGAGTACAGAGGCCGAGTACAGAGGAGCTGCTATGGCAACATGTGACGTAGCTTGGTTGAGAAAGCTACTTGCAGATTTGGGTCTATCAGTGGATAGACAAGTTGTCATTTTCTGTGACAACATTAGCAGTATACAGTTGGCCAGGAACCCAGTCTTTCATGCTCGCACGAAGCATAAAGAGGTCCATTACCATTTCGTCAGAGAGAAGGTCTTGGCAGGAGACCTCGACCTTGTTTATGTCAGCACAGAGAGGATCAAGTAGCTGACATCTTCACCAAAGCATTGGGTACAGAGAAGCTCTGCAGATTCAGGGCTTTGCTTGGTGTACATGAGATGGACTTGAGCTCGAGGGGGAGTGTTGAGATATCGAGCTCATCCAGTGAGGCGGTGGACACTGATGACCTGCCTGGGGGATAGGCCCCACACTTACACCACTGGCATGGTTGGTGAGATCATGGGTGATATGCGGCCAGTGGGATGACAGGCTGTGTGACAGCTATTCTAGAGACTGGCATAGTTATAGCGCCAGCTCATTTAGTTGGGTTCACACTATAGAGAATCCGTGTATGTATTGGTTGAGTACCTTTCATATTATGAGTACTCTTATCTTGTATATGGTGTGTTGAGTGTTGAGTGAAGGAGAAGAAGATTTCCAGCCTCTCACCTTGTGTATTCTCTATTAGGGTTTTGTGAGTGTGTGTGTGCTTGCAAGAGCTCAAGCTCAAGCTGTCCTCCCCCCTGCATCTTTTCATAGGCCAGGTGGTGTAGCCATATGAGTGTGTGTGTGCTTGCAAGAGCTCAAGCTCTCCTCCCCCCTGCATCTTTTCATAGGCCAGGTGGTGTAGCCATATGCTGCCCAAAAAGATGCAATATCAGTTGTTTTTTAGCATGCAGGATGCACATGGTACTAGGTGGAGCATTGCACAAGCTATAAGAGATATGGATAGAGATCGGGGTCTTCCTTATTGTTCAAGAAATCCTCCTTAATAATAATCCATAGCTGAGTTGACCTATTGTAGGAATGTTGTCAATTTGGTTGGATTTTTCTTTGAACAAGGGGAGTAAATGCTTGTCTATGAGTACATGGCACATGGTAGTCTTCGAGACTCTCTCATGGTGGGCAAGATACTTCTTTAGGTGAAGCAATACTTATTTCCAATGTTTATAGTTGTGTGCATTCATGTATTCTCAGAGCAAGCATGCATGCATGCATACATACATACATATTGATTTCATACTTGAACTATGGAGCTCACTTAAATATTGAACCTTGCCTATGTGGGTCCTACTTTCTCCCATGGTGGCAACACCATATCCAATATCCTTGGAAGGTACATCCTCTACTCTCCAAAACTGAGTCCGAACCCATGTATAGGTTTTGTCAAGAGATGTGATATGACATTACTATTGACTCAGTACAAGCATTAATATTTAGTACATCGCCTTTATGCATCCCTTCCTTTATAACTCCTCTAAGAGATGTGATATGACATTACTATTGACTCAGTACAAGCATTAATATTTAGTACATCGCCTTTATGCATCCCTTCCTTTATAACTCCTCTAAGAGAAATATCTAAATCATTCTATAACATATAACCACATTATCTTCATTCTATGCATGTTGGCATGAGAAAAACATGTTATAAGGACATGAAGTGAGATGAACCACAATAACTTGAGCCTCTTAGAAATTCTTCAAAACTTCATGGATCTGTGAATATCCAACACTATCTTGCTTTTGAATGAAGCTTTGTACCTTTGTCTGGAAAATCCTAATTAGTAAAATAAACGGAAGCAAGACTTAGAAATGGAAGAGCTTTAAGTCTATCAAAAGATTGGGCATTGGGAGGAACAATGTATTTTGAGCTATACAACAACATATCTTTACATATAAAAAAAGAAGAGGTCTTTTACCAGTCAACATACATAGCATCAAAAGTACTAGTGGGGATGATTCCACTGGTTGGTTGAATACTTGATAATGAGTAGACATCTATAACCATGACAAAAATAGCACACACACTCATTATTTTATTTACAAGAATAGAAAACCTATAAAATAAAGCCAATACAATGAAACCATGAGAGAGAAATAGCGTATAATGGGCTTGGAGTATAGATGCTAGCGTAGATGAATCCAAGTTCATGTACACATGTTGCACCTTGGCTAGCACCAATCATGACATATTTTAAACTCCAAAATGTATCCTTTCTAGTGGTATTGTATCAAGTCTCTTATTTATTTCTTCACCTTATGAGAGCCTCTACATGAGGGTTTCATTGTGATGCAATCATTCAGCTTGAATTGCAAGGCCTCCACACACCTTCCTCTCTAACATTATATAGAATACGAGAAGACATGGATTTAAGGGTCCTAGATCTTAAGCTTGAGCTTGCCATTAAAAATGAAGTTCTAGATTTGGTTGAAAAAGATGAGAGAGGAAAAATCAGCACGTTATAGGTTCCAAGTGCAAGATCTCTCAAAACAAGGTGAAGAGAATGAGAGACAAGAAAAAGATGCTGGTTATGAACTCTAAGAACAAGAAGCCTCAAGAAATGGTAAGAAAGAAGAGAGAGAAGATAAATTTATGTGTTGGAGGCTCCAAGAGCAAGAATCTCTCAAGAATGGAGCATGCAGAAATCCTAAATGAGGGAAAAATGGATGTATACATTAACAGATACTTTTTTGAGAAAAATTTACATTTTTGGGAGGGAAGCCAAAATTTTAAATTTTAGGGCCCACTAGGCTATAAGATTTGCATGTGGGAGGAGTGGACCACTTTTTGACATAGCCCCTACTCTAAAAAGAGCATAGTAACTTAGGATAACTTCAGAAGTGGCCCCAACATCTAGCCAATAAGAAAATAGGAGAGGGGTGAATAAAGGGCACCACCAATGTCACATTGGCGTGTAAATTGATTTTTTCTATTTGCCCACCTTAGAACTTAATTAGATTAGTACTAAGTGAGAGTGAGGTAGAGAGTTAGAGAGAGAGTTAAAGGTAAAGAGTAGGTTAGAGAGAGATAGAATGAGTTTTAGAGAGAGAAAGAGAGAGAGTTGGCCAGTTCTAGAGAAATAGAGAGTAATAAATATTGAGAGAGTTAAAGAGAGAATTAGAGAGAGAGTAAGTGTTGGAGAGAGAGGGTGTGTGTTAGAGAGAGTTGGTGTGGTCAGTTCGAGAGAAATAGAGACAATTAGAGAGAAATAGAGAGAGTAAGAGAGATCGAGAGAGTTAGAGAGATAGAGAGAGTGAGAGTGAGAGAGAGTTAGAGGGAGAGTGAGATAGAAAGAGAGTTACATACACACACACACACACACACACACACACACAATTTTTAAAAGGTATTTTATTTTGTTAATGAGTATTTTTTTAAGGAGGAAAAAAGAGAGGAGAAGGAACATTAAAAAAATAGGGGAGAGAAAGAGAGAGTGTAGAATTATTTTAAATAAAATGTTTTTGGTTTTGTTTTTAAAGGAGAAAAATAAAAGAGAGAGAGAGAGAGAGAGAGAGAGAGAGAGAGAGAGAGAGAGAGAGAGAGAGAGAGAGAGAGAGAGAGAGAGAGAGAAGGGCAATCAACCCGTGAAGGTCGGTTTGGGCCACTCGTATACATCAATTTCATGAAAAAAAGACTTTGTTTCCATAAATTTCATGAAGAAAGACTTCATTTCCTTAATGACTATAGAAAGCTACTGCATTGCATCTTGCTCTTGCATATCAACTATATGGTAAAAGGTAGAGGAATGCCATTATGCAAGGAGGTGCTTAGCCAAGTTTTTTTGCAAAAATTATACTAAGAAAAAAAATCTATTTTTATGGTTTCATCTTTTTGTGATCTTTCCCTCATTATTTTTTTCATTGATGTTCACTTCCCGAGTCTCAACCTAGTTAGCGATGTGTGCCACCTAGGTTTGTTTGTATTTCAAAAGAAAGTCACACTTGCATGCCCAAGTCCCACAATGCCTACACCACCTAAGTATGGCCACTCAAGGTAAATAATTTAGCTTGCTATATTCTACATGGTAAATTATTTTCTTAGCTCTTGTGGGTTCAACATCTACAATACCTAGGTAACAGATTATTAAGATTTCACACCCAACTTGCAATGAGATAAAGTGGGGGAAGGTCAGTGAGGGAGCTTTGGAATGATCTTTTCTTAGTTACCCTCTCTCTCTACTTTAAACACTCTCTCTCTAACTATTCCCACCGCCATCTCTGCCCACCACCTCCCAGCCCCCAACCTAGCCTAGCCTAGCTCCCTCCACCACCAACCTTGCTCCTTCCTTTCTCTCTCTATCTATTACCATCTTCTCTTCCTCGCTTGTCACTCTCCAACCATCTCATGTCTCTCCGTTTTCTTCTCTGACTATTCCCACCACCATCTCCGCCCACCACCTCCCAGCCTATCCCAGCTCCCTCCACCACCACCAACCTTGCTCCTTCCTTTCTCTCTCTATCTATTACCATCTTCTCTTCCTCTCCTGTCTCTCTCCAACCATCTCATGTCTCTTCGTTTGCTTCTTTGTCATCTCTCTCCATTGTCTCTCCTCTCTTGTCTCACTCTCCCCTCTCTCTCTTTCTCTCTCTCTCTCTATATATATATATGTTTCTTTCTTTTCATACTAAATTGGTAATTGGGTCTTCAGATGGAAGTACCGCAATTGTATGGAATCCCTGACTTGCTTGAGGCCTAGACACGATGGTATTTATCTTATAGTTCCAAGGACCGTGACTACCTGTATATACCGAGGGTATAATTACAGCTCTTTGCTGGCAGTATATACGAGTAAATCTAAGACTTGAAATTATAAGCATTAATACTATCCAGATGATGAATTTGAATGTGGTTGATATGATTTTAAATTCTCGTTGAGAACTGATGAGTTGATTTGGATTCTGATTGAAAAATGAAGATTCCTGAATTTTTGGTTGAAATGTAATAAACTAAGTAAAACCACATTGAGGATGAATGGGACGAGTCCTTTTGATGATGTTCGTAGTTAGAATGATGTTAATGACTTTAGCAAAATCACTATGAGATTAGTGGATTATGCTGGCAGATTGCTGCTATTAACACTTGACCCAGTGGATCAAGTTAAAGGATGTCAAATTAAAAATCTGTATAATTGAAAATTTCCATGAAGGACTGTTCAAATAGAAATTTCGGTCTAATGGACCATTATTGTGGATAAGGATTTGAATGTTACGATCTGAGTGAATTATTATCTGATGATGAGTTTTATATAAGGGATCTGTTGGGTTCACCAGACTATAAGAAACCCCAGAATCAGTTGGATCTTAAGGAAAAGAGTTCTCCTCCAATTTTACGAGATAAGGACATCTTGCGTTTTTTAAGTGGGGTGGGATGTAAGATTCCTCCCTCTGGCTTTTGAGGTGTGCAGGTGTAAGAACCTCGCCTTTTGATCTTATAAATATTCACCTCTCTAAAATAAAAGAAAGATCCTGTTTTACCCTGTTTTGGCCTAGAGAGAGAAATATTCTAGAGAGAGAATATTCAATTTTTAGATTTTTTGGATGGAAAAATATCTCTTCTTATTAAAATAAATTTCCCTAAAACAGAAGTTCAAAAAGAAATTCAGAAGGTGCATTAGAAATAAATTATATTCTATTCAAAAGGCCTTAGCCTAAGGGTCCAGATTTTTTGAAAATTTTAGATTAAGGTTCTGAGGGGCCAATTAGATTAATCCAAATGTAAGGAGGAGATAAATTGAAGAAATAAAGAAAATCCCCCCAAAAATGAGTAAATACTCACATAAGGTTAAGAGTTGACTAAGGACAAGGTTATTAGTTAAAAAAGAAGAGATATTTAGAGGAAACGATGCATTTTTGACACCTCAGTGTGGGGGAATTCCACTCATGAAGGAGGCACCTATTTCACATGTGTGGATGAGTTTTAAACTCGCAAATAATGAGATATTTTCATCTCTCATCTCTCTTGCTTCACTAGATCCAAAAAGTAAGCTAAATTGACCTAAAAATGGTCAAAAATTGACCAAATTGATCTGGAAAATTTGAGAATGAGTTTCCTTGGTTAGAGGCTCACTTTTTCCTATAAATGTAGCCTCCCCCTTTGTAAATGGTTAATAGTGTTTTATGCACTGTTACTCTACTCCTCCCAGGACCAAAAATAGTGAATTTATTGATAATTCATTAGTTTTCCTCTTCAAAAGAATTGGTGGTGGCCACTCTTGTTGCAAACAAGAGTAGATCTCTCAAACCATCAAGCTAAAGGAAAGCTCACCGAAATTCATGTAAGCTAGAAATCCTACTTTTTCTTTATTCCTTTTAATGGTTTTCTAATTTTTGTTTCCTTTAAAATGAAAAAATGATGTTATGCCTTGTTGGAAAGGCTTTCCCCCTCTCTTCATTCTTAAATTCAGCCTTTCTTTATCCTAGATAAGTAATCAAATTGTTAGAATTAAACTTTTCATACTGTTTCTCTTTTAAAAGTGGAATTTGATTAGTTAAGAATGCTTTAAACCAATTGGCATAATTTTTAAGTAACTTGAGGATAGAAAAAATTGAAAAATGGTCAGCCATACAAAGGAGGTTATGGCAAAATTTTCTTTAATTTTGTAGAATAAGCTTTATCTTTTATTATTCAAAAAGAGTAATTCCCATCGTTTGTGTATTCTAAAAGTGTTATTTTCATTCTAGGCATAGAAAAATGCATAGTAGAAATATTTTTATTATAAAAATGTTATTTTCATTAAAATTAAATTCTATGCATAGAAAGATGCATATTGGATAAATTCTTTTTATTATAAAAGAGTGATTCTCATTAGATTTAAATACATAGAAAGATGTATATTGGAAATAATTTTTTATTATAAAAGTGTTACTTTCATCAATATTGATTTTTATGCATAAAATGATGCATAAAAGAATTTTTTTAACTATAAAAGTGTTACTTTCATCAATATTGATTTCTATGCATAAAATGATGCATAAAAGATTTTTTTTTTATTATAAAAGTGTTACTTTCATTAAAATTAAATTTATGCATAAATATATGCGTAAAGAAACTTATTTTTATTCCAAAAGTGTTATTCTCATCAATTTTGATTTTATGCATAGAAAGATGCATAAAGAATTTTGTTTTTATTCCAAAAGTGTTATCCTCATCAATTTTGATTTTATGCATAGAAAGATGCATAAAGAAATTTATTTTTATTCCAAAAGTGTTATTCTAATCAATTTTGATTTTATGCATAGAAAGATGCATAAAGGAATTTATTTTTATTCCAAAAGAGTTATTCTCATCAATTTTGATTTTATGCATAGAAAGATGCACAAAGAAATTTATTTTTATTCCAAAAGTGTTATTCTCATCAATTTTGATTTTATGCATAGAAAGATGCATAAAGGAATTTATTTTTATTTCAAAAGAGTTATTCTCATTGATTTTGATTTTATGCATAGAAAGATGCATAAAGGAATTTATTTTCTCAATAATTTTGATTTTATGCATAAAAAGATGCATAACGGAATTTATTTTTATTTCAAAAGTGTTATTTTTCTTAAAATTAAATTTTTGCATAAATAGATGTATAAAAGGATTTTTATAAAAGTGTTATTCCCACAGAAGTTGATTTTTATAAAAGAATGAATGGACGGATAGATGTGATGTGAATCAGATAAATGTGAATGAATGGATGGATAGGCATGATGTGAATCAGATAAATGTGAATGAATGGATGGATAGATGTGATGTGAATCAGATAAATGTGAATGAATGGATGGATAGATGTGATGTGAATCAGATAAATGTGAATGGATGGATGGATGGATGGATGTGATGTGAATAGATGTGATGAGATGTCATGTGAATCAAGATGTAAATAAATGATATGGGATAGATGTGGATGTATGTGAAAGGATGGATGTGGATGTATGTGAAGAATGGATGTGGATGTATGTGAAGAATGGAAGTGGATGTATGTGAACGAATGGATGTGGATACATGTGAAAGGATAGATGTCACGGATGTGTATGAGATAAGTATGGATGTGGATGTATGTGAAAGGATAGATGTGGATGTGTATGTGATAAGTATGGATGTGGATGTATGTGGAAGAATATATGTGGATGTGAATGTGATGGATATGAACGAGAATAGAGGCGATGAGATGTGATGTAAATTGGATAGACATGAATGATAAAGAATGTGAATGAATGATATGGGATGTGAATGAATGTGTTAGCATGTGAATCGGGATGTGAATGAATGATATAGGATGTGAATGAATGTGACAGCATGTGAATGAATGTGACAGCATGTGAATCGGGATGTGATGATAAGAGATGTGAATGGATGTGATGTGATGTGAATCAGGATATGAATGAACAATAAGGGACGTGAATGAATGTGTTAGCATGTGAATCCGGATGTGAATGAATGAGATGTGATGTGATAAGATGCGATGTGATTTGGATAGATGTGAATCGGGATGTGAATGAATGAGATGTGATGTGATAAGATGCGATGTGAACTGGATAGATGTTACTGAATATGATGAGATGAGATGTATGGGTAAATGCGAGTGGATGAGATCTGATGAGGCTAATTGAGGAAAGAAGTGTTGAGATGGAAAATGATGTGATTGGATAAGAATGGGAATGCTTACAAAATGAATGTGGATTGATGTGTGGGTAATGAGGATTGACGTGAATGGATGTATGGATGATGTGGATTGATGTGTGAGTAATGTGGATTGACATCAATGGATGTATTGATGATGTGGATTGATGTGTGGGTAATGTGGATTGACGTGAATGGATGTATGGATGATGTGGATAATGTGGATGGATGTATGAATGATGTGGATTGATGTGTGGATGATGCGATTGGATGTGAATTGATGTGAATGGATGTATGGATGATGTGGATAATGTGGATGGATGTATGAATGATGTGGATTGATGTGTGGATGATGCGATTGATGTGTGGATGATGCGATTGGATGTGAATTGATGTGGGAATGATGTGATATGATAGAGATCGATGAAGAAAAAAAAATTATGGGAAGATGAGAAAAGATGGGACCAATGTGAAAGGATGTGGAGTGATGAGAAAAGATGGAAATATTGTTGGAACTGTATTTATATGTGAAATCTATTTTTAAATGACTCTTTTATGTCAAGAATGCTGGGGAAGAATTTTAACCGTCTTGTGAATGAGGTCGTGGGTGGAGACCTATCTGTTAAAGTTGCAACTGCTGATGGAGAGTCAACGGAGGACGTCTCGTGTAGCAAGGTCGGCCGAGGTCTTGACCAACCTCGGTTTGATTTAAATGGTGAGCTTCCGATACAGTGGATGAGGGACCAAGGAAGCGGCCTATGAGTGAAGCGCTAGGTGACCTGCACGAAGGATCCTAGAGGGTGCTGACCATATGGTGCTCGGGCTCTAGGTCACCGACGATACCAACATGTGCGTCGTGGAAGATATTGGAACAAGGAGTAAGAGTTGTTTTCTGAATTCGGGCATGGATCTAGTTGATTGACCTTGCTGGTCCTCTCAACGGATGAGTCCATGGCTCTTTTATATAGATCTGTTGGTTGATCTTGCTGATCTTCAATGAAGATTCCATTTTGTTATGTGAATATATTGCCGGTTACTATGAGCTAGGAATTATTGAAAAGGCCCCTGATGGACAGGTGGTGAGCGTTCTGGTTGCCAATGATGCCATAGGTACACCGATGAAGAAATGATTGGAAATAAGGATTCAACTGCAGATTTTGACGATTATGATCAGTGACACAATGGTTTCATTAAAAGATTATTTTTAGAAGATACTGATTTTGTGAAAAAGGCGATTTTATATTGGGTGTGTAAGTGATGTGTTATTCACCTCTCTCAAATTAAAGAAAAATCTTGTTTTATCCTGTTTTGGCTTAGAGAGAGAGAGAAAATATTCTAGAGAGAGGTTATTCAATTTTTAGATATTTTTGGATGGAAAAATATCTCTTCTTATTAAAATAAATTCCCCCGAAATAGAAAATATAAAAGAAATTCAAAAGGTGCATTAGAAATAAATTATAATCTGTTTAAAAGGCCTTAGCCTAAGGGTCCAAATTTTTTGAAAATTTTAGATTAAGGTTCTGAGGGACCAATTGGATTAATCCAAATGTAGGGAGGAGATAAATTGAAGAAATAAAGAAAATCCTCCCAAAAATGAGTAAATACTCACATAAGATGAAGAGTTGACTAAGGACAAGGTTATTAGTTAAAAAAGAAGAGATATTTAGAGGAAATGATACATTTTTGACACCTCAGTGTGGGGGAATTCCCCTCATGAAGGAGGCGCCTATTTCACATGTGTGGATGAGTTTTAAACTCGCAAATAATGAGATATTTTCATCTCTCCTCTCTCCTGCTTCAACTAGATCCAGAAAGTAAGCTAAACTGACCTAAAAATATTTTGATTTTATGCATAGAAAGATGCATAAAGAAATTTATTTTTATTCCAAAAGTGTTATTCTCATCAATTTTGATTTTATGCATATAGAAAGATGCATAAAGAAATTTATATTTATCCCAAAAGTATTATTCTCATCAATTTTGATTTTATGCATAGAAAGATGCATAAAGGAATTTATTTTTATCCCAAAAGTGTTATTCTCATCAATTTTGATTTTATGCATAGAAAGATGCACAAAGAAATTTTTTTTATTCCAAAAGTGTTATTCTCATCAATTTTGATATTATGCATAGAAAGATGCATAAAGAAAATTATTTTTATTCCAAAAGTGTTATTCTCATCAATTTTGATTTTATGCATCGAACGATGCATAAAGGAATTTATTTTTGATTCAAAAGAGTTATTCTCATTGATTTTGATTGTATGCATATAGAAAGATGCATAAAGGAATTTATTTTTATTTCAAAAGAGTTATTTTCATGAATTTTGATTTTATGCATAGAAAGATGCATAAAGGAATTTATTTTCTTATTAATTTTGATTTTATGCATAGAAAGATGCATAAAGGAATTTATTTTTGTTTTGAAAGTGTTATTTTCCTTAAAATTGAATTTATGCATAAATAGATGTATAAAAGGATTTTTATAAAAGTGTATTCCCACAAAAGTTGATTTTTATAAAAGAATGAATGGATGGATAGATGTGATGTGAATCAGATAAATGTGAATGAATGGATGGATAGGTGTGATGTGAATCAGATGAATGTGAATGAATGGATGGATAGGCGTGATGTGAATCAGATAAATGTGAATGAATGGATGGATAGATGTGATGTGAATCAGATAAATGTGAATGAGTGGATGGATAAATGTGATGTGAATCAGATAAATGTGAATGAGTGGATGGATAAATGTGATGTGAATCAGATAAATGTGAATGGATGGATGGATAAATGTGATGTGAATAGATGTGATGAGATGTCATGTGAATGAGGATGTAAATAAATGATATGGGATGGATGTGAATGTATGTGAAAGGATGGATGTGGATGTGGATGTATGTGAAAGGATGGATGTGGATGTGGATGTATGTGAAAGGATGGATGTGGATGTATGTGAAATAATGGATGTGGATGTATGTGAAAGGATAGATGTGGATAAGTATGTATGTGGATGTATGTGAAAGGATAGATTTGGATGTGTATGTGATAAGTATGGATGTGGATGTATGTGGAAGAATATATGTGGATGTGAATGTGATGGATATGAACGAGAATAGAGACGATGAGATGTGATGTAAATTGGATAGACATGAATGATAAAGGATGTGAATGAATGATATGGTCGATGTGAATGAATGTGTTAGCATGTGAATCGGGATGTGAATGAATGATATAAGATGTGAATGAATGTGATAGCATGTGAATCGAGATGTGAATGAATGATAAGAGATGTGAATGGATGTGATGTGATGTGAATCGGGATGTGAATGAATGATAAGGGACGTGAATGAATGTGTTAGCATGTGAATCAGGACGTGAATGAATGAGATGTGATGTGAAATGGATGTGATAAGATGTGATGTAAAATGGATAGATGTTAATGAATATGATGAGATGAGATGTATGGGTAAATGTTAGTGGATGAGATCTAATGAGGCTAATTGAGGAAAGAAGTGTTGAGATGAAAAATGATGTGATTGGATGAGAATGGGAATGAATGTGGATTGATGTAACTTGATGTGTGGGTAATGAGGATTGACGTGAATGGATGTATGGATGATGTGAATTGATGTGTGGGTAATGTGGATTGACGTGAATGGATGTATGGATGATGTGGATTGATGTGTGGGTAATGTGGATTGACGTGAATGGATGTATGGATGGTGTGGATTGATGTGGATGGATGTATGGATGATGTGGATGAATGTGGATGGATGTATGGATGATGTGGATTGATGTGTGGATGATGCGATTGGATGTGAATTGATGTGGGAATGATGTGATGTGATAGGGATCGATGAAGAAAAAAAATTATGGTGGGAAGATGAGAAAAGATGGGGACTAATGTGAAAGGATGTGGAGTGATGAGAAAAGATGAAAATATTGTTGGAACTGTATTTGTATGTGAAATCTATTTTTAAATGACTCTTTTATGTCAAGAATACTGGGGAAGCATTTTAACCGTCTTGTGAATGAGGTCATGGAGACCTATTTGTTAAAGTTGCAACTCCTGGAATGGAGAGTCAACGGAGGACGTCTCGTGTAGCAAGGTCGGCCGAGGTCTTGACCAGCCTCAGTTTGATTTAAATGGTGAGCTTCCGGTACAGTGGATGAGGGACCAAGGAAGCGGCCTATGAGTGAAGCGCTAGGTGACCTGCGAAGGATCCTAGAGGGTGCTAACCATACGGTGCTCGGGCTCTGGGTCGCCGACGATACCCACATGTGCATCGTGGAAGATATTGGAGCAAGGAGTAAGAGTTGTTTTCTGAATTCGGGCATGGATCTCGTTGATTGACCTTGCTGGTCCTCAACGGATGAGTCCATGGCTCTTTTATATGGATCCGTTGGTTGATCTTGCTGATCTTCAACGGAGATTCCATTTTGTTATGTGAATATATTGACGATTACTATGAGCTAGGAACTATTGAAAAGGCCCCTGAGTGGATAGGTAGTGAGCGTTCTGGTTGCCAATGATGCCATAGGTACACCGATGAAGGAATGATTGGAAATAAGGATTCAACCCGAGATTTTGACGATTATGATCAGTGACACAATGGTTTCATTAAAAGATTATTTTTAGAAGATGCTGATTCTATGAAAAAGGTAATTTCATATTGGGTGTGTAAGTGGTGTGACTAGTTTTAAGTTGCATGAATTTCCAGCTAGGGGGCCTGGGAACTCTTTTCCCTAGTACCGAGGACAAAACCTAACCAAATTCCTAATTGGATCCCATCACTACAGTGGTTGGGCAGTTGGCTAACCCATGGGACTGGATGGGGTTAGGCTGGACTGATGGATCCCTAAAATGAGACTAAATTTTCTGTTTGGTACAATAGATAAAGTAAATCCTAGATAAAAATTTTCTATGGAAAAGAATCAACGGATGTGCCTCTCAATGAGGAAAAAAGTGTTGGTCTCTAAGATCCAAGTGCAATCTTTCGCTTGATCTGACTACTATGGGACTTATTACGGGTTCGGTCAAATCAGTTCAGTTAGTTAAAGCTTTTGACTACATTAGAGAAAAGTTATCTTGGAGTAATCGTCCGTGCTTTTTGGGCAAGGGAAGTTTTTTCGAGTTCAGTTTTGGAAGAACCTATGGATTAGTCTCTTGTCTGGATATCTGTGGGCGAGGCCCGCCGAGTGTGGCCCTGCGCCGCAAGAAGTGCGACTTCCGCTGCTAGCACCCCGAAATTCGTTGCGCAGTGGGGTCAAGGATCCTACACTCTCTCTATCTCTCTCTCTCTCTCTCTCTATCCTCCCTCTCTATCTCTATCCTTCTCTTTGCTCACTCTCTCTATCCTCCTTGTCTCCCTCTCTCTCTATCCCCCATGTCTCTCTCTATCCTTCTCTTTGCTCACTCTCTCTATCTACCATCTCTCTCTCTCTCCCTCTCTCTCTCTGTCTCTACCCTCCATGTCTTTCTCTATCCTTCTCTTTGCTCACTCTCTCTATCCTTCTTCTCTCTCTCTCTCTCTCTATCCTCCCTCTCTCTTTCTATCTTTCTCTTTGCTCACTCTCTCTTTCCTCCTTCTCTCTCTCTCTATCCTTCTCTTTACTCTCTCTCTCTCTCTCTCTCTCTCTCTCTCTCTCTCTCTCTCTCTCTCTCTCTCTATCCTTCTCATTTCTCACTCTCTCTTTCCTCTCTCCTCCTTGTCTCTGTGAACCCTCTTTCCTCATCTATTTCATTAGTAGTCTATCATTGTCTCTCCCTTCCCAACTAATTTTTTCTAATCCTTCTTATGATTCATTTCTCAACACATTACACTTAACTCATGTTTTGCATAAAGATCCTTCGAGTCTAAAATCTTAACACTACCTAATTCATCCACACAATATAAAAAAATGTCAATTCTTTATTGCCTTATATGACATGTTGAGCACAAACATTGCTAAAATTGTCAATCATAACTTATTGTTGCAAAACCCCAACATGCATTGCTTTCGCCCTGTCTCTCTTTTTTCATATGTAAAATAAGATCATGACATAATCATAAACAATTTTTAAACCCAATCACTTGAATATTTGTAAACAAATATGTTCATTGCACTACAATGACATCTTCATCAAGACACCCTTCACAATGTCCTCTTCGGGATCAATACAAACAATAAGCATGCCTAATTTGCGTGATACCATAGCACAATCTCCATATCCTGCATAAAGCTCTGCTTTCACATGCCCTTCTTTTGCATGATGCTTCAACAGGCTATTCCAAAAGTCATATCCATGTTAACATCCACATGGAAAGGTTCCAGCTATGCTCATGAAGGTAGTAGCGATGAGGGTATATGTCTGCACAAGAGTATGAGATGATTTATTATAACAAAAAGTGATGTTTAATGGTGAAAACCTTTTATGAGAATCATAAGCACCTTTATGGTTAGTGTTGGTTACCTCTTGTCCAAACACCTTTCCAATATGCCTTGTACATTTCACATTCACCAGGGTGTCTAATATAAAGCCATATTACTCGGCCTACACTATCATGGTTGTCACTTGATACATAGTACCAATGATAATAAGAGAGCCATTGTCATCTAGGATGGTCTCACAAATCTTAAGCAATAATAAAGGCTCATCTCCATCTACATGGCATAGACATAAAACGTGAGAATTTGTACCCAATATATATGCAATAAAAGCTCGTCTCCATCTATGTGGCATAGAAAACGTGAGAATTTGTTCCCAACATATACACAATAAAACCTAAGGTCTTAATGATGAAAAATTCCTCTTAATCACTCACATGCACAAAAATTCCATGGTGGGATAATGTCATCGAGGTAGCCATAAACGGAACCTCCTATGGGTAACCTCACTACAATACAATTCACACCCTATGCTTGTATTGACACCTTTAATATTAAAGGTCTAGTTTGCCTCTTTCACAATTTGTAACATATCAAAAAGATATACTAGCTCCTCTTGACACTCCTGGTTCCTGAATTGCATGGTCTATCTTGAAAGGATCCCCAAAAAATACTCTCACCTTTGGAAAATCATGTCCTACTATACGGGGTCAGATAGTATTACATACTCTCCAAGTATGATCCACGCTGCTATTATGAAACCACATGAACTAATGCCTCTACCCCCTAACCACTCTCTCATATACCATAGAAAGATGGAGCTCGAACACCTTGCTTGCAGTTCTTGATGCTTTTCTTACACTTGCCATCTTGGCCACCTAACCATCCTTGGTAAGTGAACTTGCTATGAAGTCTTGTTCAACGTATAGCCCATATTAAGTCATGTATGTAATTCTCCACAATTTCCTACAACTCTGCTTCATTTTCTAATCCCTCTTCATTGTGTTGACCACTTTTTGTAGCTAAAGGAATAGCACATGGGTGGATAACACTACTATCGTATTGTACCTCTCTCTTGTTTGGTATAATCAGAATTATGTAGTGTACTTTCTCTTGTTGTATCTCTTTCCACTGTGCCATATTCTTTTGTGGTATCAGAGCTATAGGTGCTCTTAGCAACAATAGTACACAAAGTCTAGTCTTTCTTTGCATAGATGTCTACTTCAGGGTCTGGTGTGCTGCTATTACTATTCCAGTGCTACGCATTCATCCACCTGCCTTCACTGGTGATGGCAAGTTACATGGAACAAACTACACTCTTTGGAAGTTTAAAATTATTGCCATCCTTGATTCATAACCGTTCTAAGAATAGACCAAGAACCGATGGAAAACATTGACTCTAGCAATAACACAAGAATGATTCCACCAGATGCTGCTCTTCTTTGGGCATGGAAGCAGTGCAATGTAGATGCACTTTACGCCATTGTTTTACCAGTGTAAGTGATTCTATCCAGAGTTTGGCTAGATTACCATTTAAGCTCTACACTAGAGGGCATGGGTGGATAGTTCTATCATATTGTACCTCTCTCTTGTTTGGTATGAGCTACTGAAGACCGTTCTAGGAACAGATCAAGAATCGGTGAAAACCATTGACCCTAGCGATAATAAAATAATGATTCCACTTTATGCTTCTCTTCTTCAGGCATGGAAGCCGCGCAATGCAGATGAACTTTGCACCATTGTTTTACCATTGTAAGTGATTTTATCTAGAGTCTATCTAGATTTCCATCTAAGCACTACACTAAAGCACATGAGTGGATAGCATTATCATATTGTACCTCTCTCTTATTTGGTATATTGTACATCTCTCTTGTTTCTCTCTCTCTCAGTCCCTCTTGCTCTCTCTCTCCCTCTCCCTCCCCTCCCAAATTACTATGTCATGACTCTCTCTCCCACTCTCTTTGCCCTTCTCTCTCTTGATGGAGGGGGGAGGAAATCTCTTGATTCCAAAAAAGCAGGTGGGAGAGGGGGAGAGAGAGAGAGAGAGAGAGAGAGAGAGAGAGGAGAGAGAGGGAAGAGGGTGAAAGAGAGAAAGGGAAGAGGGTGGGAGAGAGAGAGAGAGAGAGAGAGAGAGAGAGAGAGGGAAGGAGACAGGAAGGGAGGGTTGGAAAGGGAGAAAGAGTGAGAGAGAGGGAAGGAGAGATGATGTATAGGAAGGGTGAGGTAGAGGGAAGGAGAGATTATGCATATGAAAAGTGAGGGAGAGGGCAAGGAAAGAGAGGGAGAAGAGGGTGGGAAAAGGGGAGAGAGAGGGAGAGAGAGAGAAAGAAAGGACAAGGTTGGGAGAAGGAGAGAGAGAGGGTGTGTAATATTTTGTGCACATGTGAGTATCAAAAGAAAGGACGAGGTTGGGAGAATGAGAGAGGGAAGAGGGTGGAAGAGGGTGGAAGAGGGTGGAAGAGGGAGAATGAGAGAGGGAAGAGGGTGGAAGAGGGAGAAGGAGAGTGAGAGGGAGAGAGAAAAGGACGAGGTTGGGAGAGAGAGAGAGAGAGAGAGAGGGAAGGAGAAAGATTGAGAGGGAGGGTGGATAAGGGAGAAAGAGTGAGAGGGGAAGGTGATGGGAGAGGGAGAGACAGAGGGAAAAGAAGAGGAGAGATTATGCATAGGGGGAGGGAGAGAGAGAGAGAGAGAGAGAGAGAGAGAGAGAGAGAGAGAGATTATGCATAGGGAGGGTGGGAGAGGGAGGGATGGAGGGAGAGAGAGAGAGAGAGAGAGAGAGAGGGTGAGAGAGAGAGAGAGAGAGAGAGAGAGAGAGAGGGGGGGGGAGGGGGAGGGGGAAGGGGAAGGGGAAGGGGAAGGAGAGATTATGCATAGGGAGGGTGGGAGAGGGAGGGAGAGGGAGGGAGAGGGCAAGGAAGCAAAGAGGGTGGGACAAGAAGAGAGAGGAAGAGAGTGTAACATACCGCCAAGATTAACCAAGTTATGATTAAAGATAATCCTAAGTTTTGGATGCTATAGATTTCAGTTATGAATTCCAGCAAGTTTTCAATGGTTTTTCAACAGTAAAGATTCTAAGTGTTAAGATTAAGTGAAAATTCAAGATTGCATTTTCAATTAGTTAGTATACCCAAAAGAAGCCTTTAAGTGTGTAGATGGACATGCAAATCAAAATTTGATTAAAAAAGAAAAAGGTGACCTAATTTTGAAGTCGACTTTCACATACAATTGATTTTGGCGATTCCGCCCGAGTTGGGTTGTAGAACGCACATGTTCTCGTAATTTGAAGTACCCATATGACTAGTTTCTGATAACTGCGCACAAAGTTATACTAGTTACAGGTTGCAGCCCTGACAACAGATCTGAGAGGCTTGCCAAATCTACAAACAGCTCTTCCACAACTTCTGGAGGGTAGACATGGATTCCCAATCAATCAAGACATCAGAAAATATATCGAGGAAGTACACAAACACTCTTTCTATTATTTTTCTTTAAATTATTTTGAGATTAAATAAATAAATCGATAAGCGTGTATATGGGAGAATCTGAGTCATTATATGACGGTATCCTTAACCATGGCAACGATGAGGAAACACCGCGGGAAGAGGAGGGAGGGTTTCCCGCCAAGAGTAAACACTTTTGGAGTTAAAGAATTACAAGATAGAATAAAGATAACAACTCTCTCTCTCTCTCTCTCTCTCTCTCTCTCTCTCTCTCTATCCTTCTCATTTGTCACTCTCTCCTCTCTCCTCCTTGTCTTTGTGACCCTTTACCCTCTTTCCTCATCTATTTCATTAGGAGTCTATCATTGTCTCTCCCTTCCCAACTAATTTTTTCTAATCCTTCTTATGATTCATTTCTCTGTTGGAATTAGGGTTGCAGGAATGCACACACAACTTCAAGAAGATGAGGAAGCTTGAGCACAACACAGTAGTGTATTATGAGTGCCAAAAATGAAAGATAACAAGCCCTAGAAGATAATGGGCGTATATACAATGCACGGGGGAAAAAACCTCCTAGTGAGGGAAAAAGTGCCCCGGCGGTCCTAAGTGTGTTCACACACATCACTACTATAATATGGTAACAAATCCCCCCTGGAGTGATGCGGTGAACAAGAGCTAGCACTCATGTATAGGGAAGTGTCTAGCTATGTGGACGAATCCAAGGGAGTAAGCCCAAAGCTTTGCGAAAAGCTTCGAACTTCTCACGAGGCAGAGCCTTTGTGAAAAGGTCTGCAAGGTTATCCTGTGTTGGCACATAAGCCAAACTGATCTCTCCTGCAGAGAGTCTCTCCCTGACATAATGGTAGTGCACCTCAATGTGCTTCGTACGAGCATGGAACACTGGGTTCCGCGCAACTGCCAATGCGCTCTGACTGTCAGTGAAGATGGTGGTGGCAGATGGCTGCCCAACACCCAAATCAGCCATAAGGCGTCTGAGCCACACACACTCAACCGTAGCTGTGAAAGCTGCCCTGTACTCAGCTTCACAACTAGAAGTGGCCACAGTAGGCTGCTTCTTGCTCAACCATGATATGCATGAGCTTCCAAGCATGAAGCAAAAACCACTCGTGGACACGCGTGTGTCATAACAACCAGCCCAGTCAGAATCTGAAAAAACATGTAAATCTGGCGGCAATGATCCCCCCTTGGGATAAAACAACCCAAGATGCCGAGTACCACTCAAATAGCGAAAGATACGCTTCACTGCCTGCCAATGCTTAATGCCTGGGCTATGCATAAATCTGCTCACCTGTGAGACTGCAAACTGAATGTCTGGCCTCGTAATGCATACATAAATGAGGCAACCAACAGCTGTCTGATAGAGTGTGACATCAAAGTGATCTCCAGCATCATGAAGACTCAACTTCAAACCTGTCTCCATTGGAGTAGCAATAGGCTTGCAGTCTTCAAGGCCAAATCTCCGCAACAATGTTTCAATATACTTTGTCTGACACAAAGCAATACCTCCATCACACTGCTTAAATTGTATCCCCAAATAATGATGCAAATGCCCCAAATCTGACATCTCAAAAGAGGCATTCAAATCAGCCTTAAAATCAGCAATATGACTCTCATTTGGTCCTGTGAGCAGCATGTCATCGACATAGAGAGCAATGATTAGATGTGCACCATCCACACGTTTAACATACAAAGTGCTTTCTGTTGGACTATTCTGAAACCCATGTGCAGTCAAATATGCATGTATTTTTTCATACCAAGCTCGTGGAGCTTGCTTTAAACCATATAAAGCCTTTTTTAACCTGCACACTTTGTTTTCCTGCCCTCTTTGAACAAAACCACGAGGCTGCGATACATACACCTCCTCATGCAAATCTCCATTTAAGAACGCAGTCTTTATGTCCAGCTGATGTACATTCCAACCATTATGAGCTGCTAATGCACAGATGCTACGAACAGTGGTCATACGACATGTGGGAGCAAAAGTCTCATCAAAATCAATGCCCTTCTCTTGAGCATAACCTTTTGCAACAAGCCTAGCCTTATGGCGATCCACTGTGCCATCAGGCTTACGCTTCAATTTGTATACCCACTTAGTGCCAATGGCCTTCTTGCCAGGGAGCAAGTCACATAAAGACCATGTACTATTCTTCATAATAGCATCGTATTCTGCTTGCATAGCAGCCATCCAATTTTCTGAACTTTGTGCCTCATCAAATGAAACAGGCTCACTTTCATCGCACATACTAGAAACAGCCAATGCATAACAATCTGACGCATAAGAGGCACCATGAGAGCCAGAACGAGTGCGACTAGACAAAGGGGCATCCAACTTGCTGTCACGCAAAGTCTGCACCAGCCATCTAGGCATGTTCCTAGAGCCCTCAATCTCTTGTCTCTCATCCTCAAGTGCATCATGCACATCTGCATCAGATATAGGCTGATCTGTGCCATCATTTAAAACCTGCATAGGCTGAAAAACTGCCTCATGAGGTATTGCACTTGACTGTGCACCACTGAAAAGAGGCAACAATGTATCATAGACATCACGTGAGCTGATATCTGTCTCCTTAGTACATGAAACCAAGGGCTGAACTGCATCTTCCACAAATACAACATCATGGCTAACCAAAATGCGCTTTGTCTGTGGATGATACAAACGATAGCCTTTGCTCTCAGCACTATATCCAACAAAAATACATTTGACAGCTTTGTCATCCAATTTTCTGCGATGTTGCACAGGCACTAATGCATATGCCAGGCAACCAAAAACACGTAAATGGCCAACAGATGGCTTGCGGCTATGCCAAGCCTCATATGGAGTGACAACCTGTAATGCTTTGGTGGGACACCTGTTTAGTACATAAGTGGCATACATGACAGCCTCAAGCCAAAAACCATGTGGTAGACTTTGACTCTTAACCATACATCTTGCCATTTCCATGAGAGACCTGTTTTTTCTCTCAGCCACACCATTTTGCTGTGGTGTATACGGCACTGTACATTGGTGTTTTATCCCACGCTCAGCCAGAAATGCATTAAATTCTGAAGACATATACTCCCCCCCCTCGATCTGAACGGAGGGTGCCCATCTTACTTTCTGACACATTTTCAGCCATAACCAAAAACTGTTTGAAGCACAAAAACACTTCGGACTTTGCCTTCAAAGGATATACCCATGCATGCCTGGTAAAATCATCAATGAAAGTCACGAAGTAAAGGTAGTTTCCAAATGATGGAGTTTGCATGGGACCACAAACATCACTGTGAACAAGCTGCAATCTGCGTTCAGCTCTCACTGATCCATCTTTGGGAAAGGAAGCACGCTGCATTTTACCCAATATGCAGCCCTCACAAACATGCTTGACAGGTGCCTCAAGCTTAGGCAAAGAAGACACCATTTCAGATTTCTGCAGGCGCAGCAAACTTGCAAAATTCAGATGACCAAAACGTGCATGCCACAGTTTTGCATTTGAAATAGCCTGCGTATCCATAATAGCACATGCTGAATCCTCTACACATTTGCCATCCATATTGAGCTTATACAGCCCTCGACATAGTGAACCAGATGCTACAATGATGTCACCACAAGAGAGATCATGAACAGTACATCTGTCATCCACAAATTTTACAACCAAACCTGTTTTGGCAAATGCGGAGACTGACAGCAGATTCTTTTTGATCCCTGGCACATACAATGCATCAAAAAGTGTAAAGGTGTTGCAATTTGCAACATTCAGCACAATCTGTCCAACTCCTTTAACGGGATAAGAGGAGTTATTGGCACAAGTGACAGTATTCCCTGTGGGAGCAGACTCAAGGAAAGTGAATAAACTGCGCTGCGAGGTGATATGCTTAGTGGCACCACTGTCAAAGTACCATACATCTAGATTTACTGCAGACATACATGTGTCATGCAAAGATGGGTCATAACTGCACTGCGCATTGAATGCCCATTCTGTATCTTGAACAACATTAGCAGATTCATTGTTAGAAGGAGAGGCATCTGCAACAGCCATACCAGCCTCTTTCTTCTTAGCCTCTTTCGCAGCCAGCTTAGGACACGCTTTGATGACATGATCATTTCCCTTACAGTACTTGCAAAATGTCTTCTGTTTGTCACCCTTCTTCTCATCTTTGTCTTCCTTCTTTGGTTGCGCAGCATTTGCAGATTTCTGCTTACTAGAAGAAAAGCCAGCTTTACCTTTCCCGCTTCTCTGACTAGCAACGAAAGCTTGATCTGCGACACGCATAATATTCCTGTTTTGCCTTGATTGGTCTTCTTGAGGCAAAACAGAAACTAACTCCTCAAATGATAAGGCATTGGGATTGCCTTTCATCATCAAGCGAAGAGTGGAAGCAAAACCCTGATAAGAATCTGGTAGACCATTCAAAACAGTCTGCACAAGTGAACTGTCTGACAGGATTTCATCTGCAGAAATGAGCTGCTCTTTGAAATCCTTGATCTTTGTCAAAAAGCTATCCATAGAATCACCTTCGTTCATATGCTCACTCTCCAACTGTTTTCGGAGGTAAGCAACACGAGCCTCATTTCTTGCCTGATACAATGTGGCAAGTACATCCCAAGCATCCTTAGAAGTCCTGCAGGAGCGAATATGTGGGATAGTGGTACGTTTGACAGACAGCGCAATCAAGGCATGAGCCTGCGCATCTCTACCATCCCAACGAATCTGCTCTGCTGAAAGTGGTGGTTCTCGAACAGCTGCTACAGCACTTGTGCCTGCACCATCATCAACAGTACCTGTTTCTGATGTGTTTGCAGTATTCCCAGCCACAATAGGACGTGCATCAATACCCTGCACAATGTTCCATAACCCCTTTGCTACCAATACATGTCGCATCATATATGCCCACAATGGATAGTTGGTGCCATCCAACTTATCCTCAGCAGCCAACATGCGGAATACATCATTGTTGTCAGCCATGGCCAATGACTGTACTACTAGATGTAAATGCTGTCTGTAAGAGGTAAACCTGTATAAAATCGACCTGTGCTATGTAGCACAGCCCAAAACAGACGAATGGGCACCTGTCCTGTGCAGATTTTAATCTTGACAGAAAATCTGCACAGTAGGACGATTTTGCCTGCGCAGTACTTGGAATGCAAAAACGGAGGGCGAAATGACTTCAGATCACAATTCTGAAACGAACAAGCCCTACGGGCTTACCCACGGCATATACTAACCTGCAGATGCTCGTGAAACCTCGTCGCAATCGGAGGAGATGAAGCGGCAGGTGCCGGTGATGCTGCCCGGGAGGAGGAAGCCTGCTCTGATACCAATTGTTGGAATTAGGGTTGCAGGAATGCACACACAACTTCAAGAAGATGAGGAAGCTTGAGCACAACACAGTAGTGTATTATGAGTGCCAAAAATGAAAGATAACAAGCCCTAGAAGATAATGGGCGTATATACAATGCACGGGGGAAAAAACCTCCTAGTGAGGGAAAAAGTGCCCCGGCGGTCCTAAGTGTGTTCACACACATCACTACTATAATATGGTAACATTCTCAACACACATTACACTTAACTCATGTTTTGCATAAATATCCTTCGAGTCTATAAACTTAACACTACTTAATTAATCCACACAATATAAAAAAATGTCAAATCTTTATTGCTGTATATGACATGTTGAGCACAAACATTGCTGAAATTGTCAATCATAACTTATTGCAAAACCCCAACATGCATTGCTTTCGCCCTGTCTCTCTTTTTTCATATGTAAAATAAGATCATGACATAATCATAAACAATTTTTAAACCCAATCACTTGAATATTCGTAAACAAATATGTTCATTGCACTATAATGACATCTTCATCAAGACACCCTTCACAATGTCCTCTTCGGGATCAATACAAACAATAAGCATGCCTAATTTGTGCAATACCATAGCACAATCTCCATATCCGACATAAAGCTCTACTTTCACTTGCCCTTCTTTTGCATGATGCTTCAATAGGCTATTCCAAAAGTCATATCCATGTTGACATCCACATGCAAAAAAACATTTCTCTAAATTCCACATAATATGTAACACCCATAATTTGGAGAACTTATATGTTTATACCATACCTCACCATGTTGTCCCATATTGGCATCTCCCCCAGTGTAGTGTGCTGCAAGGATCAATGATATAATCAGGCCAAAAAGGTTGTGCATGGTTTATTCCAGCTATGCTCATGAAGGTAGCAGTGAGACGACGAGGGTATATGTCTGCACAAGAGTATGAGATGATTTATTATAACAAAAAGTGATGTTTAATGGTGGCAACCTTTTATGAGAATCATGAATAAGCACCTCTATGGTTAGTATTGGTTACCTCTTGTCCAAATGCCTTTTTAATCTACCTTGTACATTGCACATTCACCAGGGTGTCTAATACAAAGCCACATTGCTCGGCCTGCACTATCATGGTTGTCACTTGATACATAGTACCAATGACAATAAGAGAGCCATTGTCATCTAGGATGGTCTCACAAATCTTAAGCAATAAATGCTCATCTCCATCTACATGGCATAGACATAAAACGTGAGAATTTGTACCCAACATATATGCAATAAAGGCTCGTCTCCATTTATGTGGCATAGACATAAAACGTGAGAATTTGTTCCCAACATATACACAATAAGACCTAAGGTCTTAATGATGAAGTATTCCTCTTGATCACTCACATGCACAGAGATTCCATGGTGGGACAATGTCATCGAGGTAGCCATAAACGGAACCTCCTGTGGGTAACCCCTACAATACAATTCACACCCTGTGCTTGTATTGACACCTTTAATATTAAAGGTCTTAGTTTGCCTCTTTCACGATTTGTAACATATCAAAAAGACATACTAGCTCCTCTTGACACTCCTCGTTCCTGAATTGCATGGCCTATCTTGAAAGGATCCCCAAAAAATACTCTCACCTTTGGAAAATCATGTCCTACTACTACACGGGGTGATAACAGATAGTATTACATACTCTCCAAGTATGATCTCCAAGTATGATTTAGAGTTTTGGGTAAGAAAATGAGATTAGAACTAAGATCTATCCTTCCAAGAAGGATTTAACCATAAAGGTGAGTATTCTTACAAAAAGAGAGATTACAAATCAAAAACAATACATTTAAGCATAAGTGATTAACATTAATGCATTTAAACAACATAAATCAATAAGGGCATGGTTTTAAGAAGAAACCATGGATTAGAATGCTTCCCAAGCATGTAGAGAGGTTGGGAAGAAGATTACCATTCAAGAAGAGAGTAAAACATCATTGTTTTAGGCTTACCCTTGGTTTTGGCTTGATTCTTTAGGGAGATGTGTAGCCCTCAAAGAAGAAGCTTGGCCACCAAGTAGAAGAGGGTAATCTCCAAGAGAAGAAGAGGATTAGTGAAGCTCCAAAGCTTCACAATGGAGAGGCAAATGGAGAGGCAAGGTAGAGGGATAATGGAATTACACTAAATTGAAAATTACATTAGCATGTAAATACACTAAGATAAAAATACAAAGAAATGGGGTTCTATTTATAGGTGAGGAAGGTCACCAACCAAGTCCAACAAGGATCTAGAGGCTTCCAGGTTTAGTTTGATCCAATTTGGACTAGTTTTGGACCAGTTAGGCCGACTTTTCTGATCTAGTTTGAAAGAGGAGAGAGGAGAGATGAAATATCTCATTTTTTTGAATTAAAAATTAGGAGCAATGATGAGATTTTAGGCACCTCATTCATGAGCTCCACTCACCCTCCTGAGGTGTCAAAATTCTATTTTTTTACTAATGAATCCTCATTTTTTTTCGAGTGCGTGTACTAATCAACTCTTCATCGTATGTGAGAATTTACTCATTTTTGGTGGATTTTCCTTGATTCTTGCATTTTTCTTATTCCAAAACTTGGATTAACCCCATTGGCTCTTTAGAACACTTTTTGGACCTTAATCCATAATTTTCTGAAAATGGGTACCCTTAGGCTAAGGTGTCTAATGCACATATTCAATTAATTTCTAATGCATATTAGAAAACTCTTTTTAAACTTCTGTTTTAGGGGAATTCATCTTAAATAAAAGGGATAACTTTGTATCAAAAAATATCTCAAAACTGTATTATCTCTCTCTAGAATATTTTCTCTCTCTAAGCCAAAAACAAGGAAAAACAATGTTTTCTTGCATTTTGAAATAGGGGATGATTATAGGGGACTAAGAGGAGAACTTATACATCTTTAGGGGCTGAGAAGGAACCTTGCATCCTCTCCCACTTCAAAAACGCGAGATGTCCTCATCTCGCAAAGTGTGGGTAGTCCTTTACCAATTGATCTTCTTTTTTCCAAGTGGTGTCCTCTAAAGGATAAAACTTCCACTTGACCAAAAACTCTCTAAGGACTCTATTCTTGGGAGCCTTCTCTCGAACATGAAGGACTTTTTCAGGTTGGAGTTCCATCTCGCCTTGAGTTGCAGAAGTCAATTGTTAATCATCCTGCACATGACTCTGGTTGGGTACGTACTTTTTAAGTAAACTGACATGGAACACATTATGTACCTTGAGATGGGGAGGTAGAAGAAGTTCATAGGATAGATCTCCTATTTTCTTTGTAATAATGACATATGGTCCACATTATCTAGGAGAGAACTTTTTGTACATGACTCTGGTTGGGTACATACTTTTTAAGTCAATTGTTCATCATCCAGCACATGACTCTGGTTGGGTACATACTTTTTAAGTCAATTGTTCATCATCCAGCACATGACTCTGGTTGGGTACATACTTTTTAAGTAAACTGACATGGAACACATTATGTACCTTGAGATGGGGAGGTAGGAGAGATAGCTTTTTGTACTTCCTTAGAGATAAAGAACTTCTCTTTGGTCATACACGAATGAAGACCATATCTGATTCTTCAAACACTCTCTCCGTTCTCTTCTTATCACCATATTGTTTTTGCCTATCCTAGGCAACCTTAATATCTTTGCGGATTGCATACATTTGTTACTCCATATCATCAAGCATCTGTATGGACATCTCGACCCTGATCAATGGGTCGGACCAAGTTAATGGTGTGAGACAATCTTGTCCATACAGAGCTTTGAAAGGGCTCATCCCGATACTTCGGTGTTAAGAGGCATTATAAGCAAACTCAACTAGATGTAAGTAGCTTAGCCACTTCTTGGGTTCTCTGCCATAGCATGACCGAAGAATATCTTCTATTACTTGATTCACTCTTTCGGTGTGAGGCATTATAAGCAAACTCAACTAGATGTAAGTAGCTTAGCCACTTCTTGGGTTCTCTGCCACACAGCATGACCGAAGAATATCTTCTATTACTTGATTCACTCTTTCGGTCTGGCAATCTGTCTCGGGATGATAAGAAGTACTGAGATCTAAGAAAGCTCCCACTGCTTCGAAGAATGCAGTCCAGAACCTCAACATGAATTTAAGATCTCTGTCACTCACTATCCTTCTGGGTAAGCCATGAAATCTCCTTGAGGAAGACTCTGGCAACATCCACTGTAGTGTAGGTTTCTTTTACTGGAATCAGATGAGCAACCTTGGTTAATCTATCAACTACCACAAAAATGGAGTTGTAACCTGATTGCACTGATGGTAATCCAGTAACAAAATCCATACTGACACATTCCCACTTCATCTATGGAATGTCTAAGGGATGCAGCTTTCCTGGCATCTTAACCCTTTCTTCCTTGACTCTTTGACATATTAAACACTGATGCACATGATCAAGTTTTTTAGTCCTGGCGAGAAGAAGCTCTTCTTACAGACATGTAGGTCTTTATGAACCCTGGATGTCCAGCTATCAGGCTATCATGGGCTTCTCTCAGAATTTTTCCCTTTGTTCCCTCATCATTGGGAATGCATAGCCGAATATTATTGTAATACATGCATCCTTTGTCCAATTTGTACCCAAGAACTCGACTGATTTCCCGAGGAGTCTTGCTTTCTTGCATTAGTAGGGTAGCAATAGGGACAAAGAATTTGTCATGCATAATCTTCTCTCTTGCTTCACTAATCAATGGATTTGACACCAATGTTATTGCAAGCAAGGAGGCTTTCTAACTGAGTGCATCTGCTACCACATTTTCTTTCCCTGGCCGGTACTTAATCTCAAAATCGAATTCTAGCAGGTTCTACATCCACCTTCTTTGACGCATGTTGAGATCCCTTTGGGTGAAGATCCACTTCAGACTTTGATGATCTGTCATCATCAAGGTGAATCTCTGTCCCAAGAGATAATGTCTCCATAGCTTTAGAGCATAAACTACTGAGAGTAACTCCAAGTCATGGTGGATAGCATAATTTCTCTCATGCGTTCTGAGTTTTTTGGATTCATAGGCTACTGCATGACCTTCCTACATAAGTGCACCTCCTAGGGCAAAGCCACTAGCATCTATCACTACTTCAAAGGGTATAGAAAAATCTAGCAATTTAAGGACACGGTTGGTTACTAAGGCTGTCTTCAGCTTATCAAAAGCACTCTAACACATAGCAGTCCAATAAAATAGGGTACTCTTCTTGAGAAGGTTAGTCAAAGGGGATGCTATTTGAGCATACCTGGGTATAAAGATTCCGTACCACCCGGTTAATCCTAAGAATCCTCTGACTTCTTTTATTGTCTTGGGCTCTGGCCAACAATCCACGATTACTTGGATTTTAGTGGGGTTAGGATAAATCCTATCCTTAGATACTATAAATCCCAAGTATTCACATTGGTCAGCAGAGAAAGTACACTTGCTTTTTTTGCAAAGAGTTGGTGTTTTCTTCGGATCTCCAAGACTTTACGCACATGATCTTCATGATCTGTTGCATTCTTGGAGTATACCAGGATGTCATCAAAGAAGACAAGAACAAATTCATCCAAGTATTCTCTAAGAATATCTTGTATGAGGCCATTAAAAGTTTTTGGGGCATTTGTCAGTCCAAACGGCATGACTGTAAATTCATAATGCCCATATCGAGTATTGATGGCTATCTTGGGGATATCTTGATCCTTTATTCTGATCTATTAATATCCAGATTTGAGATCTATCTTTGTGAACATTTGGGTTCCAGTTAACCGATCCAAAAGTTCATCAATCCTAGGGATAGGATATTTATTTTTGACTATCAACTTATTTAATCCTCTATAATCAATACAACTTATTTAATCCTCTATAATCAATACAAAGTCTTAACGTTCCATCTTTCTTTTTCTGAAAGTGAATGGGCACACCCCAAGGTGAAACACTAGGTCTTATGAATCCTTTCTCTAGCAGTTGTCTTAACTGCTCCTTAAGTTATATGGCTTCTAGGACTGGCATCTTGTATGCACGCTGGGCTATCGGCTGAGCTCCAGGAGTTAGCTCTATCTCATGATCTACTTCACGAGTCGGAGGCATATCAATCAGCTCTTCTGGGAATACATTAGCATACTCACTTAGCCACTCTGGTTCCTTAGCCTTGCATTTTCTTTCTACAAGATTCATTTTAATGATATAGACAGCTTGCTTCTTTCTGAGTCCCTTCAACAATTTAGAAGCTTTAACTGCAGAACTAGGGATCCGAAAATTCCAGTTCCTTGAACTTGATTCCCATGAAGGTCGAGAAAAGAGATGGTTCATTGTGACAGTGAATGTCAGCCTGATTCTTATGGAGCCAATCCATTCCAAGGATTCCATCATAGATTCCCAGCAAGGGTAAGACTCTGAACTGGTAGTCTATTACATTCCCATCTAGATTAAATTAAATGCGGTCTGTCTCATGGTGTGTGAAAAGAATCTTCCCACTGGCCAATTCTATGTGCATAGGTTTCCCTATTTTCTGATCTAGGGCTAACTTACGCAAGAATCCTGGGAAAATAAAAGAATGTGTACTGCCTGAATCAATCAAAAGCTTAAAGTGCTTACCCTTGTACTCTGCTGGAGTGTGAAGGATTGAGAATTGACGATTATGCCCTTGATGTTCAATGGCGGCATAAATCTGTCCTCTTTCTTCCTCCACTACATCAGCTATTGTGGCGGCTTTGGTTGCTGTTGTCTGGGGTGAAACTCTCTCTCTCTCTGGCTTCCCCAATTCTGGGAGGGGGATCTGCGAGACGACTACTCTGCATTGAGGCTACAGGTTGAGCTAGCACTCTTCTAGGGTTGCCCTGATTTTGGCAAGAAGAACCTTGATTAGATTGATACGAAGGATTCGGTCTCGGCATTCTAGGAGTTGGTCTTGGCATTCTAGGACCCTGGCCCATTGACATAGAAGGAGTTGGGTAGTCCTTGAGCTGGTTTCCAAAACCTTGACAGCCAAAACATCTGTTTTCACTTTGAAGCTCTTCCTTCTGCATCCTGGAAAGAGCCAGAGTTCCAGAAAATGTGCTCCGAGGAAAAGGCCTTCCTTCCATCCTGAAACTTCCCATCTCCTAGTTTTGATTAGGACCTTGCTGTCTCTTAGGAGGTGGAAAGTTGGAAGTACTTCCTGGGGTTTGGAATCTTTTGAAGGACGAGGGAGCTGGCTTCGACAGGACCTTGACAAAAAAGGCCTTGGCGAAATCCTTCGCCATCCGCACTGCTTCGGCCATAGAAACTAGCTTAGCATTCTTCACCAGGGTATCCAAAGGTCCGTTCATTCCCCGAATGAACTTGGCCAAATCATCTATTCTTCATCCCCAGCAGTGGCAAGTATTTGGGAGGAGAGCGAATGCCTGGTGATATTCCTCCGTGGTTTGGCTTCCTTGGGTTAGCTCCAGGAACTCGTTCATCTTTGTTTCCAAGAAGCCTGGAGGACAGAATCTCTTTCTGAGGTATTCTTTGAGATTGTCCCATGTCTGGGTGTTCCAATCTAAGCGATTTGTCTCGCAGTGGTTCCTCCATGCTACTCTGGCTATTTCTATGATCTTCAGCCTGGCAAGAACCTTGCTTTTTTCATTAACCAGTGACATCGAAGTACTCCTCCATAGCTTCGATCCACTTTTCTACGACCTCACCTAAATGTTCCCCTTCGCCCTTGAAGGGACCTAGCTAAGACCTGTGTAGAGCTTTGTGAACATCAGGGTCAAGCTCATCCGTGTGAACATCAGGGTCAAGCTCATCCTCATCCGTGTGAGGATCTGGCTGTCTACCACGATTCACATGTCTCATGATTCAGCCAAAATGATACATTGTTAAATTTTCTATTCGACTTCGTTCTGATATTCTAAGACTTAAGAAATTCAAAATTAATTCATTCAACAAGGTGATCGTTCTACTATAGATCCCACGACATATGTCTTGGAGAAAACAGAACTTATTCCTTTAAACTCAATATCTGGTGCTCATAATCACTTAGACAACTGGAATCTTTGCAAAACATTCTTTATTTACATAAGGTTTGTAATATATACATAGAGAAACATGGCTCCAAAAATTCAATGCCTCAATTGCATACGCATGAAATGGCGATACTGTGCTGTGCTGCGATGTAATTGTGCTCTCACTATGCCATTGGTGCTACAATCCTACTCGGGATAAAACGGCTGAGAAGCTTGAAAATATGATAAGTGATTCTAAAATCTCGAGGTGAGGGGTGATAAAGTATAACACCACGAACTACCCCTATCCTTAACAAAACCAAAGCTAAAGAGACGTTCTAACTCAGCCTCTGTTCACTGGGTCTGGAAAATATAACTCCTGGAAATGATTAGCAAGACTCACCCTGTTGCTTGATCGAGTCCTGGCACGGAGGAGAGGATATGCTCAAAAGCAAAGGTAGTCATATCCTGGTTTTGGGTAAGGTCAGGGATACTAGATAAGCACGGGGTGTCCATCTATAAAATCCAATTTATCAATTATAAGTCCTCATCAATGAAGCTCAATCTAAATGAAAATAGAACATATGAATGCACCTTTCTAAGATTTTATTATAAATTTCTAACAAAATTCATCTTCGATTCTTGAGCTTTCAACAAAGCTCTAATACCAACTGTGAGACCCCTACCCTCTCTACGCATCGAATTCAGGAGTGCTAGCAGTGAAAGTAGCAACCTCTTGTGCAGAGCAAAGCTTCCCACTCGGGGCCTCGCACACGAATATCCGAGCAAGGGACTAGTCCGATTCTTCCGAAATCGAGACTGGAAAAACTTTCCTCACCCAGAAAGCACGGGCGATTCCTCTAGGAAAATATTCTAACAAAAAATTTGTCTAACGGGGTCAATGGTCTAGCATAGAATTACTTGAGTTTATTCCTAGATTCATTTCCTAAAGATTTTTCTCCATTTATCTCATAAAATAACTAATGATTTCTAATCATCTCGTAAGGGTAAATATCCAAAAATATAAAAATTCATTCTTCCTTGGACATAAAAAGTATTATAAATAGTTTTATTCATGAATAATGAAATTTAACAAGGATATTTCTTTTTTCTAAATGATCCTTTAATAAATATGCATACATCATTTTATTAAAATATTCACATAGAAATATTCTTAAATATTCTCTTCTCCATTTGAACCTGGGAATCAACATGCCATAATTATCTACGTGGAAATATGATGAAACTTTCTCTTTTTGATATGAAAATTAATTATGCATTTTCCTAATTAAAAATACAATGAAAATTCCTCTTTTGATAAATAAAAATACCCATGTATATACATACCATGAATATACATTTTAAAATATAACAAAACTTCCTCTTTTTATCATTTGGACATTTATGCATAAATACTATAAATGTATATTCAAAAATGTAACAAAAATCATTCTTTTAGCATTTAAAATGTTTATGCATAGAATATCATGAAAATTCCTCTTTTTGCATTATTAAATTTATGCATAAACATAATTACATAAAAATATGGTGGGACTTCCTCTTTTAATGTAAAAACTCTTTATGCCTAAACCTAAGCATTAATATAAGCATAATTGCATCAAAGCATCTTGTTTATTTAGAAAAATATCCAATTAAATCTTCCATATGAAAATAAATACATGAATTTTATCCTAAGCTCTCTTTCATTATAAATATGAATTTTTTAAACATAAAAACAAGCTTAAATGAATTAACCTCATTTTTAAGTAGATTAAAAATCATACCAATCTCCATCTCTAGCTTGTTAGGCCTAGAGTTTTGGGTAAGAAAATGAGATTAGAACTAAGATCTATCCTTCCAAGAAGGATTTAACCATAAAGGTGAGTAGTCTTACCACCAAAAGAGAGATTACAAATAAAAAACAATGCATTTAAGCATAAGAGATTAACATTAATGTATTTAAACATGGTTTCAAGAAGAACCATGGATTAGAATGCTTCCCAAGCATGTAGAGAGTTTGGGAAGAAGATTACCACTCAAGAAGAGAGTAAAACATCATTGTTTTAGGCTTACCCTTAGTTTTTGGCTTGATTCTTTAGGGAGATGTGTAGCCCTCAAAGAAGTAGCTTGGCCACCAAGTAGAAGAGGGTAATCTTCAAGAGAAGAAGAGGATTAGTGAAGCTCCAAAGCTTCACAATGGAGAGGCAAGGTAGAGGAACAATGGAATTACACTAAATTAAAAATTACATTAGCATGTAAATACACTAAGATAAAAATACAAAGGAATGGGGTTCTATTTATAGGTAAGGGAGGCCACCAACCAAGTCCAACTGGGATCTAGAGGCTTCTAGCTTCAGTTTGATCCAATTTGGACAAGTTTTGGACTGGAGTTAAACCCACTTTTCTAATCTAGAGGAGAGAGGAGAGATGAAATATCTCATTTTTTGAATTAAAAATTGGGAGCAATGATGAGATTCTAGGCGCCTCCTTCATGAGCTCCACTCACCTTCTTGAAGTGTCAAAATTCTATTTTTTTACTGATAAATCTCCATTTGTTTACTATTAAGTGCCTATACTAGTCAACTCTGAATCTTATGTGAGAATTTACTCATTTTTGGTGGATTTTCTTTTATTCTTACATTTTTCTTATTCCAACACTTAGATTAACCCCATTGGCTCTTTAGAACACTCTTTGGACCGTAATCCATAATTTTTTGAAAATGGGTACCCTTAGGCTAAGGTGTCTAATGCACATATTCAATTAATTTCTAATGCATATTAGAAAACTCTTTTTATACTTCTGTTTTAGGGGAATTCATCCTAAATAAAAGGGATAACTTTGTATCCAAAAATATCTCAAAACTATATTATATCTCTCTAGAATATTTTCTCTCTAGGCTAAAAACAAGGGAAAACAATGTTTTCTTGCATTCTGAAATAGGGGATGATTACATGTGGGACTGAGAGGAAAACTTATACATCTTTAGAGGGGCTGAGGAGAGGAACCTTACAGTTATGATTAAAGATAATCCTAAGTTTTAGATGCTACAGATTTCAGTAATGAATTCTAATAGTTTTTTAGTGGTTTTTCAGCAGCAGCAGCAGTAAAGATTCTAAGTGTTAAAATTAAGTGAAAATTTAAGATTGCATTTTCAATTAGTTAGTATACTCAAAAGAAGACTTTAAGTGTGTAGATGGACATGCAAATCGAAATTTGATTAAAAAAGAAAAAGGTGACCTATTTTTGAGTCAACTTTCACATACAACTGATTTTGGCGATTCTGCCCGAGTTGGGTTGTGGAACACACATGTTCTCATAATTTTAAGTACCCATATGACTAGTTTTTGATAACTGTGCGTGAAGTTATACTAGTTGCAGGTTGCAGCCCTGATAACAGATGTGAGAGGCTTGCCAAATCTACAAACAACTCTTCCACAACTTCTCGAGAGAAGACATGGATTCCCAATCCATCAAGACACTAGAAAATATATCAGGGAAGTACACAAACACTCTTTCTATTATTTTGCTTTAAATTATTTTGAGATTAAATAATTAAATTGATAAAAATGTATGTGGGAGAATCTGAGTCATTATTATACGGTATGCTTAACCATGGCAATGATGGGGAAACACCCCAAGAAGAGGACATTGGGGGTTTCTCGCCAAGAGCTATTGTTGATTGCCTTAGTCGACTCATAGAATAAACACTTTTGGAGTTAAAGAATTAGAAGATAGAATATTTGATGAGTTTAAGACTAGATTTTAGGTATAACCTTCATTAGGGGGCTATTTTGCGAAGCATTTATCTTTCCATGTGTTTAGAATCAGAGTTTTACATAAAGACAAAAGTTTTAAAGAACAAGAAACTCTACAAGAGTGTATGAGACTATAGAAAGTTAAATCCCTTTTATTTTTAAGTTATTTGAGTGCAAAGTGGGACACTTAGCTGTTTTTGGTAGTTTTATGCTGAAAACACAACTTTGGCTTTCGAATGCTCTCAAAGAGGCCTTAGAGCTCATTTTTAGAGAACCATCACTGAGACGTGCTTTATAGAGCATTAAAAGTCCTAAAACTTTGTAGTTTTGACTTTGAAAGATACTACTCTCCCAAAGAGACCACTTGTCAAGCTTTGCCTTAGAAATTGCTATCAAGATTGACGACTGCCTTATCTATATAGACAAAATGGAATAATACGTAAGCATAGTTATGACTTAGATCTATAGCAACTAGAGATAATCTTACTAGTTAGAACGTGATAATTAAAAGACTAAGAGAAGTTAAGGATTGTTTGAATTAAAAGCTTGTTTCTATACCTGAAGTTGATTTTGATTGATTTGAATATGCTTGTCTTGAAAGATTATGGACTATAGATAGTGTAAGATGATAAGCATGACTTGTGATTGCTTTGTTTTGAAATGAATGATTGATACACATGTGTATGAATGATTGATATGCATGTGTATGATGAGACTCGACATGAGATTTTGAGATTCAGGCCGGCCATCCTTAGACAAGAAATGCCGAATAGAGAACGAGATTTATGCCCTCTGGGAGCCATGTGGTAGAACCCAGAGAGGACGAGATTTAGAAAGAGTCATACCCGAGATAGCCGCGATGTCCAGTGTGGAGGTTGGGTGGATAGGCATCGGAGAAAGCCCTAGATTTGCTGGATTTTTGTCATTATGACTAACCATGTTGTCGAGCATGGTGATGATGATAGAATCTTGAGATAGACACATACATTGTTATTGATTGAGATGCTATGTTTTAATTGATAGAGATTTCTATTATGTGAATGTTTGTTTGAGATTCTACGATTCTTTGCTTATGTGATAAGAATCTTGGATATGGCATGCATGCTTATTTTGCTATTTGAGAAGGTTGATTTGATTGTGTTGCTATGTGGAATTGAAAATCTCTTCGTTTTTCTGAAGTATGAGTGATTTTTTTGTAAGATTTGAGAAATTTTATGTTAGAATATAGAATAGAATATGGGTACGTCACAGTTGGTATCAGAATGTAACATACCTTTGAGATTAACCAAATTATGATTAAAGATAATCCTTAGTTTTGGATGCTACAGATTTCAGTAATGAATTCCAGCAGGTTTTCAGTGGTTTTTCAGCAACAAGTAGTAAAGATTCTAAGTGTTAAAATTAAGTGAAAATTCAAGATTGCATTTTCAATTAGTTAGTATACTCAAAAGAAGCCTTTAAGTGTGTAGATGGACATGCAAATTGAAATTTGATTAAAAAAGAAAAAGGTGACATATTTTTGGAGTGGACTTTCACATACAACTGATTTTGGCGATTTCGCTCGAGTTGGGTTGTAGAACGCACATATTCTCATAATTTTAAGTACCCATATGACGAGTTTCTGATAACTGTGCGCGAAGTTATACTAGTTGCAAGTTGCTGCCCTAACAACAAATCTAAGAGGCTTGCCAAATCTACAAACAACTCTTCCACGACTTCTGGAGAGTAGGCATGGATTGCTAATCAATGAAGACATCAAAAAATATATCGGGGAAGTACACAAACACTCTTTCTATTATTTTGCTTTAAATTATTTTGAGATTAAATAAATAAATCGATAAGCGTGTATATGGGAGAATTTGAGTCGTTATACGGTATGCTTAACCACCATGGCAATGATGGGGAAACACTGCGAGAAGAGGAGAGGGGGGGTTTCCCACCAAGAGCTATTGTTGATTGCCTTAGTCTGACTCATAGAATAAACACTTTTGGAGTTAAAGAATTAGAAGATAGACTATTTGACTAGTTTGTGAGACTAGATTTTACGTATAACCTTCATTAGGAGACTGTTTTGTGAAGCATTTATCTTTCCATGTGTTTAGAATGAGAGTATTACATAAAGATAAAATTTTTAGAGGACAAGAAACTCTTCAAGAGTCTATGAGACTATAGAAAGCCAAATCCTTTTTTTTAAGTTATTCGAGTGCAAAGTGGGGCACTTAGCTGTTTTTGGCAGTTTTATGCTGAAAACACAACTTTTGCTGTTTCGAATGCTCTCAAAGAGACCTTAGAACTCATTTTTAGAGAACCAGATCACTAAGTCGTGCTCTATAGAGCATTAAAAGTCCTAAAACTTTGTAGTTTTGACTTTTCTATAATTCCAAATAGATTAAAAGATACTACTCTCCCAAAGAGACCACTTGTCAGGCTTTGCCTTAGAAATTGCTATCAAGATTGACTACCTTGTCTATATAGACCAAATGGACTAATACGTAAGCAGAGTTATGACTTAGATATAGAAACTAGAGATAATCTTACTAGTTAGAACGTGATAATTAAAAGACTAAGAGAAGTTAAGGATTGTTTGAATTAAAAGCTTGTTTCTATTCTTGAAGTTGATTTTGATTGATTTGAATATGCTTTTCTCTTGAAAGATTATGGACTATAGAAAGTGTAAGATGATAAGCATGACTTGTGATTGCTTTGTTTTGAAATGAATGATTGATATGCATGTGTATGATGAGACTCGACATGAGATTTTGAGATTCAAGCCGGCCGTCCTTAGATAGGGAACGAGATTTATGCCCTCTGGGAGCCTTGTGGTAGAACCCAGAGAGGACGAGATTCAAAAAGAGGCATACCCAGGATAGCCGCGATGTCCAATGTGGAGGTTGGGTGGACGGGCATCGAAGAAAGTCCTAGATTGGCTGGATTTTGGTCATTATGACTAACCATGTTGTCGAGCATGGTGATGATTGTTGGAATTAGGGTTGCAGGAAAGCACACAAAGCTTGGAGAAGAAGAAGCAAGAATGCACACAACACAAAGTGTATTAGATTGTGTCAATGTACAAAAGATAAGTTAGCCCTAGAAGGATGGGCGTATATACAAGCCGGGGGAAAAAAACCTCCTAAAGAGGGAAAAAGTGCCCCGGCGGTCCTAAGTGTGTTCACACACATCACTGCCTATGTATATGGCAACAAATCCCCCCTGGGAGTGATGGTGTGAACGAGAGCTGGCACTCATGTATAGGGGAGTGCCATGCCCGAAGTAGATCAATCCACAAAGGGGAGCAAGCCCAAAGCTTTGCGGAAAGCTTCGAACTTCTCACGAGGAAGCGCCTTTGTGAAAAGATCGGCGAGGTTGTCCTGTGTTGGCACATAGGCCAAGCTGATCTCTCCTGCTGAGAGTCTCTCCCTGACATAGTGATAATGCACCTCAATGTGCTTCGTGCGAGCATGAAAAACTGGGTTTCTCGCAACTGCCAATGCGCTCTGACTGTCAGTGAAGATAGAGGTGGCAGACTCCTGTCCAACACCCAAGTCAGCCACCATAAGCCGTCTAAGCCACACACACTCAACCGTAGCTGTGAAAGCTGCCCTGTACTCAGCTTCACAACTAGAAGTGGCCACAGTAGGTTGCTTCTTGCTCAACCAAGATATGCATGAGCTACCGAGCATGAAACAAAAACCACTTGTGAACACTCTTGTGTCATAGCAACCAGCCCAATCTGAGTCCGAAAAAGCATGTAAATCTAGCGGCAACGATCCCCCCTTGGGATAAAACAACCCAAGATGTATGGTGCCACTCAAGTAGCGAAAGATGCGTTTAACTGCCTTCCAATGCTGAGACCCTGGGCTATGCATAAACCTGCTCACCTGTGAGACTGCAAACTGAATGTCTGGCCTTGTAATGCATACATAAATGAGGCAACCAACAGCTGTCTGATAGAGTGTGACATCAAAGTGATCTCCAGCATCATGAAGACTCAACTTCAAACCTGTCTCCATTGGAGTAGCAATAGGCTTGCAGTCTTCAAGGCCAAATCTCCGCAACAATGTTTCAATATACTTTGTCTGACACAAAGCAATACCTCCATCACACTGCTTAAATTGTATCCCTAAATAATGATGTAAATGCCCCAAATCTGACATCTCAAAAGAGGCATTCAAATCAGCCTTAAAATCAGCAATATGACTCTCATTTGGTCCTGTGAGCAGCATGTCATCGACATAGAGAGCAATGATTAGATGTACACCATCCACACGTTTAACATACAAAGTGCTTTCTGTTGGACTATTCTGAAACCCATGTGCAGTCAAATATGCATGTATTTTTTCATACCAAGCTCGTGGAGCTTGCTTTAAACCATATAAAGCCTTTTTTAACCTGCACACTTTGTTTTCCTGCCCTCTTTGAACAAAACCACGAGGCTGCGATACATACACCTCCTCATGCAAATCTCCATTTAAGAACGCAGTCTTTATGTCTAGCTGATGTACATTCCAACCATTATGAGCTGCCAATACACAAATGCTACGAATGGTAGTCATACGACAAGTGGGAGCAAAGGTCTCATCAAAATCAATGCCCTTTTCTTGAGCATAACCCTTTGCAACAAGTCTAGCCTTATAGCGAGCGATCAACACTGCCATCTGGCTTTCGTTTCAACTTAAAAACCCACTTACATCCAATGGCCTTTTTACCAATAGGCAAATCACACAAAGACCATGTACCATTCTTCATTATGGCATCATATTCACTTTGCATTGCAGCCAACCAATTTTCTGAATTTTGTGCCTCATCAAATGAAAGAGGTTCTTCCTCTTCACACATACTAGACACAGCCAAAGCATAACAATCTGATGCATAAGAGGCATGCTGAAAACCTGAACGAGTACGACTAGGCATAGGTGCATCAATCTTACTATCACTCAAGGTTTGCACCAGCCATTTAGGCATACCTCTAGCCTGCTCATTTTCAGCCCTATCCTCATGAATTACATCCTGTAAATCTGCATCAGAAATAGGCTGATCTATGATGTCGTTTGAAATCTGCATAGGCTGAATATTTGCCTCATTAGGACTTACATTTGAATTCCCACCTATAAACAGAGGCAACAATGTATCAAATACATCCCGTGAGCTCACACCTGTCTCTTTGGTACATGATAACAAAGGCTGCACAGCATCTTCTACAAAAACAACATCTCGACTAATCAAGATACGCTTTGACTGTGGATGATACAATCTGTAACCCTTGCTTTCAGCACTGTAACCAACAAAAATGCATTTGATAGCCTTATCATCCAATTTTCTGCGTTGTTGCACAGGCACTAAAGCATAGGCCAAGCAACCAAAGACACGCAAGTGACCAATAGAAGGCTTCCTGCCATGCCAAGCTTCATATGGAGTAATAGACTGCAAGGCCTTAGTGGGACACCTGTTGAGTACATATGCAGCACACATGACAGCCTCAAGCCAAAACGCATGTGGCAAAGCTTGGCTCTTGACCATACATCGTGCCATCTCCATAAGTGACCTGTTCTTCCTCTCAGCAACACCATTTTGCTGAGGGGTATACGGCACTGTACATTGGTGTTTTATCCCACGACTAGCCAAAAATGCATCAAACTCTTTTGACATGTACTCCCCCCCTCGATCAGTACGGAGGGTGCCCACAGTACAATTGGATACATTTTCAACCATAAGAAAAAACTGTTTGAAGCACAATAACACTTCGGACTTTGCCTTCAGTGGATATACCCATGCATGCCTTGAGTAATCATCAATGAAAGTCACGAAGTACAAGTGTTTACCAAATGACGGAGTTTGCATAGGCCCACATACATCACTATGTACAAGCTGCAATTTGCGAGTGGCCCGCACAGAACCATCCTTTGGAAACGCAGAATGCTGCATTTTGCCCAAAATACAGCCTTCACAAACATGTTTCAATGGTGCCTCAAGAGGGGGCAATGAAGCAACCATATCAAATTTCTGCAAACGCAGCAAACTAGCAAAGTTCAAATGACCAAAACGAGCATGCCATAGTTTTGCATCTGAAACTGCCTTTTCATCAGAAACTGCATTTGCTGAATCTTCCACACACTCGTCATAAGAATTGAGCCTATACAGCCCACGAAACAAGGTGCCAGATGCAATAATCGTATCACCAGAAGTCAAATCATGAACAGTACATCTGTCATCCACAAATTTGATTACAAATCCAAGTCTAGCAAGCGCAGAGACAGACAAGAGATTCTTCTTTATCCCTGGCACATACAAAGCATCTGAAAGTGTGAAAGCGCTGCCATTTGCAGCCGTAAGCATAATTTTACCAACGCCCTTCACTGGGTAAGAAGCATTATTGGCACATGTGACAGTATTCCCATTAGGGACAGCCTCAAGAGAAGTGAACATATCACGATGCGAGGTAATGTGCTTAGTAGCACCACTGTCAAAATACCAAACATGAGAGTCAACAGAAACTGCCAAACATGCATCATGTACAGATGGGTCATACTGGCAATACACGCTAAACGCCCATTCTGTATCCTGCACAATATTTGCAGAATCTGCATTTGTAGAAGCATCCGCTATTGTGGCTGCATTTGACTCTTTCTTCTTTGCCTCTTTAGCCTTTAGCTTAGGGCAATTCTTAATGACATGATCATTTGCCTTACAATAGTTGCACCTGGTCTTTTTCTTGCCTTTATCAAGAGCCTTCTCAGACTTATTGTTGCTACCTGTTGGAAGGAGAAGAAGTTGCAGACCTACTAATAGGAGAAGAAACAGTGGAAGGGGCTGCCTTACCACTTCTTCTCTGCTGCTGCTGGGCAGCCATAAATGCTTGATCAACTGCACGCTGCCTGGCCCTGTTTTGCCTGGACTGCGCTTCTTGCAAGAGCTTGTTGACTAAAGTATCATACTTGACAGCATCAGGTCTGTCCTCATTAAGAAGTCTCCACGTGGAAGCAAAAGTCTGATATGTCTCAGGTAAAGCATCAAGAACAGTCTGCACAAGAGAATGATCAGGAATAATCTCACCTGCAGAAATCAATTGTTCTTTGAGATCTTTAATCTTAGCAAGAAAAACATTCATGTCATCATCTTCTTGCATAATCTTCAATTCTAGCTCTTTACGCAGGTAAGCGATTTTTGCCTCGTTACGACCTGCATACAAACCAGCTAGAATATCCCAAGCATGTTTTGCTGTTTTAGCTGAACGAATATGTGGGGTGATGTTCCGTTTGACAGAAAGTGCAATTAAGGCATGAGCTTGCGCATCTTTACCATCCCAACGAGCTTGTTCAGCAGTGGGTAAAACAGCAGCAACAGTAGAGCTGCTAGAACCTGCAACATCCTCAACAGATCCTACATCCACAGAACCTGGACGTACATCCATACCCTGCACAATGTTCCACACTCCTTTTGCAACCAAAACATGCTGCATCATGTATGCCCAAAGTGGGTAGTTGCTGTCTCCATCCAGTTTGTCTTCACCCCCCAGTTTGTCTTCAGCAGACAACATGCGAAATACATCATTGCTGTTATCAGCCATGGCCACTGACTGAAACTGATGCAAAAGCTATCTGTAATGAAGCAAAGACTGAACAGAAGACAACTTGTGCTATGTAGCACGGTCCACAATAGAACACGTATGCCTGTTTTGCAGAAAACTGCACTGTCAAAATTTCTGCAAAAAATGACGAACACACCTGTGCAGAACTTGAAATGCAAAAACGGAGCCCGAAACGACCTCAGATGCAAATTCTGAGAACGCACAGCCCTACGGGCTGATTTGCAGAGTATAGGGACCTGCAAGCGCTCGTGAAAACTCACCTCAATCGGAGAACGTGAGTCGGAGGGTGCTGGCGGCGTAGCCCTAGGAGCCGATGCCTGCTCTGATACCAATTGTTGGAATTAGGGTTGCAGGAAAGCACACGAAGCTTGGAGAAGAAGAAGCAAGAATGCACACAACACAAAGTGTATTAGATTGTGTCAATGTACAAAAGATAAGTTAGCCCTAGAAGGATGGGCGTATATACAAGCCGGGGGAAAAAAACCTCCTAAAGAGGGAAAAAGTGCCCCGGCGGTCCTAAGTGTGTTCACACACATCACTGCCTATGTATATGGCAACAATGATGATAGAATCTTGAGATAGACACATACATTGTGATTGATTGAGATGCTATTTTTTAATTGATAGAGATTTCTATTATGTGAATGTTTGTTTTAGATTCTATGATTCTTTGCTTGAGATAGACACATACATTGTGATTGATTGAGATGCTATTTTTTAATTGATAGAGATTTCTATTATGTGAATGTTTGTTTTAGATTCTATGATTCTTTGCTTATGTGATAAGAATCTTGGATATGGCATGCATGCTTATTTTGCTATTTGAGAAGGTTGATTTGATTGTGTTGCTATGTGGAAATAGTACAATTAAGTGAGTTTCAATGTTCTTAGATTAAGTTACATGATTAAGATATGGTTAGAATATGGGACCGTCCCCAGAGAGAAATGGACGAGGTTGGGAGGGGGAGAGAGAGAGAGAGAGAGAGAGAGAGAGAGAGAGAGAGAGAGAGAGAGAGAGAGGGAAGAGGATGGGAGATTGATGTAGAGAGAGAAAGAGAGAGAGAGAGAGAGAGAGAGAGAGAGAGAGAGAGAGAGAGAGAGAGAGGGAGGAGCTAAGTTGGGACTAGAGGGGAGAAAGTGGGCTTGCTTCTTGATTGGTGGTGGTGGAAGATAGTGGTGGGCTGGGGCTGGAGGTAGTGTGGTGGAAGGACTGGAGAGAGAATGTCTACATTGTTAAGAGAAGAGCTGCTAGGAACATTAGGGGAGAATTGGAATCAATTTTCGGGCCTTTTTCATCTAGAGAGAGAAAGGTTTTAGACCAATAGGAAGAGAGCCTCCGTAACGGAACTTTTGATAATTAGATGTTTTTCATATATTCTTCATATGAATGTATTATTAATAGATAAAAATGAATTGTATTTGCAAAATACTTAGACCACGCTTTATATCGATAGTTCATTAATGCACATGAAAACTAGAGTGTTATTCGCTTATTTAATAAAGGTGGTTTTTCCTCTAAAAATTCTTCAAATTTTCTAGCTCATTTAATGAATGGATTTCCCTCTAAGAATTTCGCATGTTTTTGAAGTTCTCTCTTCTTCCATCTTCTTATGTTTTAAAGGTTATCTCTTCTTTCATCTGCGTTTGCGTTTGTGTTTGTTTCAATGGCAACCTCAGGTCTTAGGTGCCCCTGCTCCTCTATTGAGCTATAGTATATAACAACTTTGATAAATGGATAAATTTCGCATGTTTTTTAAGTTCTCTCTTCTTCCATCTTCTTATGTTTTAAAGGTTATCTCTTCTTTCATCTGCGTTTGCGTTTGTGTTTGTTTCAATGGCAACCTCAGGTCTTAGGTGCCCCTGCTCCTCTATTGAGCTATTATAGTATATAACAACTTTGATAAATGGATAATCAAAGATGGATTCCTATCACCATCTCTATTGGCAGATGGGTTATGTTACAAACAAGAAAGAGAAAAAAATGCAACGAATGAGTTCACCAATACTTACAAAGGCAGAGTTAAAGATTTCAAGCTATCTAGCACAGGTAGGAGCATTAAGGAAGTCCTTATACAGCATGCCTATATGCACTCAGAACTACGTTTTCAATGCTTGCCTAATGGCATGACACTTCATAGACCAAATTACTATAAGTGAATGATTTTTTGGGAAGGGTTTTACATTATATGTAATGTGTTTCATTTTTATGTAATGTGTAATGTGTAATGTGTTTCATTTTTTGGGAAGGGTTTTACATTATATGTAATGTGTTTCATTTTTATACTTACACTTATCTTGTATTTCTTTATACAGATACATATCCTTCAAACATGGTAGACTGGTAGCCTACAGATAATATAGTGGGAATCTTCGATGCATTTCATGCTTCTATTGGTGAGTAGCTATACAAAGAAAGCTCAAGCAAGTCTTTAGCAAAGAGGGGAGTTTTATTTTATGACAAATTCTACACAGCACATTATAGTGCTATAAGTTATGGATCTTTGAAAGCAAAACCACTACCTTCATTCAAAACTCGGGGGGTTCACCTAAAACTATGTTAATATACTATGTGAGTTAAAATGGAGGGGTTTTTTAATTCAAGAATTTAAGGTACATTAACAAAAAGGCTTTTTTTTATCGATTTAAAAAAAACGTTAGTCTATAAAAGAAAAGGGGTCATTTTATTCATGATTAACAGCAGCAAGTAAGGGGTTTTTTAAATACCCCTTGAACGCACATTATACATAGGATTTCTTAGTAGTACACCTCCCGAGATTTGAAAGTCCAAAATGGCCAATACCCAATGCAGAAACAAGTGAGTGCTTTAAATTAAAGATATACCAAGACCTGCAAAGATGTATGATACCAAATGTAGCAAATCGCTAAGGTGAAAATCGTTGTCTTTATGTCAAATGTTGCATGTTTTTGTTGACTTCTTTTATGATGACGAGGAAATCAAAAGGCATTATTAATGTTTATCTATAAATTGGAGAAATTTTTGGATTGCTTAGATCAAAACAGGGATGTGAAAGAATTAAATGGGGTTACTTGCAAAATCCAATGGAAGTCTATTATCTGTAAATTTATGATTGGCTCCCAGAATTTTATTTTAGCCTTTTACTATATGAGATGGCATTATGTCAATGGAAATCTTGTAGCAATTGATCAAGACTTGGAGGATGACATTGAAAATCCACTGATCTTATTAGAGGTATGGTTTGAACATGAGCTCTTGACAATACTCAATATTAGGTCAAACATCTCCCTAAGTCAAGTGAGAACACACTTGGCAAATGAGGAGGACCTATAAGTACCTGATGATTATATTTTCGAATGCAATGACCGTAAGGTATACCTATCACTCTAACCTTGAAAACGTTCTGATTTCAACAATATGTCATAATCATTATTATTTACATACAACTGTCATTTCAACAATATGTCATAATCATTATTTACATACAACTGTCATAATATGTCATAATCATTATTTACATACAACTGTCATTTTGGGAAATAGATACCAAGTAGAAAACAAAGGAACGTTTTATGTAAAGACATTACTAATCATTATTTACATACAACTGTCATTTTGGGAAATAGATACCAAGTAGAAAACAAAGGAACGTTTTATGTAAAGACATTACCAAGAAACAAGTTTTCTTTGGTGCAGCTAACTATGTTATAAGAATCATTACAAACAACTATGACAGACATCTTAGAGACATTGAAAAAGAACCTCTTGTATTCTTTATGGCAAACAATTAATCAAGAAACCATTTTGTATTTCTGAGTGGCAATACAAGCAAAATCAATATGTTTTTACATTGTAAAATATTTTACATTTTGACATTGGATCACAACTTTGTTCAAAAAATTAGGAGTATGCTATGTGGCTTGTGAAATGGGAGGGGAAGCTTGTTGTTCTCGGGGCAATGAAGCGGAAGTGAAAGCTTAGATTTGTCGGGGAGGGGAAGACTTGAATTTGTTAGGGAGGGGAAGACTTGCATTTGTCGGCTGGGAGGGGAAGACTTGCATTTGTTTCATTTCTTCCATTTGTTGTGTTTCTTCCATTTGTGCAATTTTCCCCTCAAATCCTTTAGCATCCAAAATGTCGATTACTACCCTATTAGTCAGTGGTTGTGCTGATTCGGTGACGGCCATGGGTGTGGCCGTGAGTGGTGGCGGTGGGACAAATGCAACTGGGACATGAGGAGGCCAATCTTGAATATTATTTATAAAGTTCTCAAGTGCACGCTTACTGTTCCTAAGGGCAATTCAAAAATGGAGTGTAGCAAACAACATTGTGTTGTGGTGGCGGCACACTCTCCACCCCTATAGCTATGCCCATCAGATTACTTAGGGACTTTACATTTCATGAATGATGTCCCATCTAATAGCTTAGAGTCCTCGGTGATGGCCTCGAGAGTGCTTATAAACTTTCTAATTGGTCTGCACACAAATTCATAGTTATAAACACTAAAAGCCTCTCTCTCTCTCTCTCTCTCTCTCTCTCTCTCTCTCTCTCTCTCTCTCTCTCTCTCTCTCTCTCTCTCTCTCTCTCTCTCTCTCTCTCTCTCTCTCTCTCTCTCTCTCCCTCCCTAATATATCAAAAATGATTGTGTAGACTTACTGTCCAACAGTGCCATGATAGCCTTTGGCTGAATTGGCCAAGTAACAATGCTTCGATTCCATATCTTAAGAGCGATTAAACTCCAGTGCAAACTACAGAAGGAAATTAAGCATACGAGAAGTAAGGGAAGGTAAAAAGACATAAAATATTCAAAGTTAATCAATATCACTATACTAAGATTTTGTATCACTGTGACTCTTGATGATATGCCATTAGTAGGACCTGAGGTATGTCAAAATTTATGGAGCTAAAACACAGTCATACATCCACGAGAGGGAGGTCTACTGTGAGGTCAGAACATCCAAAAGGAAGGAATCTACAATGTAAACTTTATCTTGAGCCTGGGAGATTTGATAAAACCAGGATGCATAACAAAATAACATTATATCAGTCACTTTAAGCAAGAAAATTTTTTTAGAATCAAGATGAGACAAGGATATAGCAAACCTTAGAACAACCAACATAACTTTATCGTTGATCTCCTTGTGCAGATTTGAAAGAATCCGAATCTCGTCCATAACTTTATCGTTGATCTCCTTGTGCAGATTTGAAAGAATTCGAATCTCGTCCATATCGAAAGGAAAGTATTGCGGATTGTTTCGTATCGGAAGTTTGACATAAAAGGAGGGGCCTAAGATATGTAGTGATTCAACATTATTATGTATAATCACTTGACATGCATCTATAGGAGCATCAATATCCCTTCTCTGCCTCTCTTCTAGCTCCTAATCTCGGGGGGTCCACTATATGGAAGCCCCTCCTACGACGTGCGTTCAAGCGGTATTTAAAAATCCCCTTATCTGTGAATTTTGAGCTAATAAAACTACCCCTTTTTCTTTATAAACTTACGGTTTTTTTCCCAAAGTACAATTAAAATACCCCACTTGTAATTGTATTTCTGTAAATTTACCCAATATTTTGGATTAAAAAAACCCCACCTAATGATCACACATGGTAGACTTACATATTTTGAGGTGCACCCCCCGAGCTCCTAGCTTGGTTGCCTCTAGTTTGTGAATTGAGGCATGTAACACAAGAATAAGTGACATCTGTCACACCTGTGACCTTAACATTTCCCCTCAAAAGAGGGATTTTAAGAATATCTTTCGTGTCGAAAAGAAGCACAAGCTCAAGAGTCTTGTCATACAAAATCTAACAAGCCGAAGGGAGTTCATATCCCTCGACATCACTGTGACTCTGTGCACATGGGTAGCGAGGATATAACTATCTCGAAAGAATTTGATAAGAAAGTCCTCACAGTAGCTTCTTGTGCAGCAAGCAACCTAGGGCAGAAGCCTGCCAACATACATGTATCGATCCTGAATCTATCGCAAATGGATCTTACATGAGGAGCTAGGAAGGGAGCTTCAAGACAACACATTGCATGTGTTTGCATCCTTCTCAGCTCTCAAAGTGGACGGATCTATGCTGCTCGTACCTCCGTCTCCTCATTACAGAGAGCATGGACATATTTTTCCCAAGACAACCTTCTTAGATTTTGAAGCCCTTTTCCCTACTTTAGGATTGTCATTTGATGAGTGCCTTGTGGCTTGTTTCATACGTGCCATCTAAAAATTTAAACGAGAATTTAAGTTACAAGTAAGTCCTCTCAAAAAATATCAAAAAATAACAAAGTAACACCAAATCACTGCAACGCGATATGGGGACAATAGACATCCCCTCCTCACGTTGTAGTGATTTCTCGTGAAGATCTCTTCTCCATAAAATTTGTAAGGCCTTGTCTCGCATTGTAGTGATTTGTCACATAGTCATTTTGTGAAATGAAGAGCTCTGCATGATAAATCACTACAACGCACAATGGCAACATTAGACACAATCTTGATCCCCTCCTCGCGTTGTAGTGATTTCTCATGCAGAGCTCTTCATTCCACAAAATGACTAATCAAAGCTTAAATAAATTAATAAACAATCAAGGAAGTATAACGCATGCACAAACTTGTATGGCTAACTATAACGCGAAGACCATATTTAAAAAAAATTATAAGGCCTTGTCTTGCGTTGTACTGATTTTTCACATAGTATTGATTTTTGACATAGGCACATAAAAAAAACCACCATGCAATCCTAACAACGTAGCTTAAACAAATTAATGCACAAACGTAAGAAAGTTAATGCACAAACGTAAGAAAAATAATGCACAAATTAATGCACAAACGTAAGAAAATAATATATACCTCTCTTGTGGGAATTGGTAATATAAGAAAAAAAGAATACGAGGGTGCAAGTCAAGTGGAATCATGCCACTCACTTCACGCTGTAGTGTATTTAACGTATGACGGGCAGACAAAAATTTGCCAGAGATAAATTTAGCAGAACGCATGAAATGAACAGACACTATAATCCAAAAAGCAAATTCAAAAAACATCAAAAAAATTATCTCGCATTGTGGTGACTCGTTTGTAGCTACCTTGATCGAAGTAAGTGCTAAGAATGCAGAAGTGGAGCCCGTAAAGCATAAACAGATCGTAGAATAGCCGAGTCGAAGTATACGAGATAGAACATTCAAAGTAGCAAAAGCGAGAAGAAGTATGACATGTGTACACATTACTCGGGGCGGCGGGGGGAGGGGGGGTCACTCATAAATATGTAAGCGTAGCACCTGGGTTCAACAGAAGGAGTTTTTAAAATCCCTTTTTTACACATTTTTTACATACATAAGGGTACCATTTAAAGGGGGTGTTTACATATTGAATATAAAAAGGGTGTGTTTTATTCAGGAAAAATTTAAAGATAAGGGATTTTTAAATTAGGCCTTGAACGCATGTGATATAGAGAGTTTACATATAGTGAATTCGCCGAGATACATTAAATAGTAATGGCATGAAATGATTGCAACCAATGCATGTTTGACATGTGTCCTTGACACGTGACTCCAACACGTGTGGAAGATTACGTGGGACGACAGCCAATGCACGAGTGCCACATGTAAATACTGTTACATAAAGTGTACCTACCCACATTCATTACTAATTGTATGAAATTTTCTTCTTCGTATGTTCTTAAGATCTTTGTCATGTGTTCTTCATATCGTTATCATGTGTTCTTTAGATCATTATTTTTTAGGTATGTTTTCAAAGTCAACGATTGATTCGGTAAATGTTTCAAATTTCTCTTCATATCGTTGTTGTTACCATTTTTCAATCCCATTTTTTGAATAATTAAAATGCAAGGTTGAATGGTGGTTGTATCAAATCACTACAACATGAGAAGGGCATAATGATTTTTCTTGATGGCTTATATGTTGTTGTTATGATCTTTATTTTTTTCGGTAGTTTCTCATTCTCTTCACGACCATTCTATCTTTTAGATGGTTTCGTTTAGTTATGTGTCTCTATTGATGCATAATTTTGGTTAGCAAATAATTAGAACATAAGATTGAATGATAGCTATGTCTGATGTCCCCATATGTCAAATCACTAACAACGCGAGAAGGGCATGAAGATTTTGTTTGATGGCCTCATACCGCATTGTATTCATTTTTCTATTTTCTTGTCTTTTGAAGTTGCTCATCATCACGGCCTTTCTATCTTTTAGATGGCTCCGTTTAGTTATATGTCTGTGGATACTTGCTGATGCATAATTTTACACCATTTTAACAAATAATTAGAATGCAAGGCTGAATGATAGCTGTGTCTGATATCCCCATATGACATTTCACTACAATGTGAGAAGGGCATGAAGATTTTGTCTAATGGCCTCATATCACATTGTTGATATTTCTTTTTTTGGTAGTATTAATGTCATTTGTCACCAATTAATAATTTTTTGTGTATTAGGATTCGTTCTTTTCTATTCAAATCACTACAACACAATATGCTTCGTTTTCAAGGATCTCAAAGACCTCGTATCGCTGGAAATTGAGATCGAGCTTGATATTAATGTTGAAGAAACCCTTGAGGAGAAACTATTCGACTTCTTGCACAAAGTTCACTAGCAACCAAAAAATTCAAACATGTTTGACTTCAATTTTCCCATCGAGGACATGCTCTCATCTACACACGTGTGTATCTCCAAGAAAAAGGACAACAATATTAGGAAATGTCTTCAACTAATGTGATCATGTATGATAATGAACAATATGTGCATGTCAATGATCTTCTGGTTGCAACGTCCCAAAGGCAGAAGTGAGGGATATCTTAAAGGTCCCCAAGGATAAGAAGAAGATATAAAATAAGTGCCCCGCTCATAATTAAAAATGTCCTCTCCTGAACTATCACTCTACGGTTTGATTTGCTATCTTCATGTGCAGATTGAGGATGAGCAAGTTGGGAAGGAAGATGTTGAGGGAGAAGAGGGCAAAAGATAATGTTGAAAAGATTGTGGAGGAGATGAGATTGGTTGTGGAGAGGGAGTTAAGTGAGTAGGTTGATATTAACGCTCTTAAAAGAGAAAACACTCAAGTGGTAATAGGTGATGAGGAGGCATATGACTTTCCACTCCCAATCCTCCTTGCATTTCCTATTGGTGATAATGAATATGTTTTAACCACAGAGATATTCAAGTTGTCTTTGACATAAGGGAGGACTATTGTCTCGCCACCATCATTGCACATAACCTTGATGGAAGATGAGAATTTTGTCGATCCAGATCTTGATAAATATCACTTGTTGGACAATCAGTTCCATTCTATTGCTGAGACATTAGCTATGATGTATAGGGATGCACTTCAGTATGAAGCCACCTTCCCACACTGAAGAGTTTCAAGATATTTAGCAAAGACTGAATATTTCTCATATGGGAAAGGAAGAGGAGTCCTCATCGGTTCAAGATACCACTCAACAATCAACATATGGACATATGATTTACTTATTAATGACGATAATGAGAAGGTATGTTTATAGCAATGTTTATTATCATGTTAAAGTTCTGTATTACATTTGTTTTAGTGGTTCATGTACAACATTGTTTCGTAGCTAGTGGTGTTCGAGGATGATTTTATTGCACGTGGTGCAAGCAAATGTATGAGAGCATTGGGAAAGGACTCAACGTTGGGAGAGTACATTAGTCGGCTGAGATCTCCATAAGTCGTCATTTTCCACAAGAAATTCTCAAAGGACAATGTAGAATTCCCTTTGTTTGCAATCAAGACATTATCTAGATACCTTGGAGGACATCCCGTCCAGTGGAATGCATAAAAATTCATGCTTTTGAAGATGCAGTTAGAGCTACAAAACTTCGGGCAGGGCCCTGAGGTATATTCACTCAAGAGTAAATATTTCTTAGCATATACTGCATACGGTTTGACATGTGGGATCATAATTCCCAAGATGCTAAGTGATTATGGTAAAAGGGAGCTTCTAAGATTCAAAAAACTGAGGCGAGTTCCTCCAGTTTTACAATTGCAGGATGTTGCAGAGCCATCTTCAAAAAGGGCAAGGCTTTATGCACCCGAGGATGAAGAGTAGTAGAAGGCTCTTATCTCTTGTAATAACCACTTCTACAAAAGTTTAAATATTAATAATTGATCTATGGGTATCCAAAACTTTCCATGTCTTTGTTTTGTGCATCGCCATTCTGCATGCTTAATACTTGCATTAGATCTCCTCCTTATATCTTGCTTTCTTTCTCTGTTCATAATTCTCACTGCTTGATTAATTTTTTATGATTTGAATTGTTCCTTATTTTTGGCTATATGAAGAAGCTTCCTATATGTCCATTGATGTAATTCTTCTAAGCTGTTAGCTTTTTTTGCTCCTCCACCATGTCTTGTATGGTTGAAATACCCAAAGCGTGCTTGATAATGTGTTTTCTCCATTACTTAGATTGACCGTATTGATAAACTACCATACTTCTTTGCAAACCAAGGAGTATGATTGTAGATAATGTGTTGTAAAAGAATAAAACAATACATTGATTAGTATATTGTTCAACATATAGTTTAAAAATTTGTTCAATGTATAATCAATTGGAAACCATATAGTAATGTGTTAATATGTCCATGCATCAATCATTGATCTCTTGAACTCATCTAGTATTGTTTGAAAGATGCCATGGTCCATGATAAGGATGAAAATGCATGATGAATTGGTGTGAACACCCTCTTAACTGTAAGGCTTTGAAGATTCAATGGTTGATGTCAATGTTGATCCTTGTGTCAATGAAGCCCAAAATGCATAGTGAATTGGTGTGAGCATCCTCTTAATTTCAACGCTCTTTTACACCACACGTTGTAGACTAAGGGTTTTATGCCTTTAGGGTCTCAAATTTTTAAAGCATTAAGAATAACGCCAACCTTGTGTGTGTGTGTGTGTGTGTGAGAGAGAGAGAGAGAGAGAGAGAGAGAGAGAGATCTGTTGCATGCTTTGCACATTGCTATCTAAAGGCTAAGTTTCCAAAATGAGAAGATTTTATTGCTATTATATAAACCTTGATTGAAATTATCCAATGCTATATGTTTAAATTTTTATTTAGCCTTATAATCGCCTCCTATTTAATTAATGCCACCTTGTGTTTTTGTGAGGATTGTAAGCCGAATTTAGAAACATTTGTTGGACAAGTTTCCCCTCTTGCATCGTAAAAAGGCACTAGTTGGTTGGCAATTTTTCCCTTCACATTTTTCGGACAAGTGCTACATAGGTCCACCACCACAGTCCAATCACGACTAAGTTTTCAAAAGAATGCATCCATTGGCATGAACACTGTGTTCACGATGGTGACAAGCAATGCTAGAAAAAAGCTATCCTTAGTGTATTTTGCACTGGTTAAAATTCAAAAAAATGATTGAATTTACTCTTGTCTTTAGAAAAATCGATAAAGTTTATAAGTTTTTAGTTATAATAACTGGTTAATAATAAGATTTTGAATAGGGGAAACCGATTGTACTCCAACTTGTCTTTTTCCTAAGTGGCTAGGAAAAATGTTTATCTCTAGCATTGGTGACAAAGTGCAATAATGGGCCCCATCCATTGTCTTCTAGCAAGGCCATACTAACCACGTAGAAGTTAGGCCTACTTGGATTTGTTGAAAAGTAAGGAAAAGACTAAAAATATAAATGTATTTACGGCTCCACATGGCCACCACTTTTTCACACTTGGATGCATGGGCCTGTCGCCTGAGTGAGTTAGCTTGAGTTAGGACGCTTACAATTGTCCATTCTTATGGGCTACCCCCATAACACTCTACATTTGAGGGTGTGAAGGGGGCAGCCGGCACAAAATGTAAGCTTTTACCTGCTCAGTACTCATCTAGCTAGTGTGGACGGTTTGAAACCCCTCTCTACACTCTCTATTTTCCCTCTACAATGTTCAAAAAAACCTGAGTTTAGTGTAGTTTGCACTTGCATACTTTTAAAAATACCTTCAAATTTAAAACTTGAAGGTAGAGAACAAAAACCTTCAGATTTCAAGAGTTTCCTTTCTAAATAATTTCACAATTTTTAGATGAAGGTTTTCCAGGTTTTTGGGAAAATACTTTTTTTTTCCGAACACTAGGCCAAAATGTAGAGGGTTATGGGGGCGGCCTATTGGAGGTTAGGATTACTTCCGATTTAGATCATGGATGATGATATTTCTAATAATTTAGTAAAAAGAGCGATGCAATGATTTTTGTCATGCTATAAAGTTCCATCTGTAATTTATTGACAAGGCAAGAAACAGGTGATTTTTTTAAAATTTTAATTTTCAAGAAAAGCGCGAATTTTTTTTAAAAAAAAGTTGAAACAGTTGAAATTTGAAATTTGAATAGGCAGGTAGTCACGACTCACGGCTTACTTGCTAGACTGGTTGGCTCAAATGGATCATAGCTGTAGAATCATCCTCTGACTTTTGCAGGTTTGAAAAGTAACGAAATAAAATCAGAAACTCAAGTCAAAAGGTATTTTATTAAAGCGACGGGTTATTATTTTTGCAATTTATTACGATCATGTGAGGTTTTCTAATGTTTCCAAAGGGCCAATCTCAATCTGTCAAAAAAAAGGTAGATTTTTTTTAATAGGTATATTTGTAATGTTTCCCAAGGGCCAATCTCAAAAAGGTAGATTTTTTTTAAAAGGTAGATTTGTGCGTGTTGTGTGTGCCATTCGTCGTGTAACCCTAGGCATCGAACCCGAATCTTTGTCGGGGAACCCAACGGTTCTGCCAGTTGAGCTACACACCCGTCAGCAAAAAGCTAGAAATTTTATTAGCATGTCAAAAAACATGAAATATATATCGTAAGTTGCTGTTCACTATGAAATATAATGCTCTAAATTACCTTTCATTTGACATGGCATTTCTAAAAATTTTCTTTTCGTTTTTCTTCTTATATATGCATATGTATATTTGATACATGTATTACAAAATTATTATATACATTGTTACTAATATAAATTGTGGCACACTACAATAAAATTAATTTTGAGTTTTATTAATTGTATGTCTATCATAACAACTACTACCACCTAACCCCTCTTTCTCGTTTCTTCTTTCCCCTTTGTCTCTCTCGCTCGTTAGACTTCTCTGTGTTGAGAACCTAGCCCTATCCAAGTTTCTTCTCCCTCCCTCGGCAACTCGTTTATTGCTTCCCTACCACACTCCTTCTCGTCCCTACCCTGTGGCCCAAGTGGGGATTCATGGGGGTGATGTCTCATGGTGGTGGATCGTGCTTTGTAATGCACAGACGGTTCCGGATGTAGGGCTGGGCAGAGCCCCTATATTGTGAAAGGCAAGGTCATAAAGGTTGTTGGTGGTGTAAGCCATAGCAATGCAGAAAAGAGGGGCCATAAAAGTGCATGATTAAGAAATATTTGGAGCAGTTCATGATGGTTTCGTAGGGTTTTGGGGGATACAAGAGTGTGCTAGAAGTTCATGCAAGGGGCTTGAGCTGTGAATAATTTCAGTAAAGTTGAGGGCCTTGTTGTGGGGACGTGAGTGAGCAAAGTCTGTAGAGTATAAGGGAGGCTCCTCTTTGAAGGTTGAGGGTTCTGTTGGCGAGCATGGGTTGAAGTGTATTATTGAGGAGCCCTAAGTTCTAACCCAGTCCCTTAGTGGGTAGGACATTGTAGAAGGTGGTTTCTGAGCATGGCATAGTCTATATCATAAAAGCTTTTATTTTTGGAAGCTCTCTCATCATTTTTTGCACACATAGGTCGAGTTCCCAAATTCACCAATTAGTTGGTTTGCCTAGTGCACTAACGATGGTAGGAGGTGGATTGGGTGGCCTAACTCACTAGCGATGGGAGGAGGATGGAATTGAATAAAGGTAGGGGGATGCTTCTATATCTCAATGCCCATGAGGCTAACTCCTAGCAAGCAAATAATAGTATCCATTCCTAATGGTTCTTCAAGGACCAATCATCCAAGGCATGGCTCCTACATTTCCTCGCGGTAAGCCTTTAGTCATGATGTGGGTATGGTTTTTTCTTGTCACTTTAGTCATGTTATTAGGATTATAAATGTCTTTGTTATGGTCAGAAGTGTTCTCTCTTTAAACACATGTGTTGACTGAGTCTTAGTCCCCCCCTCCCCCAATGTCAAAAAAAAAACCGTCCTTTAGTGTTGAGTCCCCCAAGTGTAAGAAAAAACCGTCCTTTAGTGTAATTTTCAATTTTCAAATTGAGAAAAACCGGTTGTAATTTTGGCTAGCTTTGAACTTAAAGATTAAAAATTTTAAAAATTTAGTTATATAACGGATTAAACTATGCAATTTTTCAATCAAAACCGATTGAACTTCAAGGTCATCCTTTTTTTTACTGGTTTGAAAAAAAGTTTATTTCTTACATTGATCTCCCTTCCCCAAGTGTCAGAAAAAAAAAACCATCCTTTAGTGTAAAAAATTTCACGGTTCAAATTGAGAAAAACTCGTTGTAATTTTGTGTAGCCTTGAACTAAAAGGTTCAAATTTTTGAAGTTTTAGTAAAAGATTTTTTTTTAATTCAAAATCTAGTTATAGAACCGATTACGATTAACTAATGAAGGGCGTCCTTTTTTTTTCTAGCCAAAAGTGTGTTTCTGACAGTGCGAGTCCGCCCCGGCTATCTATTTGACCAATTCCAACTTTGATGCTAAACAATGGTAGGCACGACAGAAAGCCCACCACAGCGCAGCGAGACAAGAGAGCACGCACGTTTCCGTGGGACATGGATTCCAGCGCGCACCTCGATAGTAGCCAAGAAGCATTTTATGATTAATCCCCTAGACTTAGCTAAGGTTGAGGCTTGCAATATAAATTTGCACACATAACACCACATCCCCCCATTGTGGTGGCCTCACGTCTCCCGTTTGGGATTTCTTTCCGGGCCACGTGGTGCTTGGGTGTGCTTGACCACCAACTACTTTTTCATCTATTGGGGGACAAGCCACTCTCAAGCAACCACAAGCGCCTACCTCTATCGCCCAACTCCTTCTACCTCTCCACCGTCGAGCCGCGGTCCGGGCCCTTCCCCCCCTCCTGAACTGGCCGTGGCTCATGCCCGCTCTCAAGCATCCCATACTCTTGTAAATATTTTCTTGGTTAATAGCAATGACGGCTCCTCCGTGAGTCTTTTCTTCTCTCTCTCTTTCTTGGCAAGCAAACGTGGTTCCCCGTTGCCTTTGGCTCCACGCGAGCCGCGGGGAACGTCGATCGGTCCCATTGTTCTCGAGTGCCGTTCGGCACGTCGGCAAGGTGATCCGACCCCCGTTGGGATCCCGCGGGGACCGGGCCATCACACTTGGTATCAGAGCTTGCATTGTTTGAGTCTCTGCAGTACCTTGGTTAGGTGTTCCTTATGCTCTATGAAGGTTTTGCTGTAAATCAAAGAGATCGTCCATGTAGATAATGAGAAAGTCATCAAGATAGTCTTTGAAGGCATCATTCATGAGGGTACAGAAGGTGGCCGGAGCGTTCGTGAGGCCAAACGGTAGCATGAGCCATTCATAGCTACCATACCTTGTCCTGAATGCTGTCTTATGGACGTCACCTTTTGCGATACGAATTTGATGGTGCCCTGATCGGAGATCGATACCACGTGTGAAGTATTGAGCCCCAGCTAGTCTGTCCATCAAATCATCCATCACCGGAATAGGGTATTTGTTCTTGATGGTCACTTTGTTGAGCGCCCGGTAATCTGTACATAGCCTAGCTGTGCCATCCTTCTTGGTCACAACAAGGACTGGTGCCCCATATGGGGATTTGCTTGGCCTAATCAGCCCCCCTGTTGCATAAGCTCACCTAGCTGCCTCTTGAGCTCTTTGAGTTTGGTGGCATCCATCTTATATGGTGCCTTTGCCGGCGGGGTGTGCCTCGGAACCAACTCAATCTTGTGATCCACTGACCGTTGCGGCGGCAATCCTGGCGGCAACTGATTCAGTCACCATGTGCCGCTTGTCGACAACAATTCCAACCCCTTTGAGCCAGAGATCATTTTAAAGGCAAGGGTGCGCCGCAATCAACCAGAGTTCTATGTCAAGTGGAAAGGGCGACCCATGACAGATTGCGTTTGGGTGCTTGAGGCAAAGTTGTTAGATGCACACAAGCAGTTGGTCATGTAGTTTTACAAATTTCCCGAAACATTGCAAGATGATGCCAGCAGCATGTGATGCCTTACCCGTTGAGGGTCATGTAATGCCTCCCTGTACATGATGTACGTATCTCTTTTGGTAGCTTGAAAGGGGCTTCAAGCTCTGTAAAGGAGGGGTGAATGTGGTGGCCTCACGTCCCCCGTTTGGGATTTCTATCCAGGCCACGTGGTGCTTGGGGGGTGTGCTAGACCACCAACCACTTTTTGCATCTATATGAGGGACAAGCCACTCTCAAGCAACCACAAGCCACTCTCAAGCAACCACGCTCAAGAAACAACAAGTGCCTACCTCTAGCGCCCAACTCCTTCTACCTCTCCACTGTCGTCGAGCCGCGGTCCGTCCCCCCCCCCCCGCGGAAACGGTCGTGGCTCATGCCCCCTCTCAAGCGTCCCATACTCTTGTAAATATTTTCTTGGTTAATAGCAATGACGGCTCCTATGTGAGTCTTTTCTTCTCTCTCTCTTTCTTGGCAAGCAAACGTGGTTCCCCGTCGCCGTTGGCTCCACGCGAGCCGCGGGGAAGGTCGACCGGTCCCATTGTTCTCGAGTGCCGTTCGGCACGTCGGCAAGGTGATCCGAGCCCCGTTGGGATCTCTCGGGGACCGGGCCATCACACCCATCTCCTAGCCCGTCTGCAACACGTTTGAACTTTGCCGGATGATCTATCATCATCTTATAAAAGCCAAGAAAATGTTAGCGTTGCTGCATGATCTATCATCACCTTATAAAACCAAGAAAATGTAGCATTAAATGCTCTATCCATTGCTTGAAGTCATCAGATCCTTACCACGATGCTTACCCAGAGCATTTCTTTTCACTTCTTTAGATTTCGGCCACCGAGGCAATGCGCCACAGGAGTCAGCACTCAGGACCACCCTGTGACGGTGTGACCTGCGTGTAATTGACGCCCTGCACACGCAACTTAATGTAGAAACAGGACACAGCGAGGCAATGGGCCCAGCCGCCCAGGGCCGCCTTCTAGGCTGCTAGCGTTGACGCGCCGCGCCCCGCCGCGCTGCGCTGCGCAAGTTGTAATGTGAAGTCATGTGATCCACATCCTGCCCACAGGGCGGAGAGTAAACCCGGACATTACAAAAAAGACAGATTTCCTTACGGGCGGGCGCCGCAAGTTGTGGCGGTGGCGCCCGACGGTGTTCACTGTTCACTGTTTAGTGTGTAAAAGGTCCGTTGTGTCTGGTACCTACCTTTTGTTGGTTCGTTGAACTTTGTTAGACATTCGGTTGAAGGTGGTACAATAACATTGACGTGGATGCCAGCTCGCTGTCGCTGAAAATCACGAGGGATGCATGTGAGACGGGGTCGAGCGGCCACTGAATTGAGATGGCGTGGAGTACGTTATTACTGCCACGGTGACGAGCTATCTGGTCTCTGGAGTGTGATCACGCGGCACCAGATCAGCGGGCGGGAACATGTGTTATTGAAGGAAGCCACGGGGGACGGGCCCGGCCGCCCGGACGGCGTGATGCCTGGGGCCTGCTGGCCCGTGGGCTCTTGTGTGTTTTTTTGTGCGCTTGCCGTGCTGGCAAAGAGCAGACATTTGCCAGTCCAGACTCCAGAGCGTTGCGTAGTCTGCGGTTCCGTTTTGCATGCATCAGCATAAAGAGATCAGCCTGCCTGGTCCCTGGAGGCGTAACCTTGATGAGTTGGCTGTCATGTGGGGTGGGCGCCAGTCAGTCTTCAGGCATTAGCCCTACACGTGGGCACTTGGGACCATCTTCCCGCCACCGGGTGACCCGGGCCGTCCATCCCACTTGATCGGCGATGTCCGACCTGGCAAACCACACCATCAATTGCGGCTCCTCCAGGTAAGGAGGGCTTGTATGCACGTGGCGTGCATTGATTGAGTCCCGCTACTGGACGAGTTTGTACTTGACGGGGGTTGCCGACGTGGCTGAAAATATATGCAGGCACCTCGAATTCCTCTGAGTCATGACTCACACCTGCAGGCGGCCGGTACTTTTCCAAAAGTAACTCACCTGCGATTTTACCTTGCAGCAGCATATACATACAATTGGCTGATCAGGGGGGCACGATCAAGAGGGCACTGAGGGAGCTAGGCTGTCCTTTACTCCACGCAACAAAGCCAAGCCAACCCGCTTTTTCGTCTTAGCTTTTGTGGGTCGTGACCATATCTGTCTCTCCTTCTTTTATCAACCCCCTGCTTTTTCACTACATTGCTCCTTTCCTCACAATTGCTCTGTTTTTCTGCCACCAGCATGAAGTCCCAGCTAGTTGGCTAAAACTCCCCATTAAGACGTCTACTCTCCTTGCCCCCTTCCTAGCAGACTACCACAATGCCCGCTTCGCTTGCCTCCTTACGTCTCCATTGCTGCTTCATTACACTCCAGGTATTGGGCTCACGTTGATTTGAGTTTCGACACATTTTGCTGTGGAATCCCCCCCGCCCCCCCTCCCCCTCCTAGCTGATGGTTGCTTGATTTCACAGCTCAATTCTGACTCGAGTTGTATTGTGCCTGTGTGCGTAGCTTGCAGACAAACACCTGGTGCGAGCGAAGCAGCTCATATCCACGCATAAACGAGAGGATGTGGAGGCTGCACTGGTGCCGCTAGACTCTGCGCTGGAGCTGCGTCCAGAGTGGGAGAAAGCCCTGGAGCTGAAGGCACGGGCGCTGCTCTACTTGAAGCGTTTCAAGGATGTGGTGGAGATGCTGCACGAGTATGTGCCGAGCATTCTCTCTGTAATACCTTCGCAATCTCCTTCATCAGCTCAGCAAGCAATTCATCCGCCGGACAGCCCCGTCTTCAAGGAGAAGACGAGGCTCCTCTCGGATTACGTCCCCGAAAGAAATGAGATTCTGCTCTTGTCCCCCCTCAAGCATTGCTTCTCCATAGCCAAGTTGAGGCAGAAGCTCTCTGCCCGCCTTTCTAACAAGAAGTTCGAGAGGCAGCAGCAATGGAGGTACCTGATTCTCGGCCAAGCCTGCTGCCACTTGGGCATGCTAGAGGACGCCATGGTCCTCCTGCAGAGCGGCAAGAGGACGGCCTCTGCTGTGTCACGCCGGCAGAGCAATTGCATGCGCGAGGACAACTTCTGCGCAGAAGGCTCTTATAGTAGCAGCACCAGCATCCGTAGTCTGTCTTCAGTCGAATCAGACCTGGTCACGCAGATGCTGGCCAACATTAAGTTTCTTCTAAGAAGGAGAGCCGCTGCGTTGGCCGCCTTAGAAGCTGGCCTCTACGGCGAATCGGTAAGGCATTTCTCTAAAATCATTGATGGGCGTAAAGGCACCCCACAGGGCTTCATTGCCGACTGCTACCTGCACCGGGCCATAGCTTATCAAGCCACTGGCAGAGTTGTAGACGCCATTGCAGATTGCAACAGAAACCTTGCACTCAACCCCCACTGCACCAAAGCCCTCAGCGTAAGAGCTTCCCTCTATGAGATGGTGAGGTGCTTCTCCGAGTGCTTGCTCGACTTGCAGCAGCTCAAAATGATCTATGAAGCCTCCCTCCGCTACCAGATGCTACCCGAGACCGGCGCCTGGACAATGCGGCATCAGTATGCGTCGGATACTGACTTTGCAGGGGGATTAGACTACATTAACAGCAAGATTACAGCTACAAGACAGAGATTAAGTGGTGGGTGCTCCCTTGACGCCCACACAATCCTTGAGACGCAAAGAAACTGCACCATGGAGGATGTTGAGAGAGCTTATCTCTTGATTTCCCTTAAGCACAGAGCAGACAAAGCTGCCCATTTCATTGAACGGTGCCAGTTTGTTGATCACGAGAGGGATTTAGAGACTGTGAAAGAAGAAGCTAGAGCCTCTGCCCATAGGCTTTCTCAGCTCATTCACAAGGCTTACACGAAGCTCCTCTCCTCCATCTCTGATGAGGAAACAGAGAAGAAGAATGATCTGCTAGTAATTGCAGAATTGGAAGAGAATGACAGGTCTTTGTCAGGCAATGGAGTAGAAGAAGCAAACTCGTTTAATGAATCAGGTAGCATCAAAAAGGTTGAGATAGAAAGGGTTTATGGAACCGATTGGGAAAGCCAAGAGTATAACAAGCGGGGGGAGTCTGCAGTAATTCTCACATCTGAGTTCGGCGGTGGCGGTGGCGGTGGCGCAGGCTTAATGGCGGCTGCAAATACAGAGGCAGTGGTGCTGGAGGCGTTCACGGGGTTCAATTTCTATGGAGTCAGAGCTGAGGAGGAGAAAGATGGGTGTGATTTCTGCCAACCGTTTGGTGGTTTTTCCACCAGCGCCCTTGCAAACGCCCTCTCGCAGGCTCTCTGCAATGAACTGCCCGTCAGCAACGTTGCCTCCACCTGGACCGCCGACTGGAGCCTCGCCCACTCCCAACCCCTCCCCGTCACTTGATTCTCCCTACGACATACTATTATGTTAACCATGATTGATTTATCATGTCTCGTTCTTACCCTCTTCGAACTAATGAAATTTTGCTTCTCCCCTTTTTGTGCATTACCTTTAAAACCAAGTTCTCAACTCATCTCTTGTTACTCTTTAAATACCCCATAGAGCACTTACGCACTTATATAAGGGGTAAAAAGAAAAGCATCCTACCTACATATTTTTATAATTTAGGTAAACCAATTTTGTAAAATTTGAGATGAGAATGGTTTATTTTGAAAGGTTTTTTTTCACTATTTTGAATCAAGAAACACTTATGTTGCACATAAATCTTGTTGTCACTTTACAAGAAATTATCCCTTCCTTCAACTTACATGTTATTCCTTCTCTCTCTCTCTCTCTCTCTCTCTCTCTCTCTCTCTCTCTCTCGTTGAACTAATGAATATTTTTATCCCCTTTATATATACATTACCCTTAATGCTAAGTCTAATTCTTGTTATAAATGATTGTATGTTGTCCATCTATTATCCCTAATCCTTGCCTTTTTATGAAAAATATGCATCGTTAACTTTATTTGTAAGCTTAGGAAACTTCTAGTAGGTTATATTGTCATTTATGTTTTTTTAAAATCTATATTAATTTTTTCATTCAATTTGTGCATTTTTTCTTCCAATTTATGCATCAATGTTGAAAAAGATGCTTCACAATGCATGCCTCTTTGTTTGGTATTAAAACTGTACCACGCATGAATTGCAATGCAAACAAGAGAGCCTTGAACGTGACCTATACATTGAACAAAAGAATGAAGTTCCTCCTTGAGATGAAAGTGAGATGACCTCCTTTCTTCCTCTATGTACTTGACATTATACCACATGAATTAGAATGCAAAAAAAGAGAGTCTTGAAAAAGTGACTCCCACCTGACAAAAGGAAAGAAGTTGTTCCTCGAGTTAAAAGTGAGGTGACCTCAAAGTTACATTCTGTCGGAAACATGGATTCTCTCACTTCCCGGGAGGTCACCCATCCGAGTTGTGTTCCTGCGCAAGCATGCTTAACCGAGGTATTCCACAAATTGGTCTAGCCATCCAGACCCCAAAACCTTAAGGTGTTAGGTGACCTCCAGTAATCCAATTTGTAAAAACCTCAACTTGCCAAGATTCAAACGCAGTCTCACCACGTGAGCTGGTTCTCTCTAGAAGTGTGGATTGCATCTCCAACACTCCCCCTCAAGCCACACTTTGGCTGAGGTTTTAGCTTCCAACATCACAACCTGGGCTCTGATACCATGTTGGAAACATGGATCTTCCACAAATTGGTATAGTCATCCAGACCCCAAAACCTTAAGGTTCTAGGTGACCTCCGGTAATCCAATTTGTAGAAACCTCAACTTGCCAAGATTCAAACCTAGTCTCACCACGTGAGCTGGTTCTCTTCTCTAGAAGTGTGGATTGCATCTCCAACACTCTCCCTCAAGCCACATTTTGGTTGAGGTCTTAGCTTCCAACATCACAACCTTGGCTCTGATACCAATTGTGGAAACATGGACCCTCCCACTTCTCGGGAGGTCACCCATCCCAGTTGTGTTCTGGCGCAAGCATGCTTAACCGAGGTGTTCTACAAATTGGTCTAGCCATCAAGACCCCAAAACCTTAAGGTGTTAGGTGACCTCCGGTAATCCAATTTGTAGAAACCTCAACTTGCCAAGATTAAAACCCAGTCTCACCATACGAGCTCGTTCTCTCTAGAAGTGTGGATTGCATCTCCAACACATTCATAGTATTGCCGCTTCTTTTGGGAGAGCGTTGTTTGTCCCCAATCATCAATATTTCTTTATGGGGTTAGATGTGAAGATTTGGAATATAATTTTCTCGGTTCTATCTTTCATTAATCTTGACATGGGTGTGGAAGGGTGCTTCAGCTATTACCTTATCCTCATTCTTGAATGCATGCTATCGGTGTAAGAAGATTGGTCATTATGTGCCAAAGAGTGTTTGTTGATGAAGGTGGATGACATTAGAAGAGGAGCAACATCAAAGCAAGAAGAAGAGGCCTAGAAATAGTAGATTCAGTGTCACAAATGGGGAAAGAGAGTGAATGGAGGATTCGTAAAAGAACAACATGGAGAAGGGCAAAGAACACCTGCTCAAGCATCTTAGGTTTTCGTTGTTATGTTTCATTATAAAAAAGAAGAGACTTTACCCCTTCTTTATCCAATAGATTCACATGGATCATAAGCTTCTGTATGATCGAATCAAAGAGAGCATCCGATCTCCAAGCAGATCCCTCCACTTGAGATGATCTAAAAGGGACATCAATCTTGACCTTCCTTGACTCTTCATCTCCGACCTTATCCATATTAAATCCTAGCGCGAAGAGGCCAACCCATCATTTATTCTCTCCATCTCATCCCTACCATGTTGTCCCTTAAGCATCACTCCCTCTTTATGCTCCGCCGATAATGCCTTACGAGAAAGTAAAGAGTCATCCTCCTTTCCCATATGCTTAGTCTTCTTGAGATCTCGAAGAGACATAAGTATGTCTTCAACAATGGTCCATTTGAAGCTGGCAAAGAATAAGCTCTTGAGATTTCAACTTTTTTATGTAAGTGAGATTAAACCCACCTAGGTGATAGCTTCTGCACTTATGCTATTGGCATGGTTGATGAGATTATGGGTGATATGCTATAATGGTTTATAGGCTGTGTGATAGCCACTTTGGTGTATTAAAGTTGTGGCATAGTTATAGTGCCAACTCATGTAGTCGGGTTCACACTATGGATCGACCTTTGTATTTTATAGGAGAGTATTGTCCCTTATAGTATGTACTCTTATCTCTTTATATTATGGTTATAGAAAAGAGAAGAGATATAGAAGAAAATTTAGCAACCCATCTCTCTTGTGTGCTTGTCTACTCTTGTGTGTGTGTGTGTGTGTGTGTGTGTTTGCTTACAAGGAGCTCAAGCTCATCCTCTCCCCCCATATTAAAAACCTGGCCCTCTATTGGAGAGATAGTTGAATAGGGTCTACAAGTGAGGCTCAATCCTCAAGGGTACTTTGTGGAAGACTTTAAAAATCATTGCCACTTGGTTGCAAAGGGTACAAGAAAAATAAAAGGATGTTTACTTTGGATTTTAGCATGCCATTTGGTTGCAAAGGGTACAAGAAAAATAACAGGATGTTTACTTTGGATTTTAGCATGCCATTTGGTTGCAAAGTGTAAAAGAAAAATAGCACGATGTTTACTTCATTAGGAAACGTTTGGATATCTTTTGGGCCCTTTGCTAATGACCTTCAGTAGCAAAGGAGCAATAGGAAGAGAGGGGTGTGCACATTTGGTCTCCTCCAAAAGTAGGGGACAACTAGGCTTGTCTCCCTCATTACTACATTTGTGGGGTTCAAAAAGTAGGGAGTGGCCTTCATAAATTAGGGAGGTGGAGTGCAAAAAGTAGGAGGCTGCCATAAAGTAAGCGGGTAACTTCTAAAAAGTAAGGAGCTCCACCAATTTCATCCCCATCAATCTCGTGGGTCAAAAAGCCCTCAAAAATAGGTTTTCTTTAAAAACTAATCAAAAGTGTTATTTTCCCTCTCAAAACCCAACCCAACCCATATTATATCAAAAAACTTCTTTTTCACCTCAGATTTCTCTCCCTACACATTATTCTTCTCTCTAACATCATCCTCTTTACCCCAAACCTCAAATCTCCATAGCTCATTCTCTCTCTACTTTGCAACCTTCTCTCTCTCTCTCTCTCTCTCTCTCTCTCTCTCTCTCTCTCTCTCTCTCTCTCTCTCTCTCAAACACCCACATTCAAATCTCATCACACCCACATCTACCTCCCTCTCCCCACCAACCTCAAATCTATAATGTGCAACCTTCTCTCTCTCTCTCTCTCTCTCTCTCTCTCTCTCTCTCTCTCTCTCTCTCTCTCTCTCTCTCTCTCTCTCTCTCTAGTAGAACACACCATGGAGGGTAGTGCATCTTTGTTGAGGAGAAGGCCAAGGGACGAGGTTGAACTCTGCTCCTACACAATACGAGGGATGAACACGGTGCTTGGGTTGAAAGGGAGATTGGGTGTATTTGCAGCCCAGTGCCACTAGACCGCTCGAGTTCGACATCGAGATTGAGCACCGGCATCTACTAGGATTAAGGCATGATGGATTGGTGGCCCTAGTGCACATGTATACTCAGCATTGGAAATTTCTTTGCGCCCACATCGTTATATTCCTCGCTTCCCTTGCAACTGTATGATTTCACTTGCAACTGTATGATTTCACTTTAGTACATTAGTGTACATGGTCTGTCAACTATTCTTTTCAACTATATTTGATAGTTTCCTCATTTCCAGATATTTTACCTTCCAACATCATTAAGGAGCAACCCATAAGGAGCCTAACAAGAACATTCTATGTCGTACATGTGTACATTGGGGATGGTGAATTCTCTGACAGTGCCCCTTCTAACCTTTCTAGTCAAAAGATTTTCTTCTACAGCCACAACTATGTAGTCTCGACACATGTCAACGGGTTTGGTAAGCTTTAAGAAGTCCCCTCTCCTTCCCTCTCTAGTGCTGAATGACCAATGCATAATGTTTGGACTATTTTTGCCTTAAAGCAAAGATGGCCAATGATATACATTCTTCTTTGAAGTACACAAAGGCCTCAAGATTGGTTGGTCTTAGCTGGGCATACCCTGTGCATGTGTTTACCCACATGTTTCGGCCTTTACTTGCACATGAACGCCCACAATGTACATGTGCAAGGTGGTAGACGTTGTATTTATTCTCAATTTGCTTGGCCAAGGGTGGGACATTGTGGATGGGGAGCACAAAGGAGAGAATTTTAGGTGTAATGTAGTGCATTCCAGTATCTCCTTTTGATTCTTGCGAGCTCGTACCACTTTGTGTACCTGCTTCTATATTATGAGCGATGGATGAGGAAGAAGGGTGCATGGATACTCTTGCAAGCTCAAGAGGAGGTTGTAGAGCCTATATATCTCTCTATAGGCCTATCCAATGTGGGGGTAGAGATTGTCCAAGCAAGTAATCATTGGAGCCTTTTGAACGCCCGTGATCACCTACACATTTTGGGATTTAAGGGAATCAATAATGCTTGCTTCAATGTGCAGGTAGGTTGGTAAGGGTTGTTTGATATTTAAACCTCTGTATTTTCTCACCCCTTTCTGGAGTCACATACTATGTTGGGTGTTTGAATAGGTTGGAAGCAGGATGGAAGAAAACACCAAGGTGGCCTCAAATTGGGGGTCGGATGATGTCACTTTGGTTCAATGAATCTAAGCTATGAGTGTCCTTGCTAGGCACTTTCATTTTGTAATCACACTCCATACTGGAGTACTTTTGTAATCACACTCCACTGGAGTAATTTTGTAATCTCGCTCCACCGGAGTTTTGTAAAAAAATATTTTATGAGATACTTTGGTGTTTAAAATATGTTGTTTGGTTTCTTCATATGGTTTCTTGAAAAGAGGTGGTTTTGTCTTTTAAAAAATCAACGTTTTTCATGTTTTTTGGTCCAATGTGAAATGGTCGCTATCTTGTATAAATAGGAATTTCAAGGCTTGATGTGTTATTTTTGCACTCATTCTCAAGAGCACAAGGCACCTCCACACTCAAGCTTGAGAGCACATGACTACCTACGCGATTGCTTCATGGACTTCCTCCGTGAGAGCGAGTTTCTAGAGGCCACACACTTGCATGTAATGTTCACTCGTGAGATTGATTAAACCTCCACACTTAAGCTTGAGAGCACATGGCTGCCTACGCGATTGCTTCATGGACTTCCTCCGTGAGAGCGAGTTTCTAGAGGCCACACACTTGCATGTAATGTTCACTCGTGAGATTGATTGGACCTCCACACTTCACCTCCATGAAGTATTATTTGAAGACACATTATCATATATGGACACCCACATCAAGCTGCACTCTATCTCTTTGGCCAACGATGATAGATTGTGGGTGTCCTCTAACCTCCTAGAGTACATTTCTAGAAGACACCCTTTTTATAAGAAAGGTATCACACATAACCTTTTCTCGCCACCAAAGAGGGTTCGTCTAGCAAAGGGAGTAAGCAATGAAGATGTAAAATGCAGGATTGGGGATCACTACCACATCAACGACACACTTTGCATTGCAGCATGGGGAAAGAAGAAATGTAAGATTCCTCCCTCCCCAGCTTTTGAGGTGTGCAAGTGTAAGAACCTCCCCTTCCGATCTTATAATTATTCCCCTCTTTGAAATAAAAGAAAGATCATGTTTTACCTTGTTTTGGCCTAGAGAGAGAAAATGTCTAGAGGGAGGTAATTCAAAATTGAGATATTTTTGGATATAAAAATCCTCCTAGTGTCTAAAATGGTTTTCCCTGAAACAAAAATTCAAAAAGAACTTTCTAATGTGCAATTAGAATTAATTGAAAATAGGTATAAAGGACCTTAGCCTAAAGATCCAGATTTTCAGAAATTTTTAGATTATGGTCCAGTTAAGGTTTCTATGGACCAATAAGATTAATCCAAATGTAGGGAGGAGATAAATTGAAGAATAAAAGAAAAACTCCCCAAAAATGAGTAAATGCTCACATAAGATGAAGAGTGGACTAAGGATCAAAGAAAAGAATTAAAAAACTGAATTTTGACACCTCAGTGTGGGGATCTCCCCTCATGAAGTAGGCACATTTTTCTCATCATTACCCCCATTTTTTAATCAATAAAATGAGATATTTTTATCTCTCCTATCTCCTATTTCAAAACTAGATCCAAAAAGTAAGCTGAACTGACTAAAAAAGGTCAAAAATTGACCAAACTGATCTGGAAAATTCTAGAATCAGTTTGCTTGGTTAGAGGCTCACTTTTTCCTATAAATAGAAGCCTCCCCCCTTTGTAAAATCTTAATGGTGTTTATGCACTGTTACTCTGCTCCTGTCGTCCCCTGAGCCATCTACATTGAATTTTTTAATAATTCAATTGTTTTTGGCCTAATCCTCTCCAAAGTGAATTGGTGGCCACTCTTGCTTCAAACAAGAGTAGAACCCTCAATCCCTCAAGCCAAAGGAGAGCTTACAAGCTCCATGTAAGCTAATTTTCTTACTTGTTTATGAAAAATCTATGGTTTTCTTAATTTTTATGTTTTGCAAATGTTAAATTAAATTCAAATGCTATGCCTGTAATAAAAAGGCCACCCCCTTCTCCTCTTTACATTCCAACCTTTCTCAATCCTAGAAAGATTAACTAAGGGATTAATTAAACTCTTCTTATTGTTTACTCTCTTGAATTTAGAAGATTGTGTAGATCAGAGTTCTATAAATCTAATTTGGGTTAATTTAAGTTAAATAAAGAATGATAAAAATGAGAAATGGTCAGCCATACAAAGGAGGTTAAGGAAAAAGTTTCCAAAATTTTGTGGAAAAGAAAGTTTGTTTTTATGTTATTCCAAAAGAGTAATTCCCACCATTTTTGCATCTAAAAGAAATATTCTAATTACTCCATGTACATATTCACCTATGAATATGCATGGATATCACTGATATTAATTATTAAATTTGATTTCTATGCATAGAAAGATGCATAATGGATTTTTTTATTATAAAAGTGTTATTCTTATTAAATTTGATTTCTATGTATAGAAAGATACATAAAGGAAATTTCTTTATTACAAAAGTGTTATTCTTATTAAATTTGATTTCTATGAATAGAAAGATGCATAAAGGAATTTTTTTAATTACAAAGTGTTATTCTTATTAAATTTGATTTTTATGCATAGAAAGATACATAAAGGAATTTTTTAATAATATTTTTTTACATAGAAAGATGCATAAAGGAATTTTTTTTATTACAAAAGTGTTATTCTTATTAAATTTGATTTTTATGCATAGAAAGATGCATAAAGAAAATTTTTTAATTACAAAAGTGTTATTCTTATTAAATTTGATTTCTATGCATAGAAAGATGCATACATGAATTTTTTAATTATAAAAGCATTATTCTTATAAAAATTGATTTTTATGCATAAATAGATGCATACAGAAATTCTTTTTTTTTAGAAGTGTTATTCCTATCAAATTTGATTTTATGCATAAATAGATGCATAAAAGGATTTTTTTATAAAAGTGTTATTCCCATTGAAGTTGATTTTTATGCATAAATAGATGCATAAAGTATTTTTATATCAAGATTAGAATTCTCTTAAATTCTATGTTTGAATTCTATGAGTATTTGATAAATGAATAATTAAATACTCTTAAGAGAGAAATTTCTATCGTTTTATATTCACACGGACTGTAAAAAGAAAATTCAAGAAATCTATCGAAATCGAAATATTCAGATAAATGATTGATTTATTCCTCATTGAAATTCGTAACTAATTTCGAAATCAGTTAAGTAAATATTCAAAGAAAGAAATTCAGTAAAATAGTAATTGAATTATCAAACCTTTTCGAGAAAGATAGTTCAGGAAAAATCTTATCCGACTCGAACCTTGAATTAGACTATGACCAATACCAAACTCTTTCGTCAGTTTTGACGAGGAAAGAAAGTGTGACCAGTTTAGAAAAATACACTCAAAACTCCCGCCAAATCTGAAACTAAGTTTGAGACCCTTTGAATTGATCTGTGGATCAAGGTTATAGAACTCAAGGAATTTCGGTATGAAAATCAAAATTCGGATCAAGAAGTTTTGGGGATACTGATTCAAGAAATACTCCTTGTATTCAAAAGAAAATCAAACTGAAAACTTGCATAGAAATGAGATGTGATGTGAACAGATGTGATGAGATGTCATGTGAATTAGATAGATGTGAATGAATGAATGTGAATCAGTATTGACCCAAATAGTATTCTAAGTAAACCTTCAATCTTTAGACACTTGCAATATATGATAAACATATGCATATCATCCACTAATGTTGTAATTCGTGAATAATAGGATGAGTACCTTACAGCAGCCACCTGAGATATTGACCCCCTAGTAGATAGTTTACCTGCACGAGTTTAAAGAGAGATGGAGAACGACATTTTATAAAGATGAAAGAAAGTGGAGGTATGCTATAAGGTAGCTAGCAATGATTGCAAACCCTACACAAGGGGAAGGTTTCTTTGAGTAAGAAATCCTACACTATTTCCTCTGTCTATTTCGTAGGAAACAACATTTTATGGTTTTAATGTTGCGGTTTAATTATGGTGTTCTGTTGTAGACGACTAGTGCAAGTTAGTTGGGATGAAACCAGATTGTTTGACAAAGGATAGGCATACAGCTTGGCATCTAGCTCGTTTGCCAAATGATCACAAGGCATAGATTTTGGATATTTTAATTGATGACGATTTCCAAAGATTGAAGGATTCAAAAATCCCTAAAAGTGTATAGTAATTAATTTTCCTATATTCTTGATATTTATAAAGTACTCTATTTTGTTTGAATAAAAATTTTAATGGCAATGCGACAAATGCAAGTTTATTCAGGGATTGGCTTCGAAGAGAAGTCATATGGCATGAGATTGGAGCGCAGGGTTTAGCCGTTCTTATAGAAAAAAAGTACAAGGTAATTTTTCCAGATACATTCCTGGATGACCTCGCTGATCTTAAGAGAATGTATTTTGGAAATCTGTTCGAGGAAATGGTGGGATCCCTAAAGAAACAAGGTGTGGTAGCTTCAAACCTTGCTGTCATCCACAAGAGACTACCAAGCGTGCTGTGTTCATGTGCGTAACATTCCATAAAGCATACTTACTACTTAGTTATACTCTTATATTTGTAAACTGAACAGATGTAATAATGTGTAGATGGATTTATAGGTTCTATGCAAAGAGATCTATTGCAGACACGCTTGCAATCTTAAAATAATGGTGCAATCCAAAACATGAAAGCACTAGGTATACACAGCAGCAACGTCGAGACCTTTGGGATAAAGAGATATACAAGAGATGCCCATTTTTCCTTGACTTCCCAAGTGGCAAATTTCCCAAGAGTGAGAAGGAGATGTATACTCGGGCTTGTAAAGCAAAGCAATCAACCATGGTATGAACTATACAATTAGATATTTCACTTTAATTTAAATATTATTTCTTATATCTTTTTGAATGGTGAATTCTATTATGAAGCCTAGAATTATACATGACAAATCACATGTTCAAGGCAAAGGTAAAGGTCTTATGAAAGATGAAGATGAAGAGGATTATGAGGATGAAGCGGATGATAATGATGAAGGGGAAAAAGTGCCAAAAAAGGATGTGATGAAGGGAAAGAGAAAAGTAAAGTCACTACAAGAAGAGGACGACTCTGATACCTCTCCATCAGAATATGACAAAAGAGATTCTGATGATAGCACACACAAGATTGAGGCAACCCCAAAAGAAGGAGTTGGTCATGCAGCAACATAGGGAGGGCACTCTTTTACTTGTGGTTCATTGGTATTATTGTTACATTGTTTGCATACTAACATAGATTAAGTTATGGATTCAGATAAGCTTGGCCAAGAGGTGAAGTGCCAAATGCACAATTGTGACCAATTCATCCACCTAGCCTGGGTGACCTGACTTCAATCCAAATGAATTTGCCAGGTATGATTTTACTCATTGGTAAAGTATATGTGTGGTGCATGCACTTACAAAATGTACACTTTGTAGGAGTGTCTCATTGTACCACGACAGTAGTCCTCGGTGCTCCCAACAAAAATCAAAGTGCTAGTTCCTCTACCGTTATAAAATCCTTGGCGTCGTCTAATTAATTGTGACCATATGTGAAATTATTATAAAGGTGTGTCTTTTATATCTTGTAATAACAATTGATGTATAACTCTACTCAACATGGTGTGGTAGGATGCCATTCTACAAAGATGATGGCATGTGTTGGGGATCCTTTGAAGATAGGCTATGCACTTCTGAACCAGCAGTGTCCACCGTAGCTAGAACATGTCTTTGATATGTTGTTGAAGGCCAACATGGGAGACATGACCTTTACTGTTAAAGGTCTCAATACAAACACAGTGTGTGATTGTATTGTAGTGAAGTTTCCCACAGGAAGTTCTGCTTATGGTTTCCCTGATGAAATTATCTCGCCATCATGGAATCTCTGCACATGTGAGTGATGAGATTATTTTTCCATTATTAAGACCTTGTGTGTTGTTGTGCATATGTTATGTGTGTGTATATCATGCTTACATTTTTTGTGTATGTAATTCTAATTAATGCCACGTAGATGGAGAGGAGCATACATTGCTTTAGATTTGTGAGACCATCTTAGACAACAATGGCTCTATTATTGTCATCGGTACTGTGTATCAAGTGGCAACCATTATATCTCACGCCGAGTATTCTGGCTTCTCCTTGGACACCTTGGTGAATGTCCGATGTACAACACAGATTGGAAAGGCCTTTGGACAAGAGGTAAGAAACACTAACCATAGAGATTTCCATTGAACATCACTTTTTGCTACAAACAATCATCTCATACTCTTGTGTAGATACATATCCTCGTCGTTGCTACCTTCATGAGCATAGTTGGGAAAAACCATTCACAACCTTTCTCACCTGATTATATCATTGATCCTTGCAACATGATGCACTGGTGTGGAGACACCTAAATGGGACAGCATGGCAAGGTATGGAGTTAACTCTTCATGTGCTCCTAAATAAGGGCCTTACATTTTTTGGTGGAATTAAGAGAGATGTTTTCTTTACAGGTGGATCTCAGCGTCGATATGACTTTTGGGATAGCTTGTTTAGCCGTCATATAAAGCAAGGGCAAGTGTTAGTAGAGCTTTATGCTGCTAGATGCGAGATTATGCTATGATAACATAAAAAATAAGCATGAACATTGTTTGTATTGATCCCGAAGAGGATTTAGTGGAGGGTGTCTTGAATGAAGATTTCATTGTAATGCAATAAACACATTTATTTGTGAATATTCAAGTGATTGGGTCATGCTCTTATTTATAGCAATTGTTTATGATTGTGTCATGATGTTATTTTTCATATTAAAAAAGAGAGAAAGAGGGTGAGAGTAACACATGTTGGGGTTTTGCAATAAGACATCATTCCCCTCTGCAACGATGTTTATATACATACAAACCAATAAAGAATCGACATTTTATGTATTGTGTGGATGAATAAGGTAGTGAAGCATTTGTAGACTCGAGGATCTATATGCAAAACATGAGTTAAGTAAGCTTTGTTGAGAAATGAGAAATAAATATAGAGAGAATGAGCAAAGAGGACACAAAGAGTGAGTGAGAGAGAAAGCGAGAGTAAAGAGAAGGGAAGAGAGCGAGGGAGGATAAAGAGCTTGAGCAAAGAAAGGGAAGAGAGAGAGGGAGGATAAAGAGCTTGAGCAAAGAAAGGGACTAAAAGAGTGAGAGAGAAGGGTAGAGAGAAAAGATAGAGTGAGCAAAAAAAAGGAATGAAAGAGAGAGAGAGAGAGAGAGAGAGAGAGAGAGAGAGAGAGAGAGAAGGGTAGAGAGAGAGAGAGAGAGAGAGAGAGGGAGGGGAGAGTGAGAGTGAGCAAAGAGAAGGACTGAAGAGTTAGCCGCAAGATAAGGACAGATAGAGAGATAGAGGGATAAAGAGAGAGAATGAGAGCCAAGAGAAGGATAGGAGGTAGGGAGGTTGCAAGATGAGGGTACTCACTTTCGTTCACTCTCTCTAAAATTGGGACATCCATGCATCTCGGGTGGAGTACCTCGATCGTGATAGCGTCGTGAATTAAAACACGACACGTAGCTCCTAAGCCTAAATCGACATATCTCGATCGAGATGCCAACTAATGCCACGCTAGAAGGTCCGGGTTTCCAGTCATCATCCATGTAACCATTACATGTCACCCCGCCACCACATTAGCTCGATCGAGATATCTATGCCACTGGGATCCACATCAGGGCCACGCTGTATCCCCCTAGGCATATTTGACTAGCACATCTCCATCGTCCACGTATCTCAAACGAGAAATTAAAATCAAATCGCGACCATTCACTGTTCGAGGTAATGGGATACAATCTCCACCGTCCACGTATCTCGAACGAGATATTGAGATCCAATCTCCACCGTCCAAATAGCTCGTTCGAGATACAGAGATACAATCTCCACCGTCCAAATATCTCGTTTGAGATACGTAAATGCAATATCCACCGTCCAAATATCTCGTTCGAGATATGTAAACGCAATCTCTACCGTCCATTCAGGTACGTTGGAAGATGCGATCTTAGCCGTTTAAATATCTCGATCGAGGTATATAATAAATCTCGACCGTCGACATACCTTCTTGGTCGTTGTAATGACTTTAAATCGTAGCCGTCCATGTACCTCGAACGAGATAGTAATATCAAATCTCAGCCGTCGATCCTTCACCAACCCTAAAATTAAGTGTGTATCTTGGCTGTATGTTGCACTAACCCTAATATTCAGAGCGTTAATCTTGCAAACCCTAAATTGCATGATGCTACCGAACCTCGATTGAGGTAATAACACCGAAAAACTTTTTTTTTTGCCTCATTGTCACAAGTCGTTTTCACTCTCCTTGCTCTCTTGATTTGGATTAGCATTAGTGGGCCCATTAGCATTGTTTTATAGCTTCATTAGTGCTACTTAGCACTAAGCATTAGACCCTTCACATTAGAACCTTCACATTGGACACTTCACATTGGACCTTTGTGTTAGGCTTAGATTTTAGCATGGAGTCACACGAGGAGGGCCACGAGGAGGGCCGCTCATCTATTGCGGACCTCATCGCGGAGATAGACCACGAGTTAGCGGCTATCCGTAGGAGTGCTAGAGACACACCGTCTACATTACATATCGTGGCAGACTTGGAGGCGATGCTTTCGTCCCTTCGTAGCCTTCACGATATTGTTTATGTAGATGAGTGGATAGCCCACCATCGCACTGCTCCCGTGTCACATGGCGTGACATATCGTCAGGTCTGTGATCTTGCTCCGATTAGGGATGGAGCCTACTTAGATCTTTTCCTCGATAGTCGTGGGATGAGGCCTGGGGCGGGTAAGCCCCTTACTATTTCGCGGTGTTCACATCCTCGTATGGCGGCACATATCTATACTCGATATGTTGTCGCATATGGGAGGATGCCGAACAACCGCCAGCCGCCAGACTCCCATATACTTCGCAAAGCAATTATATGTGGAGTTTGTCTTAGGGGAGGAGGTGGATTACACGAGCCATCAGCCAGGTGGTGGTGCTGGCCGAGGCCGTCTCCAGGACCAGGTAGGCGGCCTCCACCAGCCCTTCGTGTAGCACCTACTACAGATCCTTCATTTATGCCATTGTCGACAGTAGAGGCTCTTGGCACCCAGGTCGGCATCGACGTACGTACCACGTAAAGCATCCAGCACGTGGTGCGCCTGTTCTCACGATCGATACCGACGACAGATGTCGAGGTATTTACATATTTATTACTTCTTAAGTTTTTTTAGTCATTTATTTACATGTTTATATGTACTTTTCTATATTTTTACATGAGCGGCATGGTTGATTGTGTCACGTAGGGTCCCACACCTACCACTGAGAGACTCACTCAGGAGTTGGTAGAGGCGAGAGCGGAGATTGACCGCCTCAGAGCTGCATTACAGACGGCAGAGGCAGCTACTGCAGAGGCACAGCATCGGAGAGAGTCCGACATCCACAGCAGGTAGGTTTCTCTTGCACGTAAAAGAGTTATAATTAAGGTCCTAAGTTATAAATTTCTTTAAGTAATACCTAATGAGAGAGACTAATCAATTATTTTAATGCTTTACTTTTTTGCATAGGCTCGGACCGAGGTAGAGAGCTCTAGAGCTGAGGCACAGCATCATCAGATTATGGAGCGGATTGCCCAGCATAGGGCAGAGCAGCTGATGCTGCATGTTCGAGAGTTTCGCAGATCCTCGGACGTGACAGTGCCTTACCTACCTTTATATCCACGGCCTATTTTACAGAGGTTTTTCGATGACCTCTCCCGCAGGATGCACCACCCTTCCTACGTGATGCATGCTGCGCTTTATGTATCGGGGACATTGATACTACTGGTGGATATGCCCTGGGATGTGGACATTTTTTCTATTTGTCTTACATCACCCAGGAGCTAGCACGGTTCTCAACATGCCCCTCTTGCCATGCACGCGTCAACCTAGCGACATATAGAGTTTTGGGCATTGATGATCTTCACCCATGCCTCGTTCGAGTAGATGTTAGGACTGGCAAGCCTATTGATTTTACATCAGCTCTATTGACTTGGGACTCGACGCCTTCGATGATAGAGATCAGGAGCCTGAGGTGCCTCCAAAGATTGAGTGGAGCTCACATGAGTTTGATGCATAGCAGAGTCCTACATGAGAGCCAGATCACAGCATATGAGTGCGTGGGTGGTGCTGGTCCTAGTGGCACCTCGGGTGATGGTGCTAGCAGCAGTGCTGCTTCTCATGAGCAGCGTGTCCTTACAGCAGAGGAGCTTACACGAGCAGAGTGGCAGACACGAATCATTACAGATTATAGATTTTGGGTTTACAGACAGAGACGTCTTGCATTAGCACGACGTAGAGAGAGAGAGAGAGGGCTACAACAGCTTTGGGACTCGTGAGCTCCCGAGTACACCGGCACCAGCTCACGATCCTGCCTTTAAGGCAGACCTCTCCGCAGACATTCGACGACCCCGGCAACCGGCACAGCCTCCTCGATGGCCTCCTCGACGTGCACAGCAGCCTCGACGCGCACGTCGTCCGACAGTTAGAGATGACGATTTTGATTGGGTTGCCGTTGATAGTGACTAAACTCAGACTAGCTAGGTTAGCTCACTTACATTGTACTTAGGTTTTGGGGTAGTGGCTAACCTCAGACTAGCTGGGGTAGCTCATTTTCATTCTGATGTACTTATTTGATGTTTATATCATTATGAGTTTTTTCTTTATTGAGTACCATTACATTTTAGTTGATGTTCTTGATTTTATTATATTTTTTAACACTTTGTTGAAAATCTCCATGCCATCGTACCCAAACATTTTCGGACCAAACTTTGCAAGCATGGGGGGGGACCCACCCCCACATGCTTGCAAAGTTTGGTCACAATCAGAGCATGTTTGGATTGGTAATTAGCGCCCAGTGCGGGTTTTTGAAGTCTCTTGGTGCTTAAGAGGCCATGGAAAATCCGAGCCTTCCCCATACCATCGTACCCAAACATGCTCCGATGGGGACCAAACTTTGCAAGCATGGGGGGGACCCACCCCCACATGCTCGCAAAGTTTGGTCCCCATCGGAGCATGTTTGGATTGGAAATTAGCGCCTAGTCGAATTTTTCAAGTCTCTTGGTGCTTAAGAGGCCATGGAAAATCCGGGCCTTCCCCATACCATCGTACACCCAAACATGCTCCGATGGGGACCAAACTTTGCAAGCATGTGGGGGTGGGTCCCCCCACATGCTTGCAAAGTTTGGTCTCCATCGAAGCATTTTTGGATTGGTAATTAGCGCCCAGTGCGGGTTTTTGAAGTCTCTTGGTGCTTAAGAGGCCAAGGAAAATCCAGGCCTTCCCCATACCATCATACCCAAACATGCTCCGATGGGGACCAAGCTTTGCAAGCATGGGGGGGGACCCACCCCCACATGCTTGCAAAGTTTAGTCACAATCAGAGCATGTATGGATTGGTAATTAGCACCCAGTGCGGGTTTTTGAAGTCTCTTGGTGCTTAAGAGGCCATGGAAAATCTGGGCCTTCCCCATACCATCGTACCCAAACATGCTCCGATGGGGACCAAACTTTGCAAGCATGTGGGGGGGACCACCTCCACATGCTTGCAAAGTTTAGTCCCCATCGGAGCATGTTTGGATTCCAGTGCGGATTTTTCAAGTCTCTTGGTGCTTAAGAGGCCATGGAAAATCCGGGCCTTCCCCATACCATCGTACCCAAACATGCTCCAATGGGGACCAAACTTTGCAAGCATGGGGGGGACCCACCCCCACATTCTCGCAAAGTTTGGTCCCCATCGGAGCATGTTTGGATTGGTAATTAGTGCCCAGTCTGGATTTTTCAAGTCTCTTGGTGCTTAATGGAAAATCCGGGCCTTCCCCATATCATCGTACACCCAAACATGCTCCGATGGGGACCAAACTTTGCAAGCATGTGGGGGGTGGGTTCCCCCCCCACATGCTTGCAAAGTTTGGTCTCCATCGGAGTATGTTTGGATTGGTAATTAGTGCCCAGTGTGGGTTTTTGAAGTCTCTTGGTGCTTAAGAGGCCAAGGAAAATTCGGGCCTTCCCCATACCATCGTACCCAAACATGCTCCGATGGGGACCAAACTTTGCAAGCATGGGGGGGGGACCCACCCCCACATGCTTGCAAAGTTTAGTCACAATCAGAGCATGTTTGGATTGGTAATTAGCACCTAGTGCGGGTTTTTGAAGTCTCTTGGTGCTTAAGAGGCCATGGAAAATCCGGGCCTTCCCCATACCATCGTACCCAAACATGCTCCGATGGGGACCAAACTTTGCAAGCATGTGGGGGGGGGAACCCACCCCCCACATGCTTGCAAAGTTTGGAGCATGTTTGGATTGGTAATTAGCACCTAGTGCGGATTTTTCATCAAGTCTCTTGGTGCTTAAGAGGCCATGGAAAATCCGGGCCTTCCCCATACCATCGTACCCAAACATGTTTCGATGGGAACCAAACTTTGCAAGCATGGGGGAGGACCCACCTCCACATTCTCGCAAAGTTTGGTGTCCTCTAACCTCCTAGAGTACATTTCTAGAAGACACCGTTCTCATAAGAAAGGTATCACACATAACCTTTTCTCGCCACCAAAGAGGGTTCGTCTAGCAAAGGGAGTAAGCAATGAAGATGTAAAATGCAGGATTGGGGATCACTACCACATCAACGACACATTCTGCATTGCATCATGGGAAAAGAAGAAATGTAAGATTCCTCCCTCCAGCTTTTGAGGTGTGCAAGTGTAAGAACCTCCCCTTCTGATCTTATAATTATTCCCCTCTTTGAAATAAAAGAAAGATCATGTTTTACCTTGTTTTGGCCTAGAGAGAGAAAATGTCTAGAGGGAGGTAATTCGAAATTGAGATATTTTTGGATATAAAAATCCTCCTAGTGTCTAAAATGGTTTTCCCTGAAACAAAAATTCAAAAAGAACTTTCTAATGTGCAATTAGAATTAATTGAAAATAGGTATAAAGGACCTTAGCCTAAAGGTCCAGATTTTTAAAAAATTTTGGATTATGGTCCAGTTAAGGTTTCTATGGACCATAAGATTAATCCAAATGTAGGGAGGAGATAAATTGAAGAAAAAAAGAAAAACCTCCCAAAAATGAGTAAATGCTCACATAAGATGAAGAGTGGACTAAGGATCAAAGAAAAGAATTAAAAAACTGAATTTTGACACCTCAGTGTGGGGATCTCCCCTCATGAAGTAGGCGCATTTTTCTCATCATTACCCCCAATTTTTAATCAATAAAATGAGATATTTTCATCTCTCCTATCTCCTATTTCAAAACTAGATCCAAAAAGTAAGCTGAACTGACCAAAAAATGGTCAAAAATTGACCAAACTGATCTGGAATATTCTAGAATCAGTTTGCTTGGTTAGAGGCTCACTTTTTCCTATAAATAGAAGCCTCCCCCCTTTGTAAAAGCTTAATGGTGTTTATGTACTGTTACTCTACTCCTGTCGTCCTGAGCCATCTACATTGAATTTTTTAATAATTCAATTATTTTTGGCCTAATCTTCTCCAAAGTGAATTGGTGGCCACTCTTGCTTCAAACAAGAGTAGAACCCTCAATCCCTCAAGCCAAAGGAGAGCTTACAAGCTCCATGTAAGCTAATTTTCTTACTTATTTATGAAAAATCTATGATTTTCTTAATTTTTACGTTTTGCAAATGTTAAATTAAATTCAAATGCTATGCCTTTAATAAAAAGGCCACCCCCTTCTCCTCTTTACATTCCAACCTTTCTCAATCCTAGAAAGATTAACTAAGGGATTAATTAAACTCTTCTTATTGTTTACTCTCTTGAATTTAGAAGATTGTGTAGATCAGAGTTCTATAAATCTAATTTGGGTTAATTTAAGTTAAATAAAGAATGATAAAAATGAGAAATGGTCAGCCATACAAAGGAGGTTAAGGAAAAATTTTCCAAAATTTTGTGGAAAAGAAAGTTTGTTTTTATGTTATTCCAAAAGAGTAATTCCCACCATTTTTGCATCTAAAAGAAATATTCTAATTACTCCATGTACATATTCACCTATGAATATGCATGGATATCACTGATATTAATTATTAAATTTGATTTCTATGCATAGAAAGATGCATAATGGATTTTTTTAATTATAAAAGTGTTATTCTTATTAAATTTGATTTCTATGTATAGAAAGATGCATAAAGGAAATTTTTTTATTACAAAAGTGTTATTCTTATTAAATTTGATTTCTATGAATAGAAAGATGCATAAAGGAATTTTTTTAATTACAAAGTGTTATTCTTATTCAATTTGATTTTTATGCATAGAAAGATGCATAAAGGAATTTTTTTATAACATTTTTTTGCATAGAAAGATGCATAAAGGAGTTTTTTTATTACAAAAGTGTTATTCTTATTAAATTTGATTTTTATGCATAGAAAGATGCATAAAGGAATTTTTTAAATTACAAAAGTGTTATTCTTATTAAATTTGATTTCTATGCATAGAAAGATGCATACATGAATTTTTTAATTACAAAAGCGTTATTCTTATAAAAATTGATTTTTATGCATAAATAGATGCATAAAGAAATTCTTTTTATTTTAGAAGTGTTATTCCTATCAAATTTGATTTTATGCATAAATAGATGCATAAAAGGATTTTTTTATAAAAGTGTTATTCCCATTGAAGTTGATTTTTATGCATAAATAGATGCATAAAGAATTTTTATATCAAGATTAGAATTCTCTTAAATTCTATGAGTATTGGATAAATGAATAATTAAATACTCTTAAGAGAGAAATTTCTATCGTTTTATATTCACACGGACTGTAAAAAGAAAATTCAAGAAATCTATCGAGATCGAAATATTCAGATAAATGATTGGTTTATTCCTCATTGGAATTCGTAACTAATTTAGAAATCAATTAAGTAAATATTCAAAGAAAGAAATTCAGTAAAATAGTAATTAAATTATCAAACCTTTTCGAGAAAGATAGTTCAAGAAAAATCTTATCCGACTCGAACCTTGAATTAATCTATGACCAATCCCAAACTCTTTCGTCAGTTTCGACGAGGAAAGAAAGTGTGACCAGTTTAGAAAAATACACTCAAAACTCCCGCCAAATCTGAAACTAAGTTTGAGACCCTTTGAATTGATCTGTGGATCAAGGTTATAGAACTCAAGGAATTTTGGTATGAAAATTAGAATTCGGATCAAGAAGTTTTGGGGATACTGATTCAAGAAATACTCCTTGTATTCAAAAGAAAATCAAACTGAAAACTTGCATAGAAATGAGATGTGATGTGAACAGATGTGATGAGATGTCATGTGAATCAGATAGATGTGAATGAATGGATGTGAATCAGATAGATGTGAATGAATGGATGTGAATGTGTATGTGAAAATGGATGTGAATGTGTATGTGAAGAATGGATGTGAATGTGTATGTGAAGATGGATGTGAATGTGTATGTGAAGAATGGATGTGGATGAGTATGTGAAAGAATGGATGTGAATGTGTATGTGAAGAATGGATGTGGATGTATGTGAAATAATGGATGTGAATGTGTATGTGAAGAATGGATGTGGATGTGTATGTGAAGAATGGGTGTGGATGAGTATGTGAAAGAATGGATGTGGATATATGTGAAAGAATGGATGTGGATGTGTATGTGAAAGAATGTGATGTGATGTGACATGAATATATGTGGATGTGAAGTGATAGATATGAATGTATGGATAGATGTGGGTAGTCGTACATGTGAACGATTGGATGGATGTGGATGAATGAGATGAGATGTGTATGAATGAGATACGATGTGGATAGAAGTAATGTGATATAATGTGGATAGAATGTATGTGATGGGATGGTTATGAGAATAAATGTGATGGATATGAATGCATGAATGTGATGGATATGAATGAATGTGATGTGATGGATGTAAATGGATGTGATGTAAATGAATGTGATGGACGTGAATAGATGTGATGTGATGTGAATCGGGATATGAATGAATGAGATGGGATGTCATGTGAATCGGGATGTGAGTGAATGAGATGTGATGTAAATTGGGATAGATGTGATATGTGATGTGATGAGATGTGGATATGGGTAATGAATGTGATGGATGTGAATAGATGTGATGTGATGTGAATCGGGATATGAATGAATGAGATGTCATGTCATGTGAATCGGGATGTGAGTGAATGAGATGTGATGTAAATTGGGATAGATGTGATATGTGATGTGAATGAATATGATGTGATGAGATGTGGATATGGGTAGATGCGAGTGGATGAGATCTGATGCGGATAAATGAGGAAAGATGTGATGAGATGGAAAATGATGTGATGAGATGGAAAATGATGTGATGAGAATGGGAATACATATGAAATAAATGAGAATTGATGTGGAACAATGTGGAAAGACGAGAGTTCGTTATAGAAACTGTATTTATGACCTGTTTTTAAATGACTGTATTTATGACCTGTTTTTAAATGATTGTTTTATGTCAAGAATGCTGGGGAAGCATTTTGACCATCTTGTGAATGAGGTCGTGGTGGAGACCTAAGCGATAAAATTGCAACAGCTAACGAAGAGTCAACGGAGAACGTCTCACATAGCAAGGTCTATGAGTGAAGCACTAGGTGACCTGCAAAGGATCATAGAGGGCGCTGACCATACGGTGCTCGGGCTCTGGGTCGCCGAAGATACCCACACGTACGTCATGGAAGATACATGGAATAAGGAGTAAGAGTTGTTTTCTGAAACCGGGCGTTGATTGACCTTGCTGGTCCTCAACGGATGAGTCCATGGCTCTTTTATATGGATCTGTTGGTTGATCTTGCTGATCTTCAATGGAGATTCCGTTTTGATTTTTATAAGTGATTATATTGCTGGGTACTATGAGCTAGGAACTATTGAAAAGGCCCCTAAGTGGACAGGTGGTGAGCGATCTAGTTACCAATGATGCCATAGGTACATCGATGAAGGAATGATTGGAAATGAGAATTCAACCGGATATTTTGGAGGATTATGATCAGTGATACTATGGTTTCATTAAAAGATTGTTTTAAAGACAACTGAATCTGTGAAAAAGGCAATTTCATATTGGGTGTGTAAGTGGTGTGACTAGTTTTAAGTTTGCATGAATATCCGGCTAGGGGGGCTGGGAACTCTTTTTCCTGGTACCCGAGACAAAACCTAACCAAATGCTTAAATGGATCCCATCACTACAGTGGTTGGGGCGGTTGGCTAACCCACGGGACATGGGGTTAGGCTGGACTGATGGATCCCTAAAATGAGACTCAATTCTGTTATGGTACGATAGATGAAGTAAATCCCGGATAAAAATTGTTCTATGGAAAAGAGTCAATGGCTGTGCCTCTCAATGAGGAAAAAAGAGTTGGTCTCTATGATCCAAGTGCAATCTTTCCTTGATCTGACTATGGGACTTACGGGTTCGGTCAGATCAGTTCAGTTAATTAAGACTCTTGACTACGTTAGAGTAAATTAAGACTCTTGACTACGGGTTTGGTCAGATCAGTTCAGTTAATTAAGACTCTTGACTACATTAGAGTAAATTTATCGTGGAGGAATCGCATGTGTTCTTCGGATGAGGGAAGTTTTTCCGGGTTGGTTTTGGAAGAACCTTGGGATTAGTCTCTTGTCTGGATATACGTGGGCGAGTCCACGAGTGAGGGACCCTGCCCCACGCAAGAAGTGCTACTTCCGCTGCTAGCACCCCAAAATTCGTTGCACGGTGGGGACAGGGATCTTTCAAGAAAACTACGGATGGTAATGTTTCATTTGAATTCATTCGAATTCAACGAGTGCAACAACATTTTTGTTGAAATGTGAAAGCTATAAAAGGCGGTGTTATTGTTCTATGGGTTGCCTTTTGGATGTAAGTAGGGTTCGTGACATTGTACACATTAGTTTTGTGCTCATTTATGAGAAACGACTTAACATTTTGTTTGATTTCCATATTTTATAGGTTCCAAGGTCTCCTTCGTGCTGAAGTTAGACGAGTGTTAGATTGTGAAGGAAAGAAGGCTAGAGAGAATGAGTGTCACACTCATGAACCATGCTATGGTGGAAGCCTTTAAGTCTCCATCTGCTACCACTATTGCAGAGGGTGTGATGATGAGGGAGAGACCACAGTTGATTTTTAGAGCAAGGGAATGACAATTTTCACACACTAAACCATTGTTCAGTGTTCAATTAGAGAAAGATATATGGTGGTTAGGAGCATTTGAGGTTCCTATAAGGAGACACACAAGGTGCTAGCATGGGTCTTTGAGAGGTTGCCTTAGGTTAGTGATGTGATAAAGTCACAAATAGGGGTGAGAAGCTGGATGCTGATGGTTTAGGGAGCTTTGACGTTGATTGGCATCTTGGCAAGGATCTGAAGATAATTAAGTGTATGATTGGTTGCACTCAAGGTGCAAATATAGCTCACCCATGCCCTTGGTGCATGCATGGATTGAAACCAAAAACCAAGAAGAAGCGCAGAGGGGGGATGACCAATGGTGAAGAGGAATGCGAGGAAACAAGAAATTGCGAGGGAGAGTGGCATAGTGGTGTCCTTTCATCACCTATGTTGGCGCCTCCAAATAGGAACTTAAGGGATCATATCTGGAATCCCATAATTCCTTTCCCTCTTAGGAATGTTCACTTTTGTACTTTGCATGCTTTCATGCGTATCTTTCACCGCCACTTAAAGTGTCACATAGACTAAGCGTTCAGTATGCCTGGTAAAACTCAACAAGATGAGGCGATTGCTAGAGTGGAGAAGATTTTAAATGACATTGGTTGCCATGGGGGTAACGTGGAGATAAGAGTTAACCAAAAGACCTCTAGAGTTTCACAAATGGTTTCTTAAAAGGTTTCAATGAGTGGAGGCAAGGCGAGAAGGATTCTCCAGAAGCTTGTTAACAAACGGGAGAAGGTTTAGAGAAATACAGGCAGGCAACATGTCGAGGAAGGTGAAAATGTTCCTGCAAAGAGATGGGAGCTATGGAAAGACCTTTGTGCTTGTACTACTTTTGGACTGCTTGGATTCAAACATTGTTGTTTTGCATGAGCAAGTATGGAAAAATTTTAATAAGGTAGTGCGGTTGATGAATCAAAGCAGCACAAAAGAGGAAAACCACAAACAACTTCAAGAGAGTTGCAAAGCTTCATTGAAGTCGTGGTCTGCACATGGGGTGAATTGAATATTTGGTAATATAATGCTTTTAAAGGTTCTGCAAAATAGATTTCTTCTTCTAATGCACTTTTCTTGAATGGTGGTTTTGTTTGGTATTTGCAGCACATCTTGTATGCTCATGGTGCATGGTTCATAAATGCCTACGACGACATGTGGAGCACCCAAGGAATGGAGAAATGTCATTACCATGCAAGGGGATTTTATTTCAAGAACACAAGACATGGAGGTGGCAGGACTCAATCAAACTATCTCAAAGAAATGTTTGATTGGTTCTTCCGTTATACCTTTGGAAGAAACCTTTCAAGGGAGAGGGCTCAAATGTCCAAATTTGCCTGAATTGCCAAAATGAAAAGTAAGTGTCAGAAAACAGCAAGGTGGAGGGTAGGGACAGGACCTGCAAGTCATGCAGCATGGAGGGTTACACGTAGGAGAGATTGTAAAGTATGGGTCCCTATAGACTTGAATGAATGTAATCTATCGAATGTAATTCGGTGTTATAAATGAGAATGTAAATGGTTCTTTTTGTCAAATGTGGATTCATGTTATCTTTAATTTTTAAAAACTTGTTTTTCTGGTGCGTGACATTCCTCTAAAAAATAGGGTTTGGTGTAATGATTACGTTGGTCACTATAAATGAGCACCCTCTCTCTTTTTATCCATTTTGTACAAGCACTTTGAGAGCATAAGCACTCAACTCCTCATTGGCACAATCATTGCTTCCAAACTTGCATGATACTTATTCTCTATTGAATCCCCCATCCAACCTGATGAGGATTCCCTCTTAGCCCAGGAGCTAGACCGTGTTCAATTGCTGCGTGCTCAAGTCAGGGATTTGCACAACCTTGCCGCATGTATTATTGACAATTTATTTTTATGCAGTATCAGCAAGGCTCAGTTTTCCATGTTGATGAGCGGGAGGGCACGTAATGACCCCTCCATACCGCAAGTGGACCGCACGAGAGCACTGCGGTTTGCTAGGAACATTGCAAAGCATTGGCAGTCTATGGTGCAAAATCTGTTGCGATTTTTGGAGTCCCCCTTGGTTTCCTCGACCGTGAAGTCATGAGTTATTACCAATTTTGTTAGGTTGATATTCTTCCCTTGCTAGGTTTGATTGGTAGCAAACAGCAAGCCCAATTCATTTTTGATACCTTCAAATATAGTTTTTTTGATTACTTGAATTCTATCCCCAAGATTTACGATGCTTTGTAATACTCAAAGAAGTCAAAAGATGTTGATTTTTGAAATATTCCCTCATTTGCTCCATCTCCTCATCCCATAATCCTATTAGAGAAGTGACTCAAGATGATGTTATTTCATGGGATGACATCTGGCCATTTAAAAAAAAATGAGGACTTTGAGAATATGATCAAAGACACAAAGTGGGAATTCATGAGCAACAAGATGTTGTGTGTGTGGGGGACAGTAATCATCGAGTTGTGGCATGGATGGAGGATATTAATAAATGCGACTCTACTTAAACTGCCTACTTTTTTTTGAATGCGGTCTTTTGCTTTATAAAATAGTTTTGGGACTAATTAGATTTTCAGTATTTCACTGTAGCATTAAAGAATGTCACATCAAGAAATCCTTGTGTTGATGCTATCCTTATTGAATTCAATGAGGATATTGAGGGGGAGGTTCTCGCAGTGATTGTTCACTTAAATAGGTAAGAGAATATATGTTTTAAGACTCTTTGAATTAGGAATATTCAATGTACTATGTTTCAATATTTCATCATAACCTTAAATTTTGTTGCCATAGGATGAATGAAGTGGGCTATGTTTCTTCTTCCCTTGTGGACAAAGTGTGCCTCATTAGGGTTCTTGGGCTAGAAAACAAAGAAAAAATTATGAATCATACTAGAGAGATGAACAAGGCATGGATGGACAAGCATGTCTCGACATACAAAAAAAGGACCGCCCATCTTGGTGTAACTGCGAGCTTTTGGAACTTTCCCAAATAGTATTCCGAGCTTTTGGAACTTTCCCAAATAGTATTCTAGGTAAACCTTCAATCTTTAGACACTTGCAATATATGATAAACATATGCATATCATCCAATAATGTTGTAATTCGTGAATAATAGGATGAGTACCTCGCAGCAGCCACCTGAGATATTGACCCAAATAGTATTCTAGGTAAACCTTCAATCTTTAGACACTTGCAATATATGATAAACATATGCATATCATCCACTAATGTTGTAATTCGTGAATAATAGGATGAGTACCTCGCAGTAGCCACCTGAGATATTGACCCCCTAGTAGATAGTTTACTTGCACAAGAGTTTGAAGAGAGATGGAGAACGACATTTTATAAAGATGAAAGAAAGTGGAGGTATGCTATAAGGTAGCTAGCAGTGATTGCAAACCCTACACAAGGGGAAGGTTTCTTTGAGTAAGAAATCCTACACTATTTCCTCTGCCTATTTCGTAGGAAACAACATTTTATGGTTTTAATGTTGCGGTTTAATTATGGTGTTGTGTTGTAGACGACTAGTGCAAGTTAATTGGGATGAGAAACCAGATTGTTTGACAAAGGATAGGCATACAGCTTGGCATCTAGCTCGTTTGCCAAATGATCACAAAGCATAGATTTTGGATATTTTAATTGATGACGATTTGCAAAGATTGAAGGATTCAAAAATCCCTAAAAGTGTATAGTAATTAATTTTCCTATATTCTTGATATTTACAAAGTACTCTATTTTGTTTGAATAAAAATTTTAATGGCAATGCGACAAATGCAAGTTTATTCAGGGATTGGCTTCGAAGAGAAGTCATATGGCATGAGATTGGAGTGCAGGGTTTAGCCGTTCTTATAGAAAAAAAGTAAAAGGTAATTTTTCCAGATACATTCCTGGATGACCTCGTCGATCTTAAGAGAATGTATTTTGGAAAGCTGTTCGAGGAAATGGTGGGATCCCTAAAGAAACAAGGTGTGGTAGCTTCAAACCTTGCTGTCATCCACAAGAGACTACCAAGCGTGCTGTGTTCATGTGCGTAACATTCCATAAAGCATACTTACTACTTAGTTATACTCTTATATTTGTAAACTGAACAGATGTAATAATGTGTAGATGGATTTATAGGTTCCATGCAAAGAGATCTATTGCAGACATGCTTGCAATCTTAAAATAATGGTGCAATCCAAAACTTGAAAGCACTAGGTATACACAGCAGCAACGTCAAGACCTTTGGGATAAAGAGATATACAAGAGATGCCCATTTTTCCTTGACTTCCCAAGTAGCAAATTTCCCAAGAGTGAGAAGGAGATGTATACTCGGGCTTGTAAAGCAAAGCAATCAACCATGGTATGAACTATACAATTAGATATTTCACTTTAATTTAAATATTATTTCTTATATCTTTTTGAATGGTGAATTCTATTATGAAACCTAGAATTATACATGACAAATCACACGTTCAAGGCAAAGGTAAAGGTCTTATGAAAGATGAAGATGAAGAGGATGATGATGATGAAGCGGATGATAATGATGAAGGAGAAAAAGTGCCAAAAAACAATGTGATGAAGGGAAAGAGAAAAGTAAAGTCACTACAAGAAGAGGACGACTCTGATACCTCTCCATCAGAATATGACAAAAGAGATTTTGATGATAGCACACACAAGATTGAGGCAACCCCAAAAGTTGAAGGAGTTGGTCATGCAGCAACATAGGGAGGGCACTCTTTTACTTGTGGTTCATTGGTATTATTGTTACATTGTTTGCATACTAACATAGATTAAGTTATGGATTCAGATAAGCTTGGCCAAGAGGTGAAGTGCCAAATGCACCATTGTGACCAATTCATCCACCTAGCATGGGTGACCTAACTTCAATCCAAATGAATTTGCCAGGTATGATTTTACTCATTGGTAAAGTATTTGTGTGGTGCATGCACTTACAAAATGTAAACTTTGTAGGAGTGTGTCATTGTACCACGACAGTAGTGCTCCCAACAAAAATCAAAGTGCTAGTTCCTCTACCGTTATAAAATCCTCGGCGTCGTCTAATTAATTGTAACCATATGTGAAATTATTATAAAGGTGTGTCTTTTATATCTTGTAATAACAATTGATGTATAACTCTACTCAACATGGTGTGGCAGGATGCCATTCTACAAAGATGATGGCATGTGTTGGGGATCCTTTGAAGATAGGCTATGCACTTCTGAACTAGCAGTGTCCAACCGTAGCTAGAACATGTCTTTGATATGTTGCTGAAGGCCAACATGGGAGACATGACCTTTACTGTTAAAGGCCTCAATACAAACACAGTGTGTGATTGTATTGTAGTGAAGTTTCCCACAGGAAGTTCTGCTTATGGTTTCCCTGATGAAATTATCTCGCCATCATGGAATCTCTGCACATGTGAGTGATGAGATTATTTTCCCATTATTAAGACCTTGTGTGTTGTTGTGCATATGTTATGTGTGTATATCATGCTTACATTTTTTGTGTATGTAATTCTAATTAATGCCACGTAGATGGAGAGGAGCATACATTGCTTCAGATTTGTGAGACCATCTTAGACAACAATGGCTCTATTATTGTCATCGGTATTGTGTATCAAGTGGCAGCCATTATATCTCACGCCGAGCATTCTGGCTTCTCCTTGGACACCTTGGTGAATGTCCGATGTACAACACAGATTGGAAGGGCCTTTGGACAAGAGGTAAGAAACACTAACCATAGAGATTTCCATTGAACATCACTTTTTGCTACAAACAATCATCTCATACTCTTGTGCAGATACATATCCTCGTCGTTGCTACCTTCATGAGCATAGTTGGAAAAAACCATACACAACCTTTCTCACCTAATTATATCATTGATCCTTGCAACATGATGCACTGGTGGAGACACCTAGATGGGACAGCATGGCAAGGTATGGAGTTAACTCTTCATGTGCTCCTAAATAAGGGCCTTACATTTTTTGGTGGAATTAAGAGAGATGTTTTCTTTATAGGTGGATCTCAGCATCGATATGACTTTTGGGATAGCTTGTTTAGCCGTCATATAAAGCAAGGGCAAGTGTTAGTAGAGCTTTATGCTGCTAGATGCGAGATTATGCTATGATAACATAAAAAATAAGCATGAACATTGTTTGTATTGATCCCGAAGAGGATTTAGTGGAGGGTGTCTTGATGAAGATTTCATTGTAATGCAGTAAACACATTTATTTGTGAATATTCAAGTGATTGGGTCATGCTCTTATTTATAGCAATTGTTTATGATTGTGTCATGATCTTATTTTTCATATTAAAAAAGAGAGAAAGAGGGTGAGAGTAACACATGTTGGGGTTTTGCAATAAGACATCATTCCCCTCTGCAACGATGTTTATATACATACAAACCAATAAAGAATCGACATTTTATGTATTGTGTGAATGAATAAGGTAGTGAAGCATTTGTAGACTCGAGGATCTATATGCAAAACATGAGTTAAGTAAGCTTTGTTGAGAAATGAGAAATAAATATAGAGAGAATGAGCAAAGAGGACACAAAGAGTGAGTGAGAGAGAAAGCGAGAGCAAAGAGAAGGGAAGAGAGAGAGGGAGGATAAAGAGCTTGAGCAAAGAAAGGGACTAAAAGAGTGAGAGAGAAGGGTAGAGAGAAAAGATAGAGTGAGCAAAAAAAAGGAATGAAAGACACAGAGAGAGAGAGAGAGAGAGAGAGAGAGAGAGAGAGAGAGAGAGAAGGGTAGAGAGAGAGAGAGAGAGAGGGGGAGGTGAGAGTGAGAGTGAGCAAAGAGAAGGACTGAAGAGTTAGCCACAAGATAACGACAGATAGAGAGATAGAGGGATAAAGAGAGAGAATGAGAGCCAAGAGAAGGATAGGAGGTAGGGAGGTTGCAAGATGAGGGTACTCACTTTCGTTCACTCTCTCTAAAATTGGGACATCCATGCATCTCAGGCGGAGTACCTCGATCGTGATAGCGCCGTGAATTAAAACACGACACGTGCCTCCCAAGCCTAAATCGACATATCTCGATCGAGATGCCAACTAATGCCACACTAGCAAGTCCGGGTTTCCAGTCATCATCCATGTCACCGCCACCACATTATCTCGATCGAGATATCTATGCCACTGGGATCCACATCAGGGCCACACTGTATCCCCCTAGGCATATTTGACTAGCACATCTCCATCGTCCACGTATCTCAAACGAGAAATTAAAATCAAATCGCGACCATTCATTGTTCGAGGTAATGGGATACAATCTCCATCATCCACATATCTCGAACGAGATATTGAGATCCAATCTCCACCATCCAAATAGCTCGTTCGAGATACAGAGATACAATCTCCACCGTCCAAATATCTCGTTTGAGATACATAAATGCAATATCCACCGTCCAAATATCTCGTTCGAGATATGTCAACGCAATCTCTACCGTCCATTCAGGTACGTTGGAAGATGCGATTTCAGCCGTTTAAATATCTCGATCAAGGTATATAATGAATCTCGACCATCGACATACCTTCTTGGTCGTGGTAATGACTTTAAATCGTAGCTGTCCATGTACCTCGAACGAGATAGTAATATCAAATCTCAGCCGTCGATCCTTCACCAACCCTAAAATTAAGTGTGTATCTTGGTCGTATGTTGCACTAACCCTAATATCCAGAGCGTTAATCTTGCAAACCCTAAATTGCATGATGCTACCGAACCTCGTTTAAGGTAATAAAACCGAAAAACTTTTTTTTTTGCCTCATTGTCACAAGTCGTTTTCACTCTCCTTGCTCTCTTGATTTGGATTAGCATTAGTGGGCCCATTAGCATTGTTTTATAGCTTCATTAGTGCAACTTAGCACTAAGCATTAGACCCTTCACATTAGAACCTTCACATTGGACACTTCACATTGGACCTTTGTGTTAGGCTTAGATTTTAGCATGGAGTCACACGAGGAGGGCCACGAGGAGGGCCGCTCATCTATTGCGGACCTCATCGCGGAGATAGACCACGAGTTAGCGGCTATCCATAGGAGTGCTAGAGACACACCATCTACATTACATATCGTGGCAGACTTGGAGGCGATGCTTTCGTCCCTTCGTAGCCTTCACGATATTGTTTATGTAGATGAGTGGATAGCCCACCATCGCACTGCTCCTGTGTCACATGGCCTGACATATCATCAGGTCTGTGATCTTGCTCCGATTAGGGATGGAGCCTACTTAGATCTTTTCCTCGATAGTCGTGGGATGAGGCCTGGGGGCGGGTAAGCCCCTTACTATTTCTCGGTGTTCGCATCCTCGTATGGCGGCACATATCTATAGTCGATATGTTGTCGCATATGGGAGGATGCCGAACAACCGCCAGATTCCCATATACTTCGCAAAGCAATTATATGCGGAGTTTGTCTTAGGGGAGGAGGTGGATTACACTAGCCATCGGCCGGGTGGTGGTGCTGGCCGAGGCCGTCTCCAGGACCAGGGTAGGTGGCCTCCACCAGCCCTTCGTGTAGCACCTACTACAGATCCTTCATTTGTGCCATTGTCGACAGTAGAGGCTCTTGGCACCCAGGTCGGCATCGACGTACGTACCACGTAGAGCATCCAGCACGTGGTGCGCCTGTTCTCACGATCGATACCGACGACAGATGTCAAGGTATTTACATATTTATTACTTCTTAAGTTTTTTTAGTCATTTATTTACATGTTTATATGTACTTTTCTATATTTTTACATGAGCAGCATGGTTGATTGTGTCACGTAGGGTCCTACACCTACCACTGAGAGACTCACTCAAGAGTTGGTAGAGGCGAGAGCGGAGATTGACCACCTCAGAGCTGCATTACAGACAGCAGAGGCAGCTACTGCAGAGGCACAGCATCGGAGAGAGTCCGACATCCAACAGCAGGTAGGTTTCTCTTGCACGTAAAAGAGTTATAATTAAGGTCCTAAGTTATAAATTTCTTTAAGTAATACCTAATGAGAGAGACTAATCAATTATTTTAATGCTTTACTTTTTTGCGTTGGCTCGGACCGAGGTAGAGAGCTCTAGAGCTGAGGCACAGCATCATCAGATTATGGAGCGGATTGCCCAGCATAGGGCAGAGCAGCTGATGCTGCATGTTCGAGAGTTTCGGAAATCCTCGAACGTGACAGTGCCTTACCTACCTTTATATCCACGGCCTGTTTTACAGAGGTTTTTCGACGACCTCTCCCGCAGGATGCACCACCCTTCCTACGTGATGTGTGCTGCGCTTTATGTATCGAGGACATTGATACTACTGGTGGATATGCCCTGGGATGTGGACATTTTTTCCATTTGTCTTGCATCACTCAGGAGCTAGTACGGTTCTCAGCATGCCCCTCTTACCGTGCACGCGTCAACCTAGCGACATACAAAGTTTTGGGCATTGATGATCTTCACCCAGGACTCGTTCGAGTAGATGCTAGGACTGGCAGGCCTATTGATTTTACATCAGCTATTGACTTGGGACTCGACGCCTTCGACGATAGAGATCAGGAGCCTGAGGTGCCTCCAGAGATTGAGTGGAGCTCACATGAGTTACAGAGAGTCCTACATGAGAGCCATATCACAGCATATGAGTGCGTGGGTGGTGCTGGTCCTAGTGGCACCTCGGGTGATGGTGCTAGCAGCAGTGCTGCTTCTCATGAGCAGCGTGTCCTTACAGCAGAGGAGCTTACACGAGCAGAGTGGCAGACATGTACCATTGCAGATTATAGATTTTGGGTTTACAGACAGAGACGTCTTGCATTAGCACGACGTAGAGAGAGAGAGAGGGGGCTATAGAGCAGCTTTGGGACTCGTGAGCTCCCGAGTACACCGGCACCAGCTCACGATCTTGCCTTTAAGGCAGACCTCCCCGCAGACATTCGACGACCCCCGCAGCCGGCACAGCCTCCTCGAGGCCTCCTCGACGTGCACAGCAGCCTCGACGCGCACGTCGTCCGATAGTTAGAGATGACGATTTTGATTGGGTTGCCGGTTGATAGTGACTAAACTCATACTAGCTAGGTTAGCTCACTTACATTGTACTTAGATTTTTGGGCAGTGACTAACCTCAGACTAGCTGGGGTAGCTCATTTTTATTCTGATGTACTTATTTGATGTTTATATCATTATGAGTTTTTTCTTTATTGAGTATCATTACATTTTAGTTGATGTTCTTGATTTTATTCTATTTTTTAACACTTTGGCTATCATATTGTTTGTTGAAAATCTCCATGCCATCGTACCCAAATATGCTCCGATGGGGACCAAACTTTGCAAGCATGGGGGATGACCCACCCCCACATGCTTGCAAAGTTTGGTCACAATCAAAGCATGTTTGGATTGGTAATTAGCGCCCAGTGCGGGTTTTTGAAGTCTCTTGGTGCTTAAGAGGCCATGGAAAATCCGGGCCTTCCCTATACCATCGTACCCAAACATGCTCCGATGGGGACCAAACTTTACAAGAATGGGGGGGGGACCCACCTCCACATGCTCGCAAAGTTTGGTCCCCATCGGAGCATGTTTGGATTGGTAATTAGCGCCCAGTCGGATTTTTCAAGTCTCTTGGTGCTTAAGAGGCCATGGAAAATCCGGGCCTTCCCCATACCATCGTACTCCGATGGGGACCAAACTTTGCAAGAATGTGGGGGTGGGTCCCCCCCACATGCTTGCAAAGTTTGGTCTCCATCGGAGCATGTTTGGATTGGTAACTAGCGCCCAGTGCGGGTTTTTGAAGTCTCTTGGTGCTTAAGAGGCCAAGGAAAATCCGGGCCTTCCCCATACCATACCATCGTACCCAAACATGCTTCGATGGGGACCAAACTTTGCAAGCATGGGGGGGACCCATCCCCACATGCTTGCAAAGTTTAGTCACAATCAAAGCATGTTTGGATTGGTAATTAGTACCCACTACGGGTTTTTGAAGTCTCTTGGTGCTTAAGAGGCCATGGAAAATCCGGGCCTTCCCCATACCATCGTACCCAAACATGCTCTGATGGGGACCAAACTTTGCAAGCATGTGGGGGGGACCCACCCCCACATGCTTGCAAAGTTTGGTCCCCATCAAAGCATGTTTGGATTGGTAATTAGCGCCCAGTGCGGATTTTTCAAGTCTCTTGGTGCTTAAGAGGCCATGGAAAATCCAGGCCTTCCCCATACCATCATACCCAAACATGCTCCGATGGGGACCAAACTTTGCAAGCATGGGGGGGGACCCACCCCCACATTCTCGCAAAGTTTGGTCCCCATCGGAGCATGTTTGGATTGGTAATTAGCGCCCAGTGCGGATTTTTCAAGTCTCTTGGTGCTTAAGAGGCCATGGAAAATCCGGGCCTTCCCCATACCATCGTACACCCAAACATGCTACGATGGGGACAAAACTTTGCAAGCATGTGGGGGTGGGTCCCCCCCACATTCTTGCAAGGTTTGGTCTCCATCGGAGCATGTTTGGATTTAGCGCCTAGTGCGGGTTTTTGAAGTCTCTTGGTGCTTAAGAGGCCAAGGAAAATCCGGGCCTTCCCCATACCATCGTACCCAAACATGCTCCGATGGGGACCAAACTTTGCAAGCATGTGGGGGGGACCCACCCCCACATGCTTGCAAAGTTTGGTCCCCATCGGAGCATGTTTGGATTGGTAATTAGCGCCCAGTGCAGGTTTTTGAAGTCTCTTGGTGCTTAAGAGGCCATGGAAAATCTGGGCCTTCCCCATACCATCATACCCAAACATGCTCCGATGGGGACCAAACTTTGCAAGCATGTGGGGGAGACCCACCCCCACATGCTTGCAAAGTTTGGTCCCCACCATCGGAGCATGTTTGGATTGGTAATTTTAGCGCCCAGTCCGGATTTTTCAAGTCTCTGCTTAAGAGGCCATGGAAAATCCGGGCCTTCCCCATACCATCGTACCCAAAAATGCTCCGCCGATGGGGACCAAACTTTGCAAGCATGTGGGGGGGACCCACCCCCACATGCTTGCAAAGTTTGGTCCCCATCGGAGCATGTTTGGATTGATAATTAGCGCCCAGTGCGGATTTTTCAAGTCTCTTGGTGCTTAAGAGGCCATGGAAAATCCGGGCCTTTCCCATACCATCGTACCCAAACATGCTACGATGGGGACCAAACTTTGCAAGCATGGGGGGGGGACCCACCCCCACATGCTTGCAAAGTTTGGTCCCCATCGGAGCATGTTTGGATTGGTAATTAGCGCCGCCCAGTCCGGATTTTTCAAGTCTCTTGGTGCTTAAGAGGCCATGGAAAATCCGGGCCTTCCCCATGCCATCGTACCCAAACATGCTCCGATGGGTCCCCCCACATTCTTGCAAAGTTTGGTCCCCATCGGAGCATGTTTGGGTACGATGGCATGGGGAAGGCCCGGATTTTCCATGGCCTCTTAAGCACCAACAGACTTCAAAAACCCGCACTGGGCGCTAATTACCAATCCAGACATGCTCTGATTGTGACCAAACTTTGCAAGCATGTGGGGGTGGGTCCCCCTCCCATGCTTGCAAAGTTTGGTCCCCATTGGAGCATGTTTGGGTACGATGGCATGGAGATTTTAAACAAACAATATGATAGCCAAAGTGTTAAAAAATATAATAAAATCAAGAACATCAACTAAAATGTAATGATACTCAATAATGAAAAAACTCATAATGATATAAACATCAAATAAGTACATCAGAATGAAAATGAGCTACCCCAGCTAATCTGAGGTTAGTCACTGCCCAAAAATCTAAGTACAATGTAAGTGAGCTAACCTAGCTATCGTATATAGGGGTAGATCTGCTCCCTAAATGTGGCTGTGAAGTGACAACGTGGTATGTTTGTCCACGAGCTGCAACTTCCTAGACTGTCCCCACCACTCTGGAGCTGGTGTGTCACATACTCATAACGTTGCCATGCCACTATCTCTTGGTCACTTGCATCAAGATCTACCATCTGTAGATGTGCAAGTGAACCACATGATGTGCAATTGCTCTCCACACAAGGCATCCTATGGAACTGGGCATCCTCTGTGCGTGCACACAAAAGAGAGTGGATGAAATCACGTGGACTACGAGGCAACTCTCTATGCCCACTAAGAGAATGGAACACATCATAAAAAAGTTTGAACTCAACATGGTAGTGACAACAACATGTGTCACGCTGACGTGAGTACCTCACAAACCAAGGCTTACACCCCTCAAATGACCTTTGCCCAATTTTAAGCTCTAGATACAAAGCCACAAACTGAGAATACAACTCAGTTTGGGTCATTTCAAGAAAGCAAGCACCGTGCTCAATCAACCCTCCTCTTGTCACTCTCTTACGCAAAGCTTTCTTGAAAACTGGCGAGGCACGACAATTCTCCTCCCAAAAACTTTCTATCAAGGTTCTAGTGGTTTCATCTAGTAGGCGATCATGCCTAGCTACATGACCACTACTCGCCCACAAAGCACCAACCTCATTGGCATCTAAACTTTGTTGTCTAATAGACCCAACTCTAAGTGCGTGTGGTGCTATGGAAAGGATGCGAGATGTGGCACTAACCTTACCCTTCATTTGGGAGCTACTTATGGCTACCACAATAGCCCGTCGAGCAAGCAAAAGCATCCACAGAGTTCCTCTTCTTGTTAACTATATAGGAATGACGAACACTTTGTAGCACCGCCATGCCAGCTCTCCTCTCTCTTCGACCTCCAATGTCGGAAAGCGCCCTGCAGAGTTGGCCATGTTGGGCAGATCAATCAAAGCATCAAGCACACATGCCTGTGAGATGAAGGCGTGAGGTCTTTGAAATAGGAATGGAAGATTGCATGGGCACGATGATGTGCCCCTGACTTTGATAGTTCTTTCCTATCCACACAAAGGGCGCCCAAAGGAGGGGGGGTGGGTTCTTGTAGAAGAGAGGACTCAGGAAGGGCGAGTTCATGTGGATTATCTAAACTAAGGGGTAGTGGGGGGGAAGAGGGCGAAGGGAGAGGAAGTGGAAGAGGAGGAGCAAGGCTTGGATCATCGCCACAACGGAAGGTGTTGCTCGTTGACGTGCTCTCCACTCTCTGTTTCTCTCACGAGCTACCCTTCTCCTCTCCTCCTCTTGAACTTGGTGGACGGGGGGGAGTCTAGTCCTATCACGTTTTCGACTCCTACGACTTTGAGAACCCATTCTTAAGGAAGCTAAGAGAGAAAATATTATAAAGGCTTAATGATGGGATAGTACTAGAGATAAGTGTGGGATAGTACTAGAGATGTGTGATTATATAGGAAAAATAGGTTATCCACTTCAAATCTCATTGGATTTCCTATCTAAGATTGATTGGATAACTAAGATAAACATAAAGATAATTAAAGATAAACTATTATCCACTTAAAAATCAATATTATTAATAATATTTATTAACAAGTCTAAATATTTATCATTACTAGATATATAAATATATCTTTAAAGATATCTTTTATTTTATAATTATATAACTACTTTTTTTTAATAAAGTATTTTTTTCAAATTTTATTCAAAGTTTTATTCTACATAAAAAAAATTTAAGAAATATTAAATTTAAAAAATTATTATTTTTTAAATTAATAATATAAACTTTAATAATAATATTATTGATCTAATCCCAAAATATAATCCTTTAAAATTAGTGATTTTAAATTCTCTTATTTAATAAGTTATATATATTTTATTATTTAAAATTCTATATTATATTTCTCTAAATTACTAAATTAACTTTTTCAAAAATATGTTTTTGAAAAAAGAGGGAAGGTGGGAAGGAGGTGCCACGTGTCACATGCGTGCATGACAATTGGCATTCTCTTGACATGTGGCACTATTATGGTTGATGTGGCAATTCCATGATGTGGCATGCCATGTCACCAAGTGCGAGGTGGCATGCAAAGGTGGCAAGATGATGTGGCATTAATGATGACTAGGATGATGAGGTGGGGAGTCAACTAGGTTGACCATGTTGACATGAAGGGTGGAGGTGGCAAGCTGAGGTGGCAAGCTGCTTATGTGGATCCTCTCGATGCTCATGTGGACATAAAGTGGCATGCATATATAAGATTTGTGCCTACCCAAGCCTCACACATGGAATGAAACCTAAGCTGTGAAGTTTACCAAGCCTAGATTTCCAAACATAACTAGGATTGGTTTTAGACTTGAAAAGGGGAGAGTGGACACAATATGGAAACTTTCACTTGGGAGGATTGAAAATGGACCTTCCCATACTCAAATCAAGCTAATTTTTTTTAAATAAATTCATGGCAACAAGAGTATTGATCCCTTGAGTTTTTAGATTGAAAGATTCAATATTTAATTTTCTAGAATTAAATTACTATTGATTTAATGGACGTCTGAAAGTCATAATAAATTTTCCAAAGTAAATCTACAAAAATCTAACCGTTAGATTTAAAATTTTACCTTATACCCACATTATACTAATCTTTCCCAATCTAATCATCACTAGATCCATACAATTTGAGCATTTTAAATGGTAGATGTGGTGGGAGGATAAAATAGTATGTTTTTTAACAATTCTAATACATTTTAAATAATATAGAAAATAGTAGAACACATAAAAAATTACTCCATAAATCAAGTTAAGCTCTATGTTATTTGTATTTGTGATATGCAAAGTGGGAACATCATATGAGTAATAATGTAAAAGTTATAGGCAATTTACTCACATTCACTATACCTGTCTAAACCTACGACAGGGTCTGTATACAAACTTGGTTCCCAAAGAAAAGGGGATTTGCAATTATTGGATATTCGATCAGATTATAGTTTTAGGTGCCCAACTTTGCATATGATGTTTCATTAGAAGACCTTGAAGTGAAACTCCTTGGCTAACTATGAGAGATTGGCTATTCTTCTTGAAAAAATGCCTATTTTCCAGCTAAAGCCAAGGGCACCCACTACATGAAACTAGATAACCTCATCTTGCAACCACCCGGTAAGAGAAGGATAGAGAGAGAGAGAAGGAGTTACAAAGGAGAGAGAGAGAGAGAGAGAGAGAGAGAGAGAGAGAGAGAGTAAAGAGAAGGATAGAGATAGTGATCAAAGATATGGATAGAGAGAGAGAGGAGGATATAGAGAGCGCGAGAGGGAAGGGGCATAAGAGATAAGATAAAGATAGAGAGGGAGATGAGGATATAGAGAGAGGGGTAGGGAAGAAGGATAGGAAGTAAGAGAAGGATAGAGAGGGAGGGTAGGAGAGTGTAAGGGAGGGAGGGAGTGTGTAAGAGTGAAAGGGAGGGAAAGAGAGGAGAGAGAGGGAGGGTGAGAGAAGGAGAGAGAGAGGGGTGAAAGGGAGGAAAGAAAGAGGGGGAGGGAAGAGGGTGGGAGGAGGAGAGAGAGGGTGGTGTGGGCTGGGCGGTGGTGGAACAAGGAGAGAAAGAGAGGGAAGAGGGTGGAGAGGAGAGAGAGGGTGGTGTGGGCTGGGCGGTGGTGGAACAAGGAGAGAAAGAGAGGGAAGAGGGTGGAGAGGAGAGAGAGGGAGGGTGAGAGAGTGAAAGGGAGAGAGAGAGAGGGAGGGTGGGAGAAGGAGAGAGGAGGATATAGAGATAGATATAGTCCACACCACACTCTCTCTCCTAGAGAGAGTGAGAGAGGGAAAGGGAGGGAAGAGAGAGATGGGGAGGGAAGAGGGTGGGAGAAGGAGAGAGATGGTGGTGTGCACTAGGCTAGGCTGGGTTGGGTTGGGCGATGGTGTGGGCTAGGCTAGGCTGGGTTGGGTTGGGCGCGGTGGTGGTGGTGGAAATAGTTCAAGAGAGATTGTTCAAGTAGAGAGAGAGAGAGAGAGAGAGAGGGCCAAAAAAGTGGATATAATTAAGGGATGACAAATTGAAAACCTGCATAATTGAAATTCTCATAGAGGAATGTTCAGATGAAATTTTCGGTCCGAAGGACCATTATTGTGTTAAGGACATGAATGATATGTTCTGAATGAATTGTTATCTGATAATGAGTTCTATATGTTCTTCTTATAGAAGGGATCTTTATCCCAGGAATCTATCAGGTTGACCAGACTATAAGGAACCCCAGAATCAGTTGGATCTAAAGTCCAATTCAAATTTTAAATAAAGTGGTCTTTTCACTCGAGCGTTTGTAATATAGGAAAAAGGGACTTAACAGAATTTTTGTATTGGACAGGATCATGGATCAAGATATCCAAGGGGTAGCTTTCATGCAGGGTATTCTCAGGGAATACTTGGGTGATTTTGTTCTTATCTTCTTTGATGATATTCTGATATACTCTAAGAATACGGCAGATCATGAGGGTCATCTATGTAAATTATTTGTAAAGATGAGTAAATATACCTTGTGCATAGATTGCATCGATTCTGGATTCATAATATCTAAGGATGGAGATTCCCCTGATATTGTTCAAATCCAAGTAGCCGTAGATTGGCCAGAACCTAAGTCAGTGAAAGAAGTCAGATATTTCTTAGGATTAACTGGGTGGTATCAAATCTTTATACCCAGCTACGCTCAAGTGGTATCCCCTTTGACTAACCTTCTCAAGAACAATGTTCCATTTCAGTGGACTACTTCATGTCAAAGTGTTTTTGTTAAGCTGAAGGCTACCTTAATAACCGAACTTAAAGAAGAAGATGAAAGAGATTGTCCTCCACAGCAGCGAGATGAGTACATCTCGTGTTTTTTAAGTGGGGTAGGATGTAAGATTCCTCCCTCCAGCTTTTGAGGTGTAAAGGTGTAAGAACCTCCCCTTTTGTTCCTGTAATTGTTCCCCTCTCTGAAATAGAAGGAAGATTTTGTTTTACTCTATTTTGGCTTGGAGAGAGAAAATGTCTAGAGAGAGGTAATCCAAAATTGAGATATTTTTGGATATAAAAATCCTCCTAGTGTCCAAAATAGTTTCCCCTAAAACAAAAATTCAAAAAGAACTTTCTAATGTGCAATTGGAATTAATTAAAAATGTGTATAAAGGACCATAGCCTAAGGGTCTAGATTTTCAAAAAAATTTGGATTATGGTCCAATTAAGGATCAATAAGATTAATCCAAGTGTGGGGATGACATAAATCCAAAGAATAAAAGAAAATACCCAAAAATGAGTAAATGCTCACATAAGATGAAAAGTTGACTGAGTACAAGGTTTATTAGATAAAAACTATGAGATATTACTAAAAAACATGAGATATTTTGAAATAATGATACATTTTTGACACCTTGGTAAGGAGGGGGGAGACTTTGAGGTAGGCACCTATTTCACACATGTGGATGAGTTTTTAATTCATAACAATTGTGATATTTTTATGTCTCCTCTCCCTTGGATCAAACCAAATAAAAGAGGGAGCCAAACTGATCCAAATCTTGTCCAAATTTAACCAAACTGAAGCTGGACTCAATTAGTGGCCTCCCTCACCTATAAATAGATCCTTAGTCTTTTGTAAAAAAATCTGTGAACTATACCATGCCAGTATTACATTAAAATAATGATATTTTCTGTTATCCCTTAAAAATCCTCTACATTTTGGAGAGATTAGAGTTTCTCTCTCTCTTCAACCTTCCTTGGAGCTTTCTTCTCAACATACTAACCAATCGATTGGTTGGGGGCTTCTTCTAAGATAGAGAAGCAAGCAAAATCAAGAGGTAAGGTGTAATTTCATGGTTTTTCTCTACTATTCTCAATGTTTTCACTTCTCAACCCCTCTCAAGCTTCAGAAGTTTCTAAATTAAGTGTTTATAATGCAAATCAAGCTTTTCTTAAAAGTTGTAATGAATAATTAAGAAAAGTTTACATTTATGCTTAATTAGGATGCTTTTTATGTTTATCTCTCTCTCCCCAAAAGAATGGTCATTCCTATGACCAATTCTCTATTCAAATGATTCTTCTCATTAATAAATTCTTAATTAACAAATCAAACTCTAGGCTTGTGAAGCTAGAGGTTAAGAAAGTGGCTTTTTATACTTTTATGCTTCTAAAATTATGATAATCTTATAATTTAAATCCATATATTGGATTTAAGTTTAGAAGATAGTTATACTATTATAATTGTATTACTATGTTTATTTTTTCCAAATATGTTAAAAATTATGAGTAATAGCAGCAGTGGAGCTATGGCAAATTTTTTAAGAAATTGATACATAATTCATTCCTATGCATAACGTGAAAAGAGGACTTCCTACCATATTCTAGGATTGAATATCCTAGGCTAAAAGAATGATTTTCATCACATTCAATGGAAAACTAATTTTTAAGGTTTATGCATAATTCAATAATTAAGAAAAGAGAAAATTATGGTAATTTTATTTAAATGATAAAAGAGGAACATTTTGACCATATTGTGAATGAGGCCGTGAAGACCTAAGTGATAAAGTTGCAATAGCTGTGACAGAGAGTCAACAGAGGACATCTCGCGATAGCAAGGTTGGCCGAGGTCTTGACCAGCCTCGGTTCGATTTAAATGGTGAACTTTCGGTGGTACGATGGATGAGAGACCAAGGAAGCGGCCTATGAGTGAAGTGCTAGGTGACCTGCGAAGGATCCTAGAGGGTGCTCACCATACGGTGCTCAGGCTCTGGGTCACCGAAGATACCCATGCGTGTGTCGAGGAAGAAAAATGGAACAAGGTGCTAGAGTTGTTTTCTGAACTCAGGCATGGATCTGGTTGATTGACCTTGCTGGTCCTCAACGAATGAGTCCATGGCTCTTTTATATGGATCTATTGGTTGATCTTGCCGATCTTCAACAGGTCCATCTGGATTTTTATAAGTGAATATATTTCCGAGTACTATGAGCTAGGAACTATTGAAAAGGCCCCTGAGTGGACAAGTGGTGAGCGTTCTGGTTGCCAATGATGCCTTAGGTACACCAATGAAGGAATGATTGAAAATTAGAATTCAACCGGATATTTTGGAGGATTATGATCAGTGATACTATGGTTTCATTAAAAGATTGTTTTAAAGACAGCTGAATCTGTGAAAAAAGCAAATTCATATTTTGGAGGATTATGATCAGTGATACTATGGTTTCATTAAAAGATTATTTTTCACAGCTGAATCTGTGAAAAACGCAATTTCATATTGGGTGTGTAAGTGGTGTGACTATCTTGAACTTTGCTTGAAGCGCCAGCTAGGGGGACCTGGGAACTCTTTTCCCTAGTACCTGGGACAAAACATAACCAAATTCCTAAATGGATTCCATCACTATAGTGGTTGGCAATTGGCTAACCCACGCGACTAGATGGGGTTAGCCTAGACTGATGGATCCCTAAAACGAGACTAAATTCTGGTATGGTACGATAGACGAAGTAAATCCCGGATAGTCATTGTTCTATGGAAAAGAATCAACGGTTGTGCCTCTCGATGAGGAAAAAACCGTTGGTCTCTATAATCCAAGTGCAAGTCTTTTCCTTGATCTGACCATGTGACGCACGGGTTTAGTCGGATCAGTTTGGTTAGTTAAGGCTCTTGAGTATGTTTAGAATAAAAATATCCTGGTTGGAGGAATCGCCCGTGCTTTCCACGCGGGGGAAGTTTTTTCGGGTCCGGTTTTGGAAGAGCCGAGGGATTAGTCTCTTGTCTGGATATCCATCGGGTGAGAGGCTCTACCCCGGGCAAGAAGTGAGACTTCCACTACTAGCACCCCCGAATTCATTGTGTGGAGAGGGCAAGGATCTTTCAGCTAGTATCAGAGCGAATTGGTTGAAGTGGATCAACAGAGAAGCAAGAAATGTCAAGAATTTATGAAGTACCAGTAAAAGGTTGTAATTGTGTGATGAAATTCATACAAATTGATATTCAAAATAAAGATTCATAAATTGGTAATTGGGTCTTTAGATGGAAGTACCACAATTGTATGGAATCCTTGACTTGCTTGAGGCCTAGATATGATGGTATTTACCTTATAACTGGAGCTCTTTACTGACAATATATATGAGTAATCTAAGACCTTGAAATTATAAGCAAAAATGCTATCCAAATGATGAATTCGAATGCTGGTTGATATGATTTTAGAATTCTAGTTGAGAATTGATGAGTTGATTTGGATTCTGATTGAAAGATGATGATTCGTGAATTCTGGTTAAAAGGAGATAAGTTGAACAAAACCACAATGAGGATGAATGGGACGAATCCAAGTAATGATGTTAATAACTGGAATGGCGATAATAATGACTTCAACAAATCACTACGAGATTAGTGTGGATTATGTTGACAAATTGCTGCTGTTAACCTTTGACCCACTGGATCTAATTAAGGGATGACAAATTGAAACCTGCATAATTGAAATTCTCGTAGAGGAATGTTCAGATGAAATTTTCGGTCCGAAGGACCATTATTGTGTTAAGGATATGAATGATATGTTCTGAATGAATTGTTATCTGATAATGAGTTCTATATGTTCTTCTTATATAGAAGGGATCTTTATCCCAAGATTCTGTCGGGTTGACCAGACTATAAGGAACCCCAGAATCAGTTGGATCTAAAGTCCAATTCAAATTTTGAGCGTAATGATACATTTTTGACACCTTGGTAATAAAGAGGGGGGAGACTTTGAGGTAGGCACCTATTTCACACATGTGGATGAGTTTTTAGTTCATAAGAATTGTGATATTTTTATGTCTCCAAATAAAAAAGGAAGCCAAACTGATCCAAATCTTGTCAAACTGAAGCTAGAAAATTCTAGAACTTAGTTGGACTCAGTTAGTGGTCTCCCTCACCTATAAATAGATCCTTAGTCTTTTGTAAAAAAATCTGTGAACTAAACCATGCCAGTATTACATTAAAATAATGATATTTTCTATTATCCCTTAAAAATTCTCTACATTTTGGAGAGATTGGAGTTTCTCTCTCTCTCTTCAACCTTCCTTGGAGCTTTGTTCTCAACATACTAACCAATCGATTGGTTGGGGGATTCTTCTAAGATAGAGAAGCAAGCAAAATCAAGAGGTAAGGTGTAATTTCATGGTTTTTCTCTACTATTCTCAATGTTTTCACTTCTCAACCCCTCTCAAGCTTTAGAAGTTTCTAAATTAAGTGTTTATAATGCAAATCAAGCTTTTCTTAAAAGCTATAATGAATAATTAAGAAAAGTTTACATTTATGCTTAATTAGGATGCTTTTTATGTTTATCTCTCTCTCCCCAAAAGAATGGTCATTCCTATGACCAATTCTCTATTCAAATGATTCTTCTCATTGATAAATTCTTAATTAACAAATCAAACTCTAGGCTTGTGAAGCTAGAGGTTAAGAAAGTGGCTTTTTATACTTTTATGCTTCTAAAATTATGATAATCTTATAATTTGAATCCATATATTGGATTTAAGATTAGAAGATAGTTATACTATTATAATTGTATTACTAAGTTTATTCTTTCCAAATATATTAAAAATTATGAGTAATAGCAACGGAGCTATGGCAAATTTTTTAAGAAATTGATACATAATTCATTCTTATGCATAACGTGAAAAGAGGACTTCCTATCGTATTCTAGGATTGAATATCCTAGGCTAAAAGAATGATTTTCATCACATTCAATGGAAAAGTAATTTTTAAGATTTATGCATAATTAATAATTAAGAAAAGAGAAAATTATGGTAATTTTATTTAAATGATAAAAGAGGAATTCCCATGACATTGGAATTCAATCATTTAATGGAAAAAGTAAAATTCTTAGCATATTGGAATTAATGGATATTTTATTTTAGATAAATTTATTTTAAGCGGGAAAAAAATTTAAATGGTAAAAGAGGAATTCCCATGACATTTGGAATTCAATCATTTAAATGGGAAAAGTGGAATTCTTAGCATATTGGAATTAAAGGATATTTTATTTAAATTTAAAGAGAAATTTTAGATAAATTTATTTTATAAAAGAGGAATTCCCATGACATTTGGAATGCAATTAATTAAATGCAAAAAGAGGAATTTCCATGATATTTGAGATCCAAGAAATTAAATGAAAAAAGAGAAATTTTTTGTTTAATTTATGAATATTTATCAAAAAGTGAAATTTTGAGCATTATTGAGAAATATGGGTAGAATTGATTTTTATAATTCCCATGAATTCTTTTACTCAAAAGTAGAATATTGAATATATTCACTTGAGAAATTTATGAAAGAATATGAAAATATCCATCGAGAAAAAGTGCCTTTACCTAGGCCAAGCAATTGGCAGAAATTTTGAAAAAGTCCCATCATCGGTATCGAAGTAGAAAAAGCTACTAAATGGGAACAAGATGTGATAGGATGTAAATGGATGTGATAAGATGTGAATGGGATGTGATAGGATGTGGTGTGATGTAAATGAATGTGGATGAGATGTGAATTAAATGGATGTGGATGTGAATGATGAGATGAGATGAGAATGAGATGTGAGGTTATGTGAAAGGATGAGATGTAAAGTAAATGGATGTGGATGTGAATGTGAAATTATGTGATGTAAATGAATGTGGATGTGAATGATGAGATGTGAGGTTATGTGAAAGGATGTGATGTGATGTAAATGGATGTGGATGAGATGGATGAGATGTGGATGTGAGGTTATGTGAAAGGATGTGATGTGATGTAAATGGATGTGGATGTGGATGAGATGTGATGTGGTGTAAAGGGATGAGGATGTGAATGTGATGAGATGTGGATGAAATGTGATGTGATGTGAATATATATGGATGTGAATGTGAATGAATGGATGGATGTGAATAGACGTGCATGTGAATTACTGGATGTATGTGGATGAATGAGATAGAATGTGTATGGATGTGACGAGATATGGATGGATGTGGATGTGATGTAATGTGGATGGAATGAATGAGATATGATGTAGATGTGATGTAATGTGGATAGAATGTATGTGATGGGATGAGAATGCAATGAATGAGATATGATGTGGATGTGATGTAATGTGGATAGAATGTATGTGATGGGATGGGAATGGAATGAATGTGATAAATATGAATAAATGCAATGAGATGTGAGTGGATGTGAATGTGAAGTGATGTAAATAGATGTGAATGGATGCGATGTGAATCGGCATAGATGTGAATGGATGTGATGTGATGTGAAATGGATGTGAGGTGATGTGAGTGAATGAGATGTGATGTGAATCGGGATAGATGTGAATGGATGAGATGTGATGTGAGTGGATGTGATGTGAATCGAGAAAGATGTGAATTGATGAGATGTGATGTGATGTGAATGGATGAGATATGATGTGCGTGGATGTGATGTGATGTGAATCGGGATAGATGTGAATGGATGAGATGTGATGTGATGTGAAGTGGGATAGATGTGAATAGATGAGATGTGATGTGAATGGATGTAATGTGATGTGAGTGGATGTGATATGATGTGAATAGATGAGATGTTATGTGAGTGGATGTGATGTGATGTGAATCGGGATATATGTGAATGGATGAGATGTGATGTGGGTGGATGTGATATGATGTGAATCGGGATAGATGTGAATGGATGAGATGTGATGTGATGTGATGTGATGTGAAGTGGGATAGATGTGAATAGATGAGATGTGATGTGAATGGATGTAATGTGATGTGATGTGAATTTGGGATAGATGTGAATGGATGAGATGTGATGTGAATGGATGTGATGTGATGTGATGGGGATCGGGGTAGATATAAATGGATGAGATGAGATGTGAATGGATGTGATGTGATGTGATGTGAATATGGGTAGATGAGAATGGATGAGATGTGATGAGGATAGATGTCGATAGATGTGATGAGACGTAATATGATGTGATTGGATGAGAATGGATGAAGGACGATGTAATACATATGATTGGATGTGGATTAAGCAATGTGAACTGATGTAGAAGAATGTGGAATAACGGAAAATGTGAAACAATGTGAAAAGATGAGAGTTCATTCGAAACTGTATTTATAACCTGTTTTTAAATGAGTGTTTTATGTCAAGAATGCTGAGGAAGCATTTTGACCATCTTGTGAATGAGGTCGTTAAGACCTAAGTGATAAAGTTGCAATAGTTGACAAAGAGTCAACGGAGGACGTCTCGCGTAGCAAGGTCGGCCAAGGTCTTGACCAGCCTCGATTCGATTTAAATGGTAAGCTTCCGGTACGCTGGATGAGGGACTAAGGAAGCGGCCTATGAGTGAAGCACTAGGTGACCTGCGAAGGATCCTAGAGGGTGCTAACCATATGGTGCTCGGGCTCTAGGTCGCCGAAGATACCCACGCGTGCGTCAAGGAAGAAAAATGAAACAAGGTGTTAGAGTTGTTTTCTGAACTTGGGCATGGATTCAAATGTATGGGAATCAACCAAGACTGCAACAATTGCAGGTTGTAGGTATTATGTTACATTCATTGATATAACACTAGGAAAGTGTGGGTTTATTCATGAAGGAGAGTATTGAGGTGTTTTCTTACTTTTAGAGATTTAAAACCTTGGTCAATAAAGAAAAAGATATGCAGATCAAATGCCTAAGATTAGATGGTGATGGGCGAGAGTATTTCTCCAATGAGTTTAGCGATTTCTTGAGTAAGTGGAGAATCAAGAAACAACTCGCATGGAGGCTCCATAATAGAACGGTGGGGGAGAGTATTCTCCAATAAGTTTAGTGATTTCTTAAGAAAGTTGAGAATCAAGAAATAATTCACATGCAAGCTCCATAATAGAATGGTGTTGAAAGGAAAAATAGGCACATTGCAGAAGTGGCACATGCCATGATGTCTTAAAATAATATGCCATATAATTTTTGGTCAAAAGCAGTAACAAACTATTGTTTACATTATGAAGAGGACCCTCTCAACTGTTCATGGTATGACACTTGAACAAAAGTTTATAGGCATAAAACTCACTTGAAAGTGTTTAGGTATATTGCATATGTGTATATTCCCAATGAAGTGAGAATAAAGTGTTGATTAAGTGAGAACAAAGATGGATCCAAAGGTAGAGAAATGCATATTTATTAGTTATTCTTTGGAGTAGAAAGGTTATAGATGAATGTTATAACCCTACCACTCATGAGATGTGAGTATGTAAAGATGTTATCTTTGATGAGATGAGTAACTGATATACACCAATAAAGATACCAAAAGATGTAGATATAAGAAGTAATAATATTACCCATATGTAGAGTAGTAATCATAAGTGTTTAATGGACTTGGATATTCCTCTAATAGTGGATCCAGTGTCAGTCCATGGTTAGATCGGTTGAGGACAAATGTAGGTACACATGTATCATGCAAAGAGAAGGAAAAGGCAGATCAATATTCCTCTAATAGTGGATATTCCTCTAATAGTGGATCCAGTGTCAGTCCATGGTTAGATAGGTTGAGGACAAATGTAGGTACACATGTATCATGCAAAGAGAAGGAAAAGGCAGATCAACATTTTATGCATGACCTATCAGCACAGGTCACTCATATGTGTATGGTGACTCTAGTGGCTTAGAGGAGAGCCTCACGAGGAGTTTGCCATTCTGTCAGTGGTTACTTCTAATTCAAACCAGGGCTATTTATGATCCAAGTGTACACAGGTCTATGAGGGTTAGATACCCTGTTGACAAGTTGAGATATGATAGATATACAACCCAGCATTATGCTTACATGGTTAAAGCAATGTAGGAATTGGAGCCCACTGGTTTTGAAATACACAGGTCTATGAGGGTTAGATACCCTGTTGACAAGTTGAGATATGATAGATATACAACCCAGCATTATGCTTACATGGTTAAAGCAATGTAGGAATCGGAGCCCACTTGTTTTGACCAGGCACTTAGAAATAAAAAATGGAAAGATGTTATTGATGAGGAGATAGTAGCATTAGATGCAAATGCAACATGATGATTTTTAAGAAGTATACATGATGCATCCCACCAAGTTATGAGAGTGAAACACACCCAAAACCCTTGAATGGCTTGAAGCAGGCACCTAGAGCATAATTAAACAAGATCGGGGAGGATCTTGTTACCATTGGGTTTCAGATATCCAATGTAGACTTTTCACTTTATGTGAAAAAGACATAGAGGGATCATGCTAAAAGTCATTTATGTGGATGACATAATTATCACTGGTGATAGTGATGTTGATATACATGATGTCAGGATGTTTTTGAAGCAGAAGTTTGAGATGAAGGATTCAAATAAGCTGTGATATTTCTTGGAGATCACCTCATGGCATTTGTTATTGTAGAGGTAGTATGGCTTGGACATGTTATCTAAGTATGGAATGACAGGTTGCAAGCATATTTTAGTGCCATTGGGGTAGAACACAAAGCTTCTCGTAGATATATGTGACCTTTCGAAGGACCCCCACTATGTACAAGTGCGTAGTGGGTACATTGATCTACTTGGGCTATGCTATCAGACTTGTGAGTTAGTTTAAGCAGACACCCAGGAAGCCTTTCTTGGATGCGGCTTATTAGGGGTACATAAATTTCACAATTGATTATGGAACCTGTCTAGCCACACTTGGATGTGGCTAAAAAAATTCTTTGGTACATAAAGTCTACAATTTATTATAGACTTTTCTATGAGGCTAGCACAGAGATACAACTACATGGGTATTTAGATGTTGTGCTAGTAGTGGCACAGAGATCCAAAATGCTGTGAGATTGGCCTGGCAGTGTCATTAGATAGGAGATCTACTAGTAGCTTTATGTTCTCTTTTAGGAGTGTTGTTACTATGAGTTGGAGTAGGAATAAACATCCAATAGTTGTCTTGTCAAGTACAAAGGCAGAGTACAAGGGCACTCCTATGGGTAGCTTGTGAGGTACCTTGGCTTCAAAATCTACTTGGTGATATGGGTAAACCCGTGGATCGGACAGTTGTCATTTATTGTGACAACATGAGAGGCATACAGTTAGCTAGTAACCCAGTCTATCATGTTGAGATGAAGCACATTAAGGTGCATTATCACTTTTTGAAGGAGAAGGTTCTAGTAGGTGATGTAAAGGGAAGTCCCACCTTTCCCCCCCCCCCAAGTGACCTTGGCGAGAGAAGAGTATCACTGAGACACCAACCGAGGAAGGGGGAGGGGAAGAGGGGGAGGGAATAAACACTTCATAGAACCAACTTATGAGCTAGTTTGAGTCTTAACCACATGGCTACCCCACCTGATTTGTTAAGAATGGTAGCAAAATCAGGTAGGTTTTATGTTCATGCCCCAAGACCCAATACCGTGGAGCCATACCATCAAGTTCATGCCCCAAGGCCCAACACCATGAAGCCATACAATATTTAAAAACTTATGAAAAGCTTCAATGGAGATGATGACCCCATCCTACATCTTTAAGTCCATTTGTGATGTGAACCCATTGATGAGCTCACAAAGACCCATTCATTTTTCCTAACATTATGTGGGAAGCCACATCAATAGTACATGAATTTAAAGCCAAAGTATAAGGTTAACTTTACTCAATGCAATAATGTATTTATGCCAAGTTTTACTAGAAGTAAAAACAAGCCTAGCGGTGGCATAGCTCTACAACATCAAGCAACTAGATCATGAATCTAAGAGAGATTATGTCAAATTTTCCTGAAATATTTGCCTAAAACTTTTGAACTCTCAATGTAAGCTTCAGAAGAGGTTGACCACTGAATAGTTGTTGCATGAGATCTCATAATGCATGATTATCTAATCTTTGATCAAGACCCTTATCAAGACTAGACACGTTGAGATGGCCATTTAATTTGATGATAACATGTTGGAATTACCCCATCTTAAAGAGAATAAGACTCCATCTTTGGTTGCACCATCCATGATGTCAAGTTGGCATACACTAGGAAAGGTAGGTAAAAAACACGATGATCGATTAATTGACCTCATCTATCCTCAAGAAGGTCAAGTCAAAGGAGGTAAGGGAAACTCCAAACAATGCACACCTTACCCAAAGAGAGCTAGTTTGTTTGATATAAAGGTAGAGTCATATGACAATGGAATGCCCTCATCTATTACCCATACCACTACTCTATTGTGCAAATTATAGTGTGAAAATTTTAGACTCTTTGGAAACCATAATACTTTCATGTAAAAGTTTTAGATGCTTATAGGAAACCATGATACTTCTATGTGTAGATAGGGCGCTCAACCACTTACATAAGTATTAACAACTAGACAAACTCTAGCCTTTCCAACACCACTAATCCAACATACTAGAAATCAAGGACCACCACAAACACAAGGACAAAGATATACCATGGGGAATATATAGAGTACTTGATGTACCCTTACTACCACCAATCCTACCACAAGCAGCACCTCCACTGAAGATAATGCTAATTAATTAGGTTTTGGTTGAAGAACCACTTGAGGAAAGTGAGTATCCTTGTGAATCAAAACAAAATCATGTTTTGGTTGAAGAAACACTTAAGGAAAGTGAGTATCCTTGTGAGTCAAAACTAGATCAAGACTATTTATGATAAGCCACATGATATTGTGCATGACTTTTACGTTATGTAAGGAGTGATGTTAGTGCCTGGATTTCAAACCTCTGTCCAATGGAAGGGGAGAGAAAGGGCTATAACAACTTAGAGGGCTAGTCAAACCTGGGCCAATGGAAGGGCAAACAAATAAATGTTGTAAGATTCCTCTCTCCAGCTTTTGAGGTGTAAAGGTGTAAAAACCTCCCCTTCTGTTCTTGTAATTATTCCCCTCTCTGAAATAGAAGAAAGATCTTGTGTTACCCTGTTTTGGCCTAGAGAGAGGTAATCCAAAATTTTGATATCTTTGGATATAAAAATCCTCCTAGTGTCTAAAATGGTTTCCCCTAAAACAGAAATTCAAAAAGAACTTTCCAATGTGCATTTGGAATTAATTAAAAATGTGTATAAAGGACCTTAGCCTAAGGGTCTATATTTTCAAAAAAAATTAGATTATGGTCCAATTAAGGTTCCAATGGGCCAATTGGATTAATCCAAGTGTTGGGATGAGATAAATCCAAAGAATAAAAGAAAATACCCAAAAATGAGTAAATGCTCATAGAAAGATGAAGAGTTGACTGAGTACAGGGTTTTTTAGTTAAAAACTATGAGATATTACTAAAAAAATGAGATATTTTGAAATAATAATGCATTTTTGACACCTTGGTAATAAGGAGAGGGGGACTCTTGAGGTAGGTGCCTAATTCACGCATGTGGATGAGTTTTTAATTCAAAAAAATTGTGATATTTTTATCTCTCCTGGATCAAACCAAATCAAAAGGGAGCCAAACTGGTCTAAATCTTATCCAAATTGAGTCAAGCTGAACCTGGAAAATTCTAGAACCCAGTTGGACTTGGTTAGTGGCCTCCCTCACCTATAAATAGATCCTTAGTCTTTTGTAAAAAAAATTGTGAACTATACCATGCTAGTATTACATTAAAATAATGATATTTTTTATTATCCCTTAAAAATCCTCTACTTTTGGAGAGATTGGAGCTTCTCTCTCTCTTCAACAATCCTTGGAGATTTCTTCTCAATAAACTAAATCAATTGATTGGTTGAGGGCTTCCTTCTAAGATAAAGAAGCAAGCCAAACCTAAAGGTAAGAAAAATTTCATGGTTTTTGATTATATTCTCAATGATTTCACTTCTCAACCCCTCTCAAGCTTGAGAAGTTTCAAATTAATTGTTTTCAATGCAAATCAAGCTCTCTATAAGAATTCTAATGATTGATCACAAAAAAGTTAATCTTTATGCTTAGGATGCTTTTTATGTATATTTCTCTCTCCCAAAAGAATAGTCATTCCTATGACTAATTAGGATGCTTTTTATGTATATTTCTCTCTCCCAAAAGAATAGTCCTTCCTATGACTAATTCTTTAGCAAATGAATGCTTCTCATTGATAAATTCTTAATTCAAAATCAATCTCTAAGCTTGTTAAGCTAGAGGTTAAGAAAATGGTTTTTTATGCTTTTATGTTAATAAAATCATGGTAAATTTATGATTTAATTCCATAATTTGGATTTAAGATTAAGGATAGTTATTCTATCATAATTGTATTACAAAGTCTTATTCTTTTTAAAAAATATTAAAAATTATCAGTAGTAGCAGCGAAGCTATGGTAAAAATTTTAGAAATTAATACATAGCTCATTTTTATGCATAATGTGAAAAGAGGACTTCCTACCATAGGATTGAATATCCTATGCTAAAAGAACGATTTTCATCATATTCATGGGAAACTAATTTTTAGTGTTTATGCATAAATAAGTAATTAAGAAAAGAGGTAATTTTGGTATTTTTATTTTTATGCAAAAATAGGAACTCCCATGACATTTAGAATTCAATCATTTAAATGGTAAAAGTGGAATTCTTGGCATAATTGAAATAATGGATATTTTTATTAAAAAAAGGAATTTTAGATAAATTTATTTTATGATAAAAGAGGAATTCCCATGACATTTGGAATTCAATCATTTAAATGGTAAAAGTGGAATTCTCGACATATTTGAAATAATGGATATTTTTATTAAAGAAAAGAAGAATTTTAGATAAATTTATTTTATGATAAAAGAGAAATTTCCATGAGATTTGGAATTCAATCATTTAAATGGTAAAAGTGAAATTCTTGGCATATTTGAAATAATGGATATTTTTATTAAAGAAAAGAGAAATTTTAGATAAATTTATTTTATGATAAAAGAGGAATTCACATGACATTTGGAATTCAATCATTTAAATGTAAAAAGAGGAATTTCCATGATATTTGAGATCCAAGAAATTAAATGGAAAAAAGAGGATTTTTTAGCATAATTCAAATTATGAGTATTTATCAAAAGTGAAATTTTGAGCATTATTGGGAAATATGGGTAGAATTGATTTTTGTAAATCCCATGAATCTTTTACTCAAAAGAAGAATGTGGATGGGATGTGATGTGATGTAAATGGATGTGGAGGTGATGAGATCTGAATGGGATGTGATGTGATGTAAATGGATGTGGATGTGGATGTGAAGAGATGTGGATGGGATGTGATGTGATGTAAATGGATATGGATGCGAATGTGATGAGATGAGATTGAGATGTGATAATATGTGAAAGGATGTGATGTGATGTAAATGGATGAGAATGAGATGTGGATATGATATATAATGTGGATGGGATGTATGTGATGTGGATGTGGATGTAATGAATGAGATGGATGTGAATGGATGCGATGAAATGTGAATGGATGAGATGTGATGTGATGTGAATCGAGATAGATGTGAATGAATGAGATGTGATGTGATGTGACTCGGGATAGATGTGAATGAATGAGATGTGAGGTGATGTGAATTGGGATAGATGTGAATGGATGAGATGTGATGTGATGTGATATGGGCATGGATAGATGTGAATGGTTGAGATGTGATGAGGATAGATATGATGAGATGTAATATGATGTGATTGGATGAGAATGGATAATGGATGATGGGAATACATATGATTGGACGAATTAGGTGCAACCGGACCTTTAATTTTCTTGAAGAGAATAATCAAAAACTCATAAATTAAATCAAAAATCAAAACAACTACTTGAATTAAATTAAAATTTAAGCATATAACAAAACATAAGACAAGAGAAAGAAAAACATCACCATCAACACCAGTGCAATCTTCCCTCCCCTTGTGCGTGGCCTTCCCCCACACAAGAGTATTTCTTTATTAGCTTTCTTTCCACCAAAAATAGGCCATAGCCCCAAAATATACAAAATGTGCTTTTTAGAGATCACGGCACTCTTCTTTTACAAAAATAGAGTGTCAAATATTGGGACTAGGGTAAAGCCATAGGCTTTAATAAATTCTACATTATAAATGTATCTTTCCTAAAGTTCAAAATGGAAAAATCATTTGCTAAGGTTACAAGCTATGCTTGTAAAAATAAATGGGATGCACATAAGAAACATTCTCCTCAACATTATTTATCAATCCTCGTAATCTTCTTGACCTAAAAATATAAGCCCAATTAATAATTAAATTAATCCCATAAATATTAAACAGGCACAAACCATAACCAACTCATGACTACCAGGCGTAAGTACTTCCAGGGATCACCCTGCCAATACAAACCTAACTGAAATAATCATAGAGACAGTCCCAAGCATACGTCATATACCGCACGTATTAATATTTTTAGTGGTGTCACCCACGATATTAACCTAGCCGGCATGACGCAAGAGTAACCTAGGCGTCCCCAAATTACTCAAGAGGAAAATTTTAATATTCTTAAAGAGAACTTAAAATATATTCTCATAACACCCCTCTTGCTTGAGTTTGCAATTGTCCTCAATTTGCAGGTTTGCTGGGTTTGAAAAGAACGAAGGATCTCAGGATAAGCTCGGAAAAATTTCTCGGCATCCATTTTGCATCTTCTTGAGGATGGTTTTTGAATGTCAAAAGGTATTTAATTAACATGGATCATAATAGTCCCCCCTATTGGGAATCAACTGTCCTCAGTTGCGCAATCAATGAATATCAAACAATTTCTGAAATAAAAAACCAAACAAGTGAATGCATGTAAAAAAAGGGATCTAAGTGTCCCATACCACAGAGGTACCTTCCACATACAAACACTCGCTGGTGAAAGATAGAAGACATAGATACGTCTGGTGTAGCCATGTAAAACCAATCTAATGTCCCATACCATAGATTAATTCCACACGACACTACCGTAAGAACAGAAGTTTGAGACGGAGTAGCTAATTCCCTCTGAAACTTTCATTCTGACATAACTTTTCTCTATCCTCAAAATTAGACTACAAGTCTTATTCCAAAAATAAATTAGGTCGAAATGGAAATTCTTATTATCTTAAGATTGAAAAATAATTACTTACATTACTGTCAATAACTTGATGAATTATGGGGAATTGTTCTTGATCTTAATCTTGTAATTGTCTAACTAAATTTTAAAAATTATAATCTTTGAATAAGTTTATAATTTCTTGAATTTGTGAATCTTACTTGTAAACAATGAAATCTAAAGGGGATCTTGATCTTAAGCTTAATCTTAAACTTGAAATCAGAACTTGAAAAAAGATAGATATCTTCCACCCTAGTTGATAGCAAGAACTTGATATACTAGTAATGAATCTTGGCTTAGATTAAAAATACTTGAATGGACGAAAATTGAGAGATTAGTCTTTGATTAAATCATAATTATAATTGAGAGAAAATTGAGAGATTAGTCTTTAATTAAATCATAATTACAATTCTTGAATAAATCTTGTTCTTAAGGGGTTTAAATCTTGTGGTTGAATATATCTTTGACTTAGAGCAATTCTTGGTCTAGAAAGAATCTTGTACTTGGATAGATCTTAAACTAGAACACTTGAAAATTCAAACAAAACTTTACTTGAATTGATATAAACTTCGTATACAACTTAACCTTGGTTTCTAGTCACTTGAGAGCTATTTCTTTACTTTCTCATCATCACTAAATTCGATGGTGAAGTAATTGATAACTTGAATCAAAGACTGGAGAAACTTGCTTGGTTCTTGAATCTTCAAATTGGTCTTAATCTTCTATGAAATATCTAGCAATCATTTTTACTTGAATTTGGGCAACTAGATCTTGAAGATAACTTTTGCTAATCTTGTCTCGATCTTTCTAGTTAGGTCACGGTATCTAAAATTCTTTTCAAGAGCTAAAGTTTTCTAACTAGGTCTTAAAGAAAAGAATATTCAGAAAACAGATACAAAAGCAAACAAGAAATTGTATACAATAAATAATTTTTAACACATACCTCCACCTTTGGTTAATGTGTCGAGTGCGTTAACCTCTCGGTGTCAAGCTATTCCTGAATACTACGATGGTGCGGATATTCACCCATTTCTTGACAATTAAAAGAATAGGAAAAATTTAAAACAAGAGAAAAGATAGGGTTTCTTATCTCATATGGAACGTCGAACTAGATGTTGAGTCCTGCCAAGTTAGCTCAATACACAAATGCATAATTTTTCAAGAAATAATCCATGTACTCTTTAAAATTAGAAAACTAGCCGTAGGTTAAAGTAACATTTTAATGATATCTTCACTAACAAGCTGTTTATATTATTTGGACTTCATGAGGATTTAGAAAACAACATTATTCACAAGAATTTGATAACTCTCAAAATTTCTCTTGAGGTAAATTCTAAAAATCTGTAAAAGAAATCCAAACTAACTATATGTACATGAGATTCTTTTCGATAAAATATGATGGGAATAGTCAAAAAAAATATTTTTCTTTTGTAAAACATTTTACTAATCTCATTTGTAAAGCTTTATGCTTATTGGGAAAGCTTATTTGAAAGCTTTTAAAGCTTAGTCAAAAGCTTAAATATATATAAAGCTTTTATGCAAGCTTAGATATATATAAAGCTTTTATGCTGGTTAATAAGCTTTTAATTAAGCTTATTAAAGACTTTACATTTTCAACCTCTCCCAACCGACAACACCAGCACATATAGCGCTCAAGATTAAAAAGGGTGAAAAATAATTTTTTTTTAAAAATCAGTGCCTCCTGGATTTCGCACAGCATGCGTAGGCCGTAGGCGCCGGATGGAGATAAGAAATTCAGCGCCTCCTCGCGCTGCCGCCCGGGTATGAAGGAGGGAGAGAGAGATTGGAAAAAAAAAGTCAATTGGAAATTTATATATATATATATAACTATGAGCTTACGCTCAGCGCAGCAGAGGAGGAAAAAGTAAATAAAAATTATTTTTTTTTGAAAACAACTTGACCAATTCTCATCCCTCTATTATAGAAACTGAGCAAAGGGAAGGTTTAGCAATTCTGATTATGGCTCTCAACACTCCTTTCCTTGCTCTTTCAATCCGTACAGGACAGATTAAGAAGAGGATTAGTGAAGAGGAAGGTGGTTTTATGGTTTTGGGAAACCCACTAATGGTTTTCCACCTAGTTTTATCCTTTGGACAATAGATTGTTGATGGAGATTGATTACCCAATGGTTAAAAACAAGCTTAATTTCATCCATACATAAACAAAAATCCATAAACGTGTTCTTCTTTCATTTAAATTCAAGAAAATTACCAAAATCACCTCTGTTTTAGTCTCTTTCACCTCTTTTGACCGCCTTCAAGAAAATTAAATTACACCAAAGCTTTGATACCACTGCAACCGGACCTTTAATTTTCTTGAAGAGAATAATCAAAAATCAAAACAACTACTTGAATTAAATTAAAATTTAAGCATATAACAAAACATAAGACAAGAGAAAGAAAAACATCACCATCAAGAGAAAGAAAAACATCACCATGCTGGGTGCAATCTTCCCCCCCCTTGTGCGTAGCCTTCCCCCACACACAAGAGTATTTCTTTATTAGCTTTCTTTCCACCAAAAATAGACCATAGCCCCAAAATATACAAAATGTGCTTTTTAGAGAGCACGGCACTCTTCTTTTACAAAAATAAAGTGTCAAATATTGGGACTAGGGTAAAGCCATAGGCTTTAATAAATTCTACATTATAAATGTATCTTTCCTAAAGTTCAAAATGGAAAAATCATTTGCTAAGGTTACAAGCTATGCTTGTAAAAATAAATGGGATGCACATAAGAAACATTCTCCTCAACATTATTTATCAATCCTCGTAATCTTCTTGACCTGAAAATATAAACCCAATTAATAATTAAATTAATCTCAAAAATATTAAACAGGCACAAACCATAACCAACTCATGACTACCAGGCGTAAGTACTTCCAGGGATCACCCTGCCAATACAAACCTAACTGAAATAATCATAGACGGCCCCAAGCATACATCATATACCGCACGTATTAATATTTTTAGTGGTGTCACCCACGATATTAACCTAGCCGGCATGACGCAAGAGTAACCTAGGCATCCCCAAATTACTCAAGAGGAAAATTTTAATATTCTTAAAGAGAACTTAAAATATATTCTCATAACATCCCTCTTGCTTGAGTTTGCAATTGTCCTCAATTGCAAGTTTGCTGGGTTTGAAAAGAACGAAGGATCTCAGGATAAGCTCAGAAAAATTTCTCGGCATCCATTTTGCATCTTCTTGAGGATGGTTTTTTGAATGTCAAAAGGTATTTAATTAACATGGATCATAACATTAAGCAATGTGAATTGATGTAGAAGAATGTGGAATAACGAGAAATGATGTGGAACAATGTGGAGAGTTCGTTAGAAACTGTATTTATGACCTGTTTTTAAATGACTATTTTATGTCAAGAATGCTGGGAAAGCATTTTGACCATGTTGTGAATGAGGTCATGGAGACCTAATTGATAAAGTTGCAACAGCTGATGGAGTGTCATTAGAGGATGTCTCGTGTAGCAAGGTCGACCGAGGACTTGACTAGCCTTGGTTCGATTTAAATGGTGAGCTTCCAGTACGGTGGATGAGGGACTAAGCGCTAGGTGACCTGCGAAGGAACCTAGAGGGTGATGACCATATGGTGCTCGGGCTTTGGGTCACCGAATATACCCACACGTGCATCGACGAGAAAGAAACTGGAACAAGGAGTTAGAGTTGTTTTATGAACTCGGGCATGGATCTGGTTGATTGACCTTGCTGGTCCTCAATGGATGAGTCCATGATGGCTCTTTTATATGAATCTATTATTTGATCTTGCTGATCTTCAACAGGAAATCCATCTAGATTTTTATAAGTGAATATATTTCCAGGTACTATGAGCTAGGAACTTTTGAAAAGGAGTGAAAAGGTGATGAGCGTTCTGGTTGCCAATGATGCCATAGGTACACCGATGAAGGAATGATTGGAAATTAGAATTCAACCGGATATTTAAGAGGATTATGATCAGTGATACTATGGTTTCGTTAAAATATTGTTTTAAAGACAGCTGAATCTGTGAAAAAGGCAATTTCATATTGGGTGTGTAAGTGGTGTGACTATCTTAAACTTTGCTTGAAGCATCGATTAGGGGGCTTGGGAATTCTTTTCCCTGGTACCCGGGGCAAAACATAACCAAATTTCTATTGGGTGGTTGGATAACCCATGGGATTGGATGGGGTTAGGCTAGACTTATGGATCCCTAAAATGAGACTCAATTCTGTTATGGTATGATAGATGAAGTAAATCCCGGATAGTCTTTGTTCTATGGAAAAGAATCAACGGCTGTGCCTCTCGATGAGGAAAAAAATGTTGGTCTCTATGATCCAAGTGCAAGTCTCTTCCTTGATCTGACCATGTGACTTATGGGTTCGGTCAGATCAGTTTGGTTAGTTAAGGCTCTTGACTACGTTAGAATAAAAATATCCTGGAGAAATTGCCCATGCTTTCTGGGCGAGGGAAGTTTTTTCGGGTTCGGTTTTGGAATAAAGCGAGGGATTAGTCTGTTGTCCGGATATCCATGGGCAAGGCCCCGAGTGAGAGGCTCTGCCTTGTGCAAGAAGTGCTACTTCCGCTGCTAGCACCCCCGAATTCGTTGCGCGGAGGGGGCAGGGATCTTTCAAATTGTTAAGAAAACGTGGTGCTCATGCTAGATCAAGTGTGTGGAGGAGAGGGACTCACAAAATACAAGAAAACTATCTTGCTTATTAAGTTGTTTATGAATACAACTAGGCTTCTTGCTCCATACAAAATGTCCCCTAGCTTCACCTTTAAATAGGTGAGCTAGTGGACTTTAAGTCCCTTCACACACACACCCTTCTCTTCTCCTTCTACATAACCTTAGTCTTTTAATACAAATGCAGTAACTCAGAGATCCCATTGTAATGTTATCATTATTAATTACCCCATTGAGTCATTGATAGTAGCAGAGTGCCCACAATATGGTTACTCTTGCTCATAGCAACAAGCTCCTCGTCGACAAGTAATTATGACTCTATTGTTTACATGTACAAAGTGTGTGTAGTAGAACATCTCATCACACGAACTATCCATACAAGTTAAGCAGGGCAGAAAAATATCCACGAATCACGTAACAAGCCTCTGCTTTTTGATAAGTATACAACCTAGAAGAATAGCATCCCCACTGAGTGTTAGTAAGCCAAGATCATGCCCAACTGTTGAACAAAGACAAGGTGTATATTCATCAATTACCAACCTTTGAATCTAAAAAAGGTAGGAAAAGGTTACCAAATAGGGTAGGGAAGGGTAAATCATTGGTCCTAATTCAAGATGTTTCAGACAAGGAAACTATAGAGATGGGGTCTGCAAGATCTAGCCACGTTAGCATCTCAATACAAAAATCCCTTAAACAAACAACACTTTGGGAAAGGCCAGTGATCCCAAAGGGCATTGGAGAGTATCCTAGCGCTGAAAAAGAGATTAAAAAGCTAGAAACTACAAAGGGGAAGTTTAAGCATAGACTAAGGAGCAGTAAGGCCATTGAAATAGTGTTACCCCCCACCATGGGGAGGTCACGTGAAAGGAAACTAAATATTCTAGAGAACAAGAGGAGGAGTAAGAACTTAGCTTCAAGAGGATTGGGAGAAAGAACTTAGCTCCGAGAGAGGATTGGGAGATGACCTCATAAATAAGATGTTTGAAACAAGGAATGAGGTCTATAATCCTAAGGAAAGTGAGGCAGCACATGGACCACAAGATGTAGCCAAATTAACGTCATTTTTGTTGTTAGAGGTGAAAAAGCCTATTATCCCCTTGCTTTGTAGCAATTCTACCTTGTGGAGAGATGTGAAAGAATAAATTGAGGGAACCTCAAAACCACAAGTTAAACCAAGACGATAGGACCTAGAGGTTGATACGTCACAACATTTGAGAGAGGATAGTAATGCTCCTAAATTCATCCAAATTCTAGTCAATCAATCGGGACACTACTATGAGAATGATGACACAAATGTTGCCATTTCTATCTATACTACTGTCCTAGATGGTGGAGTAGGGATGAGTATTAATACAAAAACAAGTTAGGAAAAATCGGATAAACCTACCGTCATAGAGAGAATGGATCTTATCGATTATCGATAGAATATTTGCGAGACCCATGGGAGTCTTGCAATGGATCAAATTGATAATATTTATGTTCCAATATCATCAAACATTTGTGATGATGAACTTCTTGTGCTAACCACATTTGTATAATGTCATATTTGGCATACCTTTCATGAGGGAGGCTAGGTTGTTGCATGATTGGGCCTTAGACTAAGTCTATTTTACAAAAAGATTGCCAAGTTCTAAAAGTGGATCTGCAAACATGTAAGACTCATCCTATGGAGAGTAACCTCTATGGAAATGATTCAGTTACCACATTGACCAAACCACATCAGTGCAAGTGTGAAAACTAAAAATTGTTCTAGACAAGGGTGGAGAGGAAGATATGATGTTTGCATCTCTTCCTCTTCCATATTTTAGTGAAAATTGGGTGCATGTGTTTTCAATAATTGATGTATTCCCTAGTCAGGGAGCCAAGTACATGATTCAGACTCAACAAAGTAGGGTCCTTCAACTTCTATCTTTTATGATAAGAGTTGGGACCATACTCTTATCCTTCCGTAATCTTGTGTCTCCATACATAGCAACCCTTATGTTCTCTTTTTTTTTTCTTGGTTCTTTCTTACCTTCTATTTTAGATCTCTTCTATTAATATGTTACGACATTTTCTCAACATGTTTTCTTATCATTTTGTTTCCTAGTTCTTTCTTACCTTCTATTTTAGATCTCTTCCATCAATATGTTATAACCTTTTCTTGACATGTTTTCCTGATATTTTGTTTCCTAGTTCTTTCTTACCCTTCTATTCTAGATCTCTTCTCTTTTTTTTCCTATTTCTTTCTTACCTTGTATTTTAGATCTCTTCCATACATATGTTATAACATTTTCTTGACATGTTTTCTTTGTAATTGTATTTTAGATCTCTTCCATACATATGTTATAACCTTTTCTTGACATGTTTTCTCTATACTTGTAGCAAACTTTTATTCTTTATACTTTGTATTTTAGATCTCTTCCATACATATGTTATAACCTTTTCTTGACATGTTTTATTTATACTTGTAGCAAAATTTTATATCTTCCAATTTGTAGAAGTTGTTGTCCTACCATCTAAAGTAGTCTTTCTAATTGAAATTTATGTAACTTCTTTTACATTTTGTAGGGGTTAAATCTTTCTCCCATATCTAAGATAGCTAGAAGAGTTATCTTCTAGATAGAAGAGATATCTTCTACTCCCATGCATAGGATTTAATCTTTGTCCCTTATCTAAGATAGCTAAAAGAGTTATCTTATACTCCCACACATGGGATTGGCCACATTAAACAGAGAGGTATAGTCTATAGGTGAATCTTGTGTTGAAATATATGATGTACAAGTGATAAAGCGTGAGAGAAAGAGGTCATGTAGGTGTGAACACACCCAAAATAAAGTGGGCATGTGGGTGGAAAAGGGATCTAGAGTTGGCTGAATGTGAAGGTTAAGCTAACTTTGGAGTGGCTGAAATAGAAGGTAATATAGAAGCTTTCCATGCATCTTGTGGTCTTGCTCTCTCTCATATATGTTTCTCTATCTTGCCATCAACTATTGCTTCCCTTGTGTATACTCCCCATAATTTTGACATGGTATCAGAGCCTTTCAAAGGCTAAGTTCCCCTTCAATCCCCTTTTCTCTCTCTGTCACTATCATAAGCCATTCACATCCTCATCAAGAAGGATGATGGTAGAAGAAGGTGAGAAGCAAAAAGGTGTCAAGAAGGACGGTGGTAGAAGAAGGTGAGAAGCAAAAAAGGTGTCAAGAAGGAAGGCAACAAAAGAGCTTCATCAAAGAGCAGATCCCATCAACATCAACAAGTTCTTGTGAAGGAAGCCAACAAATAGAGAACGCGAGAAGAGAAGACTAAAACAAAAAAAACATAAATTAGTAAATTTTTGGTTTTTTCTATCAATCTGGTTCCGTCCGGAGACATCTCTCTTTGGAGCCTTGGATACTTGAAGAGGAAGCATTGGAGCTTCGTTACAAAGTTCTTTGGATCTGAGACTCTCATCAAGGAGGTGGAAGACATAAGCAAGACAAAAAAAAAAGAGAGAATAATATCAACCCCACCAGTCATTCAACTAATCTTATGTGCCTGATACAAATGTCGGCTTCAGAGTCTGAAGCCCACGAGCACATATCTATCACTCAGGCAAGCAGTGCCACTGGATCCCCAGGTAGTCAGAAATGACGAGGGACATAAAAACCAAAGCTAAATTTCTTGGGTCCTTACACCCAACCGCTCCATGGAACCCTGATTCGGACAGAAGCTGTTATTACAGCCTCCTATGAAAAGGTAGCTCTCCAGTACCATAGCGGCATGTCTACAAATACTGGAAGATGCTAAAGTGAAGGCCAAATTAGACAAAGTCGGTCTAGGAAAAATGGCAGAAATACTCCTCGGGCTATTGACACAGAACTCTGCGTGGAGTACTTGAAGACATATGACAAGCAAACCAAAAGAGGGAAGATCACCAAGGCAGATGGCACTACTGAAGAGCTCCTCATCACAGAGGACTTAATAAGAGAAGCTATGCAACTCCCAGGCCAGTCAGAGCCCACTTACACAATATTAACAAGATGCCCTTGAAGGACATGTTGAAGAAGAATTCCTATAATTCAAATGGTACAGAATATGAAAATATCCAAAATGAAGCTACAGAGAAGGCATGCAAGGCAATGTCCTTAATGATGTAGATAAAGCCTGTCGACAGATACAACAGAGTGGGTCTCAACAGAATAGCCAAAATACATGAACAGAAGGAAGAAGATTGAGCATTCTATCTACATAAGGAGATGGAAAATTATTTGAAGGCCCACCAATCTAAGATCTCTAACCCTTACCTTCTCACTCAGGTGCTCAATCATATCACTAAAAGACCTCTCAAGGAGCCTGAACCGGAGGAACACATGCAGCTGGCCCTGTTACCAGATCAGCCCACATTAACAACCGAAGATGTACAAGAAGGGCAAGCCATCTTAATGGAAACCAAGGATGTAATCAAGCAGATAAAGAAAGATCGAAAGAAGAGAACAGATAGAAGGATGAGGGGAGTAATAATCGATGTTGTTGGAGTAGAGTCACAGAGACTAGAGGAAGAAGTGGCCATCGAAATCCAGACTTACCAGGAGGCACTTAAGGAAAATATCCTCAGTCAGGTTACACAGGAACCTCAGCAATAGCACACTCTCCCAGCTAGCCCTGCTCAACTCATATTTACTGACTTATCTCCTCTCAAGGATTTAGTCTAACAAACACACCCATAGAAACAGCTCCAGAGGCAGCAATACTCATACAAGCTGAAGAAACAAGAGAAGAAGAGGCAGCCCCAGCCCAAGTACTAGAACCTGAGGTAACCATGGAGGCAAGTAAGCGCCAAAGAACTCCAGAGCCATCGAGTTCGAGCAAGAGGAGGAGATTGGAAGACGAATAAAGACCACCACAGCTTGCCTCCCTGCAAAATATCGATTACCAACACATTAGACCATTTTGGAGATCATTTGTAGGGCCTTCTAAGAAATTCACGAATTCCTATTTTCTCTCTCTAGAAAAATGTACAAATATAAAACAATTGAATTTTAAGATGTGATTATTCTATTCTTGCGTTTATGAATAGCTGCAAGCTTGTGATAAATTTGAATCCTAATATAGCCTTATTTTAATATAATTCTTGTTAGCTTGTCTCATAAGGTAGTTATTTTTGAATCTTATACACCAAGATAGGGCTCTTTAATGAAGCATTTTGCACTTAGAATTGAAATTCTAATAAACCCCTAAGCAAGATATTATCACCCTTTGTTCACCCTTACACGTACGTAGTCCATGGAGAGCAATAGTGTAAGAAACCATTCTACTAAAAAACGAGCTTAACGAATTAGATAATAAGAGAAAATATCATCTCCACATTGATCTTGATAGTGAGTATGAGCCCATTCAAAAGCACAGAAAACAATCTACAACGCTCTCATCAAATGATAAGGCAAACATGAGAGAGTCTTGCAGCACATAGATCTTTGGTGTGATGGATCAATCTATCCTATCAACCCTACAACCGCTTCCCATCCTCCCTTCTCTAATCCCACAACTCTATCATGTTTTATAGGAAAGATGGAGTCAATGGATTGCTACTAGGATACCATCAATCCATTGCTACCTATGCAAATAGTGAAAGGCAATACTCTCAATACCAAGCAACTCAACTTCTTCATTCAACAGAAGAATGCAAGGTACTAAAATTGAGAATGGAGGAAAATGATATTGAACTTGCAAAACTATAAAAACAGTTCTTCAGGCAAAAGGAAACAAGCGTTGGACTACGATAAAGGAAGAGAAAGTTCAAGAACTTTGAGAACCTGAAGCCTAGCTCGGGTGGGCTAAAGAAAAGAATCCAAGAAATAAGATAAGTGATGTATTTAAAGCTTTGTTTATTTTGTGTTCTTGATGTTAGAACTTACATTAGGTGGCTTAAAGAAAAGAATCCAAACAATAAGGTATGACTGTGTTAGAAATTATCATTGACATTGACTGTGTTCTTAATGTTAGAAATTATCATTGTTTGTAACTACAAGGTTGTACTGCGTCCTAACAAGGAAACTATTAATCTGAATATCCATCCAGCAAAGCAATTTAAACCTTTGCTTACATCAAGAATGGCAAATGAACTGTTGTAAGAAAAGAAGTTCAAGGTGGTTAAAAGAGATATAATAGAACAATTTGTCAGTAGTAATGCAGTCTTCACAACAGAAATACAGGAAGCTATGGACAGTAAATGAAGTTAGTCGAACAGGTTACAATGCTATTCAGAAGTCACTATCTTCAGTTCTTGATGCCAAGGGAATCAAAGGGAAACTACTTCCAACTCCTACAGATGTCTAGAGATTTTGGGACAAGCTGAATAAAGAGGTATTGCAATACATCGGTAAACCCTAACACATTGAAGAGGAGTTCAATGGAGAAAGTGGTAGCATTCAATACAGTCAATTCAACAATATATTCCTAGATATAGAGATTTTGTAAAAGAGAATGGTAGAGTTCTATGACATCACTTTAACGAGGAGACAGGGGGTGTGCTTCAATTTGTCATCAAGCTTGATGAATGTGAGATTATCAAAGAGAAAAAGGTAGAAAGAGTGATAATAACACTAATGAATAGAGCACTCAATAAATGCATGAAGGATGATAATCCGTAATATTTCAGCGTGCAATCTGAAACAAATATATGGTGGCTAGGATCATTTGAGGTAAATCATATTGCATTTATCTACAGACTTGTTTTTCTCTTGTTTAGGAAGAAAGTTGACATAATCTATTTATCTGTACTATAGGTCAAGAAAGAAGATCATGAAACATTTTTTTGGGTGTTTCATCATCATACTCCCATTCCTAAATTAATTAGCAAACAGATGAAGGGAAACAAAATCATTAGCATCGACAACAAGGGAGACTTCCAAGTTCAATGGCATCTTGCAGGTGACCTCAAGACTCTCAAGTGCTTATTCAATTGCAGCAAGGGAGCTAACGCAAGGTCACCCTATCTTTATTGCATGGATTCCACAAAAGAGCTAGACTCTAAGTGGTGGAGAAGACCACCAAATCAAAATTTGATTGATGAGAACTTTTGCCCTGTATTTGAGATTCCTCTCATCAATATACATATTTGTACCCTTCATGCGTTATGACGTATCATTGAGAAATTGGTGTTTCTCTACATTGGCTTTGCTTGGAAGATAAAGAAGGTGCCAGAGAGAAAAGAAGCCCTTTGCTCATTGTGGAAAAGGTGTTGTCTGAGATTGGAATACATAGAGGGAACGTTCGTATTCTGAAAGACACTAAGAAGTCAACCAATGAGAAGGATATACCAATGAAACCATCAATTGGAGGTGTTAAAGCAAGAATATTTCTATCAAAACCCCTCCACAGCCAGAAACACAAAAGCACCAAGATAGGAAAAGTATATAAATCTAATTACATTAGCAAAATCAAGTACAAACAATGGAAAAATATCCATAATGCAGTGAAAGATCAAGAGAGTGAATCAAGGCATGCCAAGGCAGAGGTTTGGCGATCAATTGATGTTCTTTTCAGAATGTGTGACAAAGTTAACTAGACACAACAAGATAAAAAGAGCTTTCAAGACAACCTACAAACTTTCAAAAGAGTCATGAAGATAGCTTGGACAGATTCCAACCTAGCACACTACATGGTAAGGTTCATGATTATGTTCTTTTAGTTGATATTCACAACTGATTGATGCACATCTAATTCTCTCTTTGTTAATATGCAACATATTCTCTACAACCATATGCCATTTTTTATTCAAAAATATGGAAACCCTAGTATTTGGAACACTCAAGGGATGGAAAAGTCACACTATATGGCACGAAATGCATATTTCAGGCATACATAACATGGTGGAGGAAGGAGAAAAGCAAACAGCATGCATTCCAATGGTTCTACTATATAATACTCCA